>NC_139815.1:935000-1242500 GCF_963457635.1 Microchirus variegatus | reverse complement strand
TCTCAAAGGAGGAAAGAAGGAAAGAGGTGAAGCTGCAGTGAGAGGAGTAATCAATTAATTTTGAGTCATGAAGTTCTGGAGGTGAGAATGAAAAAAGAACAGACACTTAGGGGAAAGTTCTGTTGTATAAGCAGTGCTGACGACCCTGAGGACACCTCCTGCTTTTCTCTCCATAAAAACAAGACTCATCGTATACAATCTTTACTTGTTTAAGTCTATGATGTCTGAATAACTGAAGTTTGTAAACCGCTCACTCTCCCACACCAAACCCCATAGAGTAAATCAGTGATTTTAACCTCACAGCACACAGGAGTTGTTGATCCACTGCTGCCTCCATCACTAAGTTCAAATGTCTTATTTTGTCACTTCGGTGTTAAACGTGCTTCGTTCAGATTGACCTCAGTGACACAAAGTGACCACAAGAGGCAGCAGTAGATCAGCAGCTCCTGTGTCCCCACGAGCTGAAAATCGACAATATTCTCTATGGAATTTGGCGTGGGAGAGCAAGCAGCATACAAACTTGAGTTTCCTGTTGGAAAAGTGACACAAAGTGTCCACACGAGGCAGCAGTAGAATTATATTAGACAACCTGTCATAAAAATGAGAAAACATGAATATTTTAGTAATCTTCCAAAGACAAAAATGTTATTTCTTATTTGTTAAACCCAAATTTGAGTCAGCAATGAATCAAACATAACATTCTAATCAACACTCTTAAACAAAACAAACTATAATTTGACATTTAAATCAATAAACATTAATGTGTTTTACTATTTTTTTCAGGTTTTTTTTTGTAAAATAGTGAATTTGAAACTTCATGGACAACAATAAAGTATTTTAACATTTAAAATATGATTTTGATACATAAAGGTGTATTAACCATTACAGACACTGTAGTTTGTGATTTTGTGTTTTTAAACTGAATTCTGATCACGTTCGTTCAGATCCCGACACTAACGTGAAGAAACTGCGTTTTTCTTTTCCTCCCCCCCCCCCCCCGAGTGGAGTCGTGTTAGAAGTGTATAAATCTATATAAAAGTATCTCACACGAGCAATCATCAAAAAAGCTGAACTCTCTGTAACACGAGGAGAAAAGTGTGAGTGAGAACAGAGAGGACATCAAACGACGGCGGAGAGTCAAAAGGAAACAAACGAGAGACAAACAGAGAATCAGATGAGACGAGTGGAACAGAACATACGCAGGGAGGAGACAGAATCAAAGACAAACAGAGAGGCGGAGCTTTGCTCTAATTTCATCAAATGACTGTGAATCAGGTCATTCATTCATTTTTCACATTATTCTTCCATTAATGAGCTAAAGAGGCTCACAGCAATTAAACGTGTGTACGCTCAAATGTTTCCTGTGCTTCAAACAGAAGGAGTGTGAATTATTCATCAGGAGTGATTCGGCAGAGGAGCAGGGAAACACAGAGCTGTCTTTGTCTTCACGGGACGCGAGAGTGTTGTCACGTCACACACTCTGCACACTCTGCACACTCTCACCCATTCATCCAGCATTAACCAATACATCTGACCTAGTGAGTTCATCTTCAAACGTGACAAGTAACGGCACAGGCACAGATCATGGCAAAGGTCGCGACACATGCACAGATCATGGCAAAGGATGCGACACGGGCACAGGACGCGACACGGGACGCGACACAGGCACAGGACGCGACACAGGCATAGGACGTGACACGGGCACAGGACGCGACACAGGCACAGGACTCGACACGGGCACAGGACTCGACACGGGCACAGGACGCGACACAGGCACAGGACGCGACACAGGCACAGGACTCGACACGGGCACAGGACTCGACACGGGCACAGGACGCAACACGGGCACAGGACTCGACACGGGCACAGGATGCGACACAGGCACAGGACTCGACACGGGCACAGGACGCGACACGGGCACAGGACTCGACACAGGCACAGGACGCGACACGGGCACATGACTCGACACGGGCACAGGACGTGACACAGGCATAGGATGCGACACAGGACGCGACACAGACACAGGACGCGACATAGGCACAGGACGCGACAGACATGGATTGTGGCACACATCGCGGCACAGGTCATGGCACAGGCACAGATCACGGCACAGCACAGGAGTAGCACAGGCATAGGTTGCGGCACAGGTTGCGGCACAGGACACGACACAGACACAGATTGTGGCACAGGCCGAGAGACAGGCACTGGTTGTGACACAGCACAGGGGCGGCACAGGCACAGATTGTGGTACAGGTTGCGTCACAGGACGCGACACAAGACGCGACACAGGCACAGGACGCGACACAGGAAGCGACACAGGCACAGGCACAGTCACGGCACAGTAGAGAGTTTGGGTTTCGGAAAGGTGAATAGGAGTTGTGACAGTAACAGAATGGAAACCGAAACGACACAGAGAAGTCGATAGAGAGGAACCCTTGGTCACAAGTGGACAAATGATTTATATTGATTCACCATGACGTTTGTCTCCACATGGAAGGAGACAAACGTCCCTTTAAAAGGTCATTTATACTCTTGAGTGACATAGAGTACATTTTTTCACCAGTACTAGAGAAATATTTGAGTCACAATACGTCGACTTAAGTACTGATCAGTTGGGTGCTCTCTACAGCGCTGCCCTAAGAAGATCTGAACTTTTGAAGATTTGTGCTGATTTATCATTCATTAAAAATGTAAAAACACGAGTAAACTGCACACAGAAAAGCCGCTGCTGTGACCAACGTGACAGAAATACAGAAACATGAAAACATGTTTTCAATTAGTAACAGCAGTGAGGACGACTCTCACTGTTTGTCGCTGACACAATGATGAAAAACATGTTTCTTCAGATAAACATGAAAACAATACACTCTTCAATTATGTGTTGTTGTTTTGTTTTTTTAAAAAGAAAAGCTTGGAAAGAGCAGAAAAATTACAGACTTTACTTGACACGACGCAGCTTCATATTTAGATCCAAGAGAAGCATAAAGTTGTAAAGTTCTGGCCCTATTTTCTGCGCACTTTGTTCTTCGCGTCAGTTTTTAAAAACGGAGGTTTTGTCGTGAATAAATACAAATATTGTCACACAGACGTCATGAGATATCAGAAAATAAATGGTCTTGCAATGATGGTGTTAGAACTCAACCGTAGTCTCAGGGTCATCACAACATCACAAACGCCGACTTATTTGTCTCTTACGAAGCTGAGACAGACTTCACTGTCCATCAGTCCGTCTTCACGGGGAGGCTTTTAAAAGCTCCAGGTTCACTCAGGCCGGGACACGGCTTTGCTCTTACAGGACTTGTCCACATGACTTCTGCTACTCATACGTAATTCATGACCTCCTACACTGAGACTGAGTGAATGTGTGTGTGTGTGTGTGTGTGTGTGTGTGTGTGTGTGTGTGTGTGTGTGTGTGTGTGTGTGTGTGTGTGTGTGCGTGAGGAGCTTGAACACCCGCAGAGTTTCGAGCTCTTAAACATAAAAAATGTCCTCGTCCTTCTCTGGCGGCCCGGGGATACACTGGAGTCAAACAGCGAGCATATGGACTGCATAAGCAGCGTTACAAATCATACCACTGCGCACATATACAACGCACACACACACACAGAAGTCAGCCTGAGTACAAATCAGCAGGTGTTGCTGTGGAAACTCGTATAAACGATCTGTCAGCTCGTGCTCGGCCCCGCAGCTAACGCGTATTAGCTCTCGGCTTCCAGAAAGCTTTTTTGCAGCACTAAGCTGTATGTGTTTGTGTGTGTGTGTGTGTGTGTGTGTGTGTTTATATCTCTGTAAGGTAAAAAAAAACAAAAAAAACAACACCTATGTGTGTGTCTTGAAAAACAAACAAACAAGAATTTTTTTTCAAAACATTGAAGAAATAATTCAAAAATGTAAAATTACAACATTTTACAAAATGTGGTGTGTGACAGAAACATGATGTAATTGTGATAATTAGCCTCTCAAACGACTGAAATTTATCATAAATGCGGGTCAAAATCAACATATTTAAAATTACAAACAAGTTACTAACATTATGAATAACTAATTAGAATTAGAGAAGAATTAGAGAAATTGTAAACTTACAAAAAGCTTCACTAAATTTGACAAAATGTAGTGTTACACTACAAAAACATAATTATCATTATTGTGATAATTAGCCTCTCAGGTTTGACACCAGTGATTTCAGGGAGGAGTTGACATAAACAGACACAGCTGTTCATATCGGTGATGATTTCACATTTTGACACTCAAAAATGTTAAGAAACTTCATGTTTTGATTAAATTATTCAAAATGTAACGTCACAAAAGCGTTGCAAATTTCCATACATTTTTTACAATATTAAGTTTTACAAAAACATGTTGGCTTTTTTTGCAATTTGTGATGTTTTTGTAATTTTACCTGTTGAAACTTTTTCAATGTTTTCAATTAACAGTTTTACAAAAATACATGACTATCATTCAAAAAATGCTACAAAGCTCACGTTACTAAAGTTACAAATTAAATTAGACGCAATGTAAAATTAAAAACGCGGCAAAAAAGTTGAATGTGTCAAAAAAATGTGCAAAAACATGACTAACATTCAAAAACGTTACGAAACGTCATGTTAGGAATATTTGGAATAAAAGATTGCAAATGTTAAGAAGCGTGTTTTTTAAAGAAAATCTCCATGTACTAAAATGTGAACGCGTGAATGATCTGAAGTCAGCCGTTAGCGTGGCCCCCTGCTGGTGACCTGTTTGTCCATTCTGCAGGGGTTTGTAATCACACAAATTTAATTTGTCTTGTTATTCGTCTATTGATTGGACAAGAAGTGGCCTGTGGCTCATCACCTGAGAGAGAGAGAATGTGTGTGTGTGTGTGTGCGTGCGTGCATGCGTGTGCGATAGAGCACGTCTGAAGCTTCCAGCCATGTTTGTCATTCACTGTTGTCAGACACGAGTCATTACTTTGTCGATCGATGTCACTCACACTGAGGTTAAACCGCTGATCGGACCATGAGGACGTTGTGCGCATGATGCTGGTTAAAAGGTAAAGAAATTAGTAATCTACTCAATTAATAAATTAGAAAATATAATTAAAATTAAATTAAGTAGATTTCCCCCCCGGAAAAAGTTACAAATGTGTTTCCTCTGCATTTCCCCGAGACATTTAAATGTTCCATGTTCTAAACATGTTTTTATCGTCTCACAGATTGTTGCTTTTACTAAAATCTTGACGTGTTTCGCGAGCGAGTTGCCAGGCAACTGGACTGGCAACCCGGTCAGCAATTCATTGCACCTGCCAAGACAAAAAGTGCATTTCTTCAAAATGTCACAATATTCCATTAAGGTTGTCTGAGCGAGTCTGAAACGTCCCGCTGTTCTGTGAGAGGAGAGTGCTGCCTGTAGTCACGTGCACACGCGCACGCACACGCACACACGCACGCACGCACACAGGCACACACGCACACACACACACACAGACAACAAGATACGTTTTAGTAATCAAAGCAGATTTGTATTAAAGTTTTATCATTTGCTGCAAATGTAAATAATGTTTTCCACTGGGAAAAACAGAGTTTGAGCAAAACCCACTGAAACAGAGTCCAGAAAACTAAACGTTTGACTGGAACAGAGCGTGAACTGTGACACAAACAATAATTTACTTTAAATTTATGGAAATGTTTCATATTTAAAGTGGTTTGGAAATTAAATTAAATTTGATAATAGAGATGTCGTTAATATTTGGTGCTGATTTCATTTATGAAGGGCTCCAGACGTCACATGACTCTATGAACCGCCATGTTGGCAGGCAAAGATGCAGCGATTCGTAAAATAAACTTTACAAAAACATGACTAACATTCAAAAATAACGCTAAAAGTTAACGCTTTTTGTAATTTTACATTTTGAATTGTTTCTTCAAAACATTGACGACACACAGTCACTTCAATAGCGCTCCAGACGTCACGTGACTCGGTTTCTATGAGCCGCCATGTTGGCAGGCAAAACTGAACAGGACTGAATGCAATATTAGTATTATCATTATTATTATTATGACGTCACAATTACAATATTAAAAACATTATTACAACGCTCAAGTAAGTAACATAAATACGTAGATGGACAGTTGAATGTTTACGGTGGTGTCGTAAAAAAACTCCCAAACTGTAGGGGGAGCTCCGTCGATAGAAAGGAGAAAAAGTGGGACCAGACTTTGCAAAGTGAAACTTTGCAAATTCTCACGTTCCTCCACATCGTGACTCTCACACCACGACGGTGACAGTGTGGGAATGTTAACATGTCAGAGATCTGATGACGACCTGGTAACAGCCGCAGGACGAGGAGGAGACAACCTGTGGGACAGTCAGTCAGCGAGGACAGGGTTCTGTCACAACACTCACACACACACTGAGAAACTCTCGGAGCCACAAATACACACGGCGCGGACATCGTGATGCAAGTTACTGCTCCCTCGACTAAATCTCATCCTGAGCGGACGCGACGAGACAGCGTTGGAAATTTTTCCTGTCACGACTTTCCTGGACAAAGTCACGACTCGAGATATTTGTAAAAATACATTTACATGAATGATAAATGTTTCATTATGTTCTATTGTATTTTTGTTACTATTTGTCTATTTTCTTCTTGTGGACAGATAAGAAGAATACATTTCAGCTATAAAGAGTTCAGTGCAGGTATGGATGGCTATTATTATTATTATTATTATTATGGGTGTATAAAATCTTATCACTCACCTTAGTTAATGACTAATCCTAAACTTAACCTTAACCAGAACCAATATTCAAATTTTAGTGCTCACTTCTAAGGAAGCTGGAACCAGCTTCCTTAGAAGTGAGCAGTTCTGCCTCATTAGGACCAGGTTTTTGGTCTCCAAAAACCTGAAAAAGACCTTTTCAGGACCTTTTCACTGGTCCTGAAAAGGTCAGTGTTTATGACAGGGAAAAAATGTCCTAAAGAGGCGACAGATGCAAGAACACACATGCACGCACGCACGCACGCACGAACGCACGGACACACACACAAAGACACACACACACAAAGACACACACACACAAACACACACACACACACACACTCACACACACACACACACACACACACACACACACACACACACACACACACACACACACACACACTGTTTCAACCATGTAATCTCTTCTCCCGCAGCGGCTGCAGATTGGATACAGTGCACAGACACATCTGCAGTGTGTGTGTGTAGCAATGCTGCTGCCCTGCGGCAGGATGAAGGGCAGAAGAGTGGGCGGCTCTGAGCACTGAAGGTCTGTGTGTGTGTGTGTGTGTGTGTGTGTGTGTGTGTGTGTGTGTGTGTGTGTGTGTGTGTGTGTGTGTGTGTGTGTGTGTGTGTGTGTGTGTGTGTGTGTGTGTGTGTGTGTGTGTCTGGGGAACACGAGCAGGCTCAGTGGGCAGCATCTTTTAATAAGGTTTAATAACGAGGTGAACACTGTGTCAGTCAGAGTCACGGGTGATGGATGTGATCACAGTGAAAAACCTCACTAATCATTTTTTTTTTTTTAGGTTGAACCTCATTTTCTTTTTTCCTCCTCTTGTACATGCAGGGTTTACAAAAACACATGGCATGTTTCTACCGGCTTGCCTCGCCTCAGCACGGTTAAGTGTTTGTGTTTCCACGAGCATAGTACCTGGTACCAGGTTCTATTTTTAGTACCCGCTCTGGCGAGTGTAAAACCAAGTCACGGAACTTTCATGCAGCCGTGTAGTGATGACTCCGCCCAAACTGTGGTACTATTTTGTAGTGGAAAACCAACCTAAACCATGCTGTGCCAAGCTGGGACCATAGGTGGAAAAGCGGCTCATAAGAGGCCAACAGGAAGTCGGTCATTTATGAAGTTTTGGAGCAAAGTTATCGGGAAACTTTTGCCATAGTTATACATTTCCTGTGAAACCTTTTCATAAGTTTCTATGTCGTTTAAGTACGATTAAAGAAAAATCTTCATTTTACAAAAGCGTGCAAATCGGCAAATTCAAAATGGCCGACTTCCTGTTCAGTTTACAGTTCTGATGGACTTTTTTGTTTGTTGTAGGGCTTGTCTACGGTACAACTTAATTTTAACTTGCTCCATCCTTAGAGGGGCGCTATAGAGCCCTGGCAATATCGCAATTTTACCACACCTATCCCGCAGTCATGCCTGCACAAGTGTCTTTTATTTGATAGTCCCCTCCCCTCGCGTATATGATGTTTCGAGGCAACCTGTCAGTGTATGGCAAATGTTACAGGGTACTAACTGTTTTGTGGCAAAATGGGAGCTAAATTTAAAATGGCCGACTTCCTGTCGGGTCAGTAGACATGTCCGGGGTCAGCCTTGGCCACGCCCTTTTGAATCTGTAAAAACGTTTCAACAATTTTTACCTGTGATGCGTTTTTTAAGTCGGTACGACAAACAAACAAGTTTGCTCATTTACGTAGGTTGCAAATTTGCCAAAATGGACGCCAACATTCAAAACGTGACGCCATGGTTACGGTCGACTACTTTGATCGTCTTGGTCTATAACATCTTCCCACCAAGTTTCGGGAAATTCTGTGGAACTCAATGTCATAGGGCACTTCCTGTTTCATGGTGAATGGTTGAAATTCACCAAAACTGAGGGTTGCTGTGGCCATGCCATTTTGAATCTGCAAAACCTTTCGACAACTTTCCACCTTTGATGTGTTTAGTACAAGTTTCCGTGTTTTTTAATATCGGTACGACAAATGCGTAAACGAACAAGTTGGCTCATTTACGTAGGGTGTAGTAGATCGCCAAAATTCAAAACGGCCAACTTCCTGTTGTGTTGAGACCATGGTTGCGGTCGACTTCTTTGTTCGCCTTGGTCGATAACATCTTCCCGCCAAGCTTCGGGAAATTTGGTGGAACTCAATTTTTGCCTCTGTTTTCACCTTAGGGGGCGCAATAGAGCCCGGGCTCAAAAATGAGCATAAAGCCACAGAGATAATAACAATGTGAAGGAAAACAAAAAAAGGCTCCTCTCACTTTGTGAGCCCTAATGTGTGAATTTTCCTTGGGAAAAACAGTGACTCGGAGTCTTTAACGTGGTGAAGTAACGCTAACAACGGTTCAACCTCATGTGACTAATATTCCGAGTGATAATGTAATAAAAATTCATGTTTTTTTAGGCTGATGTGCGATCGTGTGAAAGGGAATATTTGAATATCTTCAAATGTGTTTAACTTTATTCTGGGTCATACTCTTGTTTTACACGTTTATTTGACTCAGTCACGCTGTGAAAAGACTGTTCAGTGCTCACGTCTGTCTGGAGACTTTCTCTGCGGTTCTGTTTCTGTGTGATTCCTCGTGTAATTAAACTCACGTCTTGTGTACATATATACAGTATATATACAGTATATACATACACATAAATATTCTGTTTGCTGGTTCAGAGAAAGAAGGAGTTCAGATTGTGGTTAAAGAGTCGTCTCGACATCACAAACCTGTTTGTTTTTCTTTTCTTCTGGTGTTTGTTCTTCACTCTTTTATCTTAAATCTAACAGACGGGGAAGCTTTTCCTGACTTTTGTCCTTGATTTGATCTGTAACTAAGTCTGACTTCCTTTCATTTTCACTTCAAAATATATCAACGTAGGAATGGTGAGTTCTGCACTGAGAGAAAACTGCACAAACTGCACCCTTGAACCTTATAATATTCATCATTGTTGATTGGTTTATTCCATTATATCCTTATACTGCTTTTATTCAGATCAAAACTATTAATTTTGTTTCTTTATCTGTTTGCGTTGAACAAAATTATTATTAATATATCATATAATGTATAATAATTCAGTGCAAAAGCTGTTTATTTCTTCTTTTACATGTTATTTTATTCTATAGTTCATATTATTCTTTGCTAATGTTTTTAACCTTTATTTTAAAAAGCCGTCTTCTGAGTTTTACTTACGGCTTTTTGTTTTTTCAGTTATTATCTTGAAAAAATAATCTAAATTTTGACATTTATTGTTTAGATTTTTGACTAAACTTAGCACTTTATGAATAAAATTAACAACAAGTGACTCACACATGTTTTTAGTCTTTATGGGACTCTTCCTTCGTCTTTTTATAATAATTTCTTACACTGCGAGGTGTAATACTGCCCTCTACTGGACGTAATTCTATTCCTTCTGCCCCCCACAGGATAAAAAGGTTTGTGTCCAAGGTTCAAAGACCTTAAAACATCCACGTCATCACCCGTTTTCACCTTCTACTGTTGTCTGTTGTCATTTTATGAATTCAGTTTGTTTAAAACACATAAAATCAACTTAACTTAATTAACCAAAAATATATATATATAAATATATGATAAATGGAGCATTCTCTCCTCCCCACTGTAAAATACATGAGTGTATTTATATAACGTGTATAAATAAAATAACATCATTTAATCTGGTTTAAGTGTTGGGCCTATTCTGCTGGTTCTGCCCGCGGCTGTGCAGTTAGCGTCGCCGGCGGCTCCGAAAGAGTTAACGAGTTTGTTTGTGGAGCAAATTTGTCTCTGCTCACATTGTAATTAACGTCAGGCTGAACATATTTAGAGCTCTAATTAACTTGTTTCAGGGTTCGTCTGCTGCAACTAACAAAGACACGACAAGCCTGGACTCAGTTCAAGTGTGTGTGTGTGTGTGCACATACAGGCTCATCAGTGTATGAAAATGTATCACGGTGGTTCAGTGAGTCTTTTCCAATTTTGAAAGATGGAATATTATCTGTCTGTCTGTCTGTCTGTCTATCTAGTCTAGTCTAGTAGTAGAAATGTCCTCGCTTTTTGAAAATGTCCTCACTTTTTGAAAATGTCCTCACCTTCTGAAAATGTCCTCGCTTTTTGAAAATGTCCTCGCTTTCTGAAAATGTCCTCGCTTTTTGAAAATATCTTCTCTTTTTGAAAATGTCCTCACTTTCTGAAATGTCCCCGCTTTTTTAAAATGTCCTCACTTTCTGAAAATGTCCTCACTTTTTTAAAAAGTCTCCTCTTTCTTGAAACGTCCTCAGGTCTTCTGTCCTCAGTTAAACTCTCTCTAAAGTAGAATCAGTCATGTGACCTTTCCTACCACGTGTGATCATGTGACTGGAGGTCAGAGGTCAGATTGACTCAATGACTCTCTCTTCTTAGTTCACAGTTGACTCGTTATCGTTACTTTCGTGTTGTTAATAAATTACTTGAATGATGACAATGACATCTTAGTGTGGAACACTGTCAACAAATGATGGACATTATATCAGTCAGGGACACCATGTGGACAGTTATCAGGACATAAAACCAATGAGCCTGGACTCAAGTAGACGTGTCTAAAAATGACAGACCATCTGTGCTGCACACACGCACACGCACACACACGCACACACACACACACTGTGTGCGGCTGTCCGGGCAGGAGGACATCACCTCCCACACATACATTACTTTGGCAGTGATGGAACAACAGCATCTTCCCCGTGAGACAGAGACAGAGAGAAAGACAGAGAGACAGAGAGGCTCTCAGATTAAAAACACTAAATATAAATCACCAACAAAGGGCTGGTGTCCATCTGTGACCAGAGTCCACAGTAAGACAGTGTGTCCACAGTGTGTCCACAGTGTGTCCACAGTGTGTCCACAGTGTGTCCACAGTGTGAATCAAAGTGTGCGACATGGAAAAGTACAGAGACGTCAGCCGAGATTCATTTCTATTCCGACAATTCTTCAGGAAGATTCTTTGCTCATTTAAAACTTGTGTTGCTCAAGGGCTCTATAGCGCCCCCTAATGTGAAAACATTGGCAAAATTGAGTTCCACCAAATTCCCTGAAACTTGGTGGGAACATGTTACAGACCAAAACAAACCAAAAAGTCGACCGTAACCATGACCTCAACTCAACAGATCAAAAGGTGGAAAGGTTTTGCAGATTCAAAACGACATGGCAACCCTTGGCGTTTTGGCGAATTTCAACCGTTCACCATGAAACAGGAAGTGCCGTATAACTTACACATACATTGAGTTCAACCTAATTTCCCAAAGCTGTGGGAAGACGTTATAGACCAAGACGAACAAATAAGTCGACTGTAACCATGCCCTCAACTCAACAGGAAGTCAGCCATTTTTAATTTGGGGACGCAAGGGCCCCATCATGACTGCATACAGTCCTAGTTATTGTTTTCATACTTCATACTGTTATCCAATACTTTTCAATCATATTTCTCAGAAACTTGGTAAATGATTTGTGTTTTTACCACAGCTTCTCCACACTTCTAGCTTCATGTACGGCCTTGACTGCAAACCAACAGAAAATAAATAAAAAAAATCCCATTTAAAAACAGGGAAATGAAAATGTGGTGCAGTAAAAGTAGAAATTGCTAGAAATGTGAATAACAAAGTAAAGTACAGATACTGCCGTCTAACGATAGAACGGTCATGCGGCCCAAAGCCTGATGGGAAAGATGATTAAGCCCCTCCTCCTCCTCCTACCTATGGCCATGAAGTCCTCTTGGTCCCAGGCCTGCAGCTGAGCCAGAGGTCCGCTGTAGAGCAGCAGCCCGTCAGCCACGTCTGTGATGAACTCCAGCGACACGTGACTCTCGAAGCACGGCGTCATGGGAGGGAACCAGGCGTAGCCGTTGCCGTGGAAACTGCGCCTGTTCTGCTGGCACTCGGGGCCTTCGAACTGGGCCGGGCACTGGCACCTTCAGGGGAAGAGATGGTTTGATCATGTTATTTCACTTTGGCATGTTTTCTTCCTCAATATTCACAAAACAAAGAAAATAACATCTTCAGAATCAGAATCGGGTCAAGATTACACAATACAAGGAATTGGCTGGGGTCAAAAACAACAAATATTAGAGTAAAAACACAACTTGAGTGCAATTATGATAGTACGGAAAAAGGATTAGGGCCACACAGGAACAAAAATATTTAAGTTCTGAATTTAAACTACGGGTGTCCAGAATTCTCAGAATAAAGTCAGAATTCTCAGAATAAAGTCAGAATTCTGAGTTTAAAGTCAGAACTCAAACATGTTTCTCCTGTTTGGCGCTAATCCTCTTCCGTATGATAGAGAAATGTGAATATGAATAAAAACAAAAAGATGATATTGTACAAATATGTCCTAAAATGTCATAAAAGACACTTAATATTGAAGACAAATGTCTTTAATTATGTTAGTTGGACAAATCCAGGATTGTAAAAGTGAATTCATTTGTGAATAAAACCAGAAATTATTGTCTTACAAATAAAAAAACATAAGTAAATAAAGACTATAGTGCAATTATGACAGAGAAATGTGAATATAAATAAAAGAAAAAGTCAGTGCAGTGATGATATTGTGCAATATGTCAAACAGGAAAGTGAATCATATGAGAATGTTGGGTGATATGAATAAATAAAAGACAGTAAATATGAAAGACAAAGGTCTGGAAATGTATTAGTCGGGCAAATCCGGGACTGGAAAAATGAATTAGTTTTTGAGGGCGAGAGGAAGCAAGACGTGAAATGTTTGACAGGAAGTGAGTGGACAAATGAAATGTGGGGTGTGTGTGTGTGTGTAAACACAGAGTTTGGTGGTGATGGAGTGATTCTCCCTGTGGTTCTGCCGTTAATGAGAACATCTACATCAGTGAAACAGATGGTGTGAGAACCAGAGCTGGAAGGCACGGCTGTCAGAGACACAGAGACGTTCACAGGAAACCGCTGAAAGGAGGGAAAGGGGGAGCGGGAAATGCAGTTAAAGGGATAGTTCCGGCTTTTTGAAGTGTGACACACAGACGCTCGCGATCACTGAAAACCTGGCTGCCAGCAAGTGAACAAAAGCGCTCACCGTATATAAAATCTGTGCCTTCACACGTCTGCAACATCTTAGGAACATGTTCACGTCTTTATCTCACTGTTAGACAGACTTTTCTGACTAGAAACTAAAGTTTTCTAAACCACTCACTCTCCCACACCAAACACCATAGAGAAAATCAGTAATTTCAGCTCACGGGGACACAGGAGCTGCTGATCTACTACTGCCTCGTGTGGTCACTTTGTGTCACTGAGGTCAATCTAAATGAAGTACGTCAAATTCAAAAAAAAAAAAATTAACTTAGTGATGGAGGCAGCAGTGGATCAACAACTCCTGTGTGCTGTGATGTTAAAATCACTGATTTTCTCTATAGACTTTGGTGCAGGGAGAATGAGTGGTTTACATTTGCTTTATCTCGCTGTTAAACAGACTTTTCTGACAAGAAATCACTCACTGTTCTACACCAAAGTCCAAAGAGAAAATCAGTATTTTATTATTGATCCCCTCACTGCTCTCCTGCAGAAGCACTGTGGTGTGGGAGAGTGAGTGGTTTAAAAACTTCAGTTTGTAGATGTGAACATGTACTTTAGACATGTAGATTTAAATAAGATTTTATCAGATGAGTCTTTTGTGAAGTGGCTAAAGTCTTGTTTTGGATATACCACACCAAAGTCCATGGAGAAAATCAGTGATTTTAACATCACAGCACACAGGAGTTGTTGATCCACTGCTGCCTCCATCACTAAGTTCAACTGTCTTATTTTTTCACTTCGGCATATGAATTACTTTGTTCCGATTGACCTCAGTGACACAAAGTAACCACACGAGGCAGCAGTAGACCAGCAGCCCTTGTGTCCCCACAAGCTAAAATCACTGATATTATCTATGGGGTTTGGTGTGGGAGAGTGAGTGGAAAAAGTTGGAAAAGTCTAACAGCTAGATAAAGACGTCAAAAATATTCTCAAACTTAATATATTTTATTAGGTGAGTCAAAGTTAAGTTGGGACGGGCTCTTTGAATATTTGACTGGATTGAATATTATAAGAGCTCAGGCTTCACAGTCTGTTGAGCTACGAGGAGCCACTAACGAGATGCATTCAAAGACCCTGGTAAAGTTCTTCTCTTCTGCAGATCTACAGCAGTGGTCTCAAACTGAAATGACCTGGGGGGGGGGGGGGGGGCAACTGAGTGTCTGGACTGGTCCAAACTCAACTGTTCACTGGAGGCGGGGCTATATGAGCTAAAGATTATGATATTTAAGTATTAAATATTTTGGATATGGAAGGCAAAATGGTTCACAAAACATAAATGTTTATGATGCAAAAAGACCCCATACAGAAATAACTTATTATAACATAATATATAAATATGCACTGAAGTTAAACAATAGTTTTTTTCAACCCATGTGTGTGTGCGTGATTGCAGGCATCAGCCAAAGCTCCATGCCTGCATTTCCATTTTGGCAATGTCATCCCATAATTCCCCGAGCGCGAGACAAGCTGACACATAGATTTGGTCACAATGGCCGAGCCCTTCAATCCTCTTAGGCCGGCTTTGTTTTGCTCATTCTCTGTCGACTGGGAATCATATTTGTTAACGTGGGACCGTGAGCTGTAATCCCACCTCTGACACACACAAACTCTCATTATTAATCCCAGTGCCTGGATTATCTGCATGTTCTTCCTTCAATCTTGGGCCATAATCTGTTTGCATGTGTGTGTGTGTGTGAAAAAACTATCCCACAATAATTCCAGTTTGCATTAACTCTAATCTGATAAAAGTTGGATTTGTTTTTCTTTGCTATGCTCTTTTCTCACCTTCTCTTTATTTTACCGTAACTTTCTTGAAGGGATCGTTAAATTTTAACAACAATAACAAAGCTTTTAAACAAAGCTACCAGCAGGGACATCAGGGCAAAAAACAGTTTTTAGCGACTTGAGAGAAAGCTCCACTAATCAAATCAACATCAGTTAACGTCTATGGTATCTTAAGATTACCTTTTGCTGCTTTATTTCTTTGTTAGACATATATTTTTAACAGTGAATTGAAGTATGATCACTCTCCTGCACCAAAGCCCATAGAGAAAATCAGTGATTTTAGCTCACAGGGACACAGGAGCTGTTGGTCTACTGCTGCCTCTTGTGGTCACTTTATGTCACTGAAGTTAGTCTTAACGTAGGGTTTTCATGGCGAATTTACAAAACAACACATTTGAACTTAGTGATGGAGGCAGCAGTCTTGTGTTAAGTGGCTAAAATCCTTGTGTCTCCTTGGCGGCCATTTTGTTATTACTGAGATTGAGGTGTCTGCAAAGGAAGCGATTCACATGCTAACATGCTATCACTTATTAGACGTGGATGCTAACATTAGCAAAATTAGCACCAGAGGTAACACAGCAGATGGAGCGACATAAACCTCAGTCTCCTGTTAGAAACATGTGTCCCACAGTGAGATAAAGACGTGAACATATTGTTAAGATATCGTAGGGACCTAAACAGATGTAGATTTTATGGGTGAGCCTTTAGTTAAGTGACTAAAAATCTGTTGTTCCATGTGTCCCTGCTGGCAGCCAAGTTTTTCAGTGAGGGTGAGCGTATGTGTCTCAGGCTGCTGAGACACAAAGTCAGCACTGACAATGAGTCAGTACCTCATGCAACCACACTTCAAGCAAACTGAACTATCTCTGTAATTTCCTTCACTCCGTTCCTCGCGATCTCGTCTCATCCAGGCTCTCTTGTCATCTGTGACATCGGATGTCTCGCCTCTGAAGATGTCGTGGAGTTCGGTTACTGTAGTTTCAATCAGACAGCGACTGAGTCTCTGGGTTGACGACGTCTTCTGCTCTGCCTTGTTCTCTCCTTGTCATCTCTTCAACTGATGCCTCTAAAAGAGTCAGTCTGCTCCTCCGTGCACTGCAGCGCCATATTTCTGAGACAGCAGAAGCTGCAGTTTATTGTTACCCCGAAAGTCAACGTTTTATCTTACATAACAGCGTCAGATTCTAGTTCTCCCAGGTCATGAATTCTCAAAATGTAATTGAATGGGTGGCAACTTGACTTGAGGTTAAGGACGTTTTCACTTTCAAGAGGCATCCTCTGTTTTGAAAGTTTCAGTCACTTATGTCAAAAGTCTGATTTTCTTAAAATCGAACACGATCTCATTCATAGTCTGATTACGCCGACACGCATACAGGACTGTTGGTGGACATCATAAAACTGCGGCGTCTTCCTTCAGACAACACGACAAACACAAGAGAAATGTCCGTCACATTTGTCGAACCATTAACATGCACAGCAGGTACCAAACATACCACAGTAGCCTCCATCTCACCATCTCACATCCATCTCACCATCCATCTCACGTCCATCTCACTGCCCATCTCACCGTCCATCAATCTCACTGTCCATCTCACATCCATCTCACGTCCATCTCACCATCCATCTCACGTCCATCTCACGTCCATCTCACCGTCCATCCATCTCACCGTCCATCTCACCACCCATCTCACCGTCCATCTCACTGCCCATCCATCTCACCATCTCACTGTCCATCTCACTGTCCATCTCACATCCATCTCACGTCCATCTCACATCCATCTCACGTCCATCTCACCGTCCATCCATCTCACCGTCCATCTCACCGTCCATCTCACTGCCCATCTCACCGTCCATCCATCTCACCATCTCACGTCCATCTCACCATCTCACCGTTTATCACGTCCATCTAACTGTCCCTCTCACTATCCATCTCACCATCTCACTGTCCCTCTCATTGTCCATCATGTCCAAAATATCCATCTCACCGTCCATCATGTATGTCTGATTCACACATACATGGATAATGTATCCATTTTCTCGTCCATGTGTAAACAACAATCTTCCAGACAGAGGAATAAAGAACATCGTGATGGAGTCTGCTGAGCTTCCGTTTGTAGTCAGAACTCAGAGTTTCCAAGAGAACGCCCGCCTGGTCTTGGATTTCCAACTTAAAATTCTTCTTCTTCTTTAGATGTTCCTGCCTCCTGCAGCTTTATTCCAGCCAAATTATTAATAATTGACTCTATTTGTTAACCTGTAATCACCATTAAAAAATGTCAGGAACTAAAGGAAATAAAAGAATGTTTCGGGCCTTTTCTTTCTTGTTTCGTCCAGCGATAAAATGGTGGGAATTGACTCTTAATTTCATCATAATGTTCAAACTCTGCATGGAGTAACAGTGGAGACGGTGATAAAACGCTCGGCGTTTGATTTAATTGGTTGCAAAGAGCCCTTCATGTCCGCCATTAGAGACGTGAGCATCCGGCTGAATTACAACAAGTCAAACGGGGTCACCGCGTCTGCTCCGCTCTGCCAGGAGAAGCTCCGAAGAACTCATTTCATCATCAAGGTTTTGGCCGTTGAAAGGATTCTGAGTCGGTGTTTCTATGTTAATTATGACGCTCGCTCCTTCACAATCCCTCGCCGTGTGATTCCAAACACAACTGACGTGACGGATTTTCTCGTCTACGGCGTTGGCCGCGAGAGGAGGTTTGGTTCTATGTTTTTTTAAGAGGCCAAAACACACAGAGAAAAACTCATTTTTCATGTGAGCGTCAGGCTCCACAGAGCAGGCAGTTAAATCCACCTCCGTAAACCGAAACGCTGCAGAAATGTGAGCGTGCTCCCCTGGCAAAGAAAACTGTGGATTTAACCGATGAACAATACGCACAGACTGACTTTAACATTGCAACTTAATTAAATTAAGTCAAACATGTAACCCCCGTCGCCTCGAACTGTAGCTGCCAACACATTCGCGTTTGAAATACCCACACTCCACAAAGACGTGTTGAGCTGTAAAGCAGCTGTTAACAGCTGTAACAAGGTGCTCAAATTCCCTCTGGCGTGAATAAAAATGCTAATTGCAGACAGCATTTGTTTGTTTCTTTTTCTTTCTTTTTTTTAAATCAACCTCATCGACAGTGGCGAGGCCTCAGTCGGTGAAGTATGGGCATCTTTGTGAGCAACAACAAAAATGTCCACCAAAGGAAGTGAGTACATTTTGGGAACGTGAGGACATTTTGACTGGTCCTCACATTCTGATACTCCTAAAAATGTATTTTTCATGGTTAAGACCTGGTTTTAGGGTTAGAACTAGCCTACGCTGTCGGGGCCGACAGCAAGGGGTATATCCGCGAACTTGTCCAATCCTCAACTTTCCAATATACCCAAAGTATACGCACTCGCACCTGCCACTAACTGTTTAATGTTCGAAGTATCCATATAAACTCGATATTGAACACAGAATACCTGAACTCATAAATTTCTCTCTAGTTTTTAATAAAACTAGTTAACCTATTATACCTTGTTAAATATTATGAATATTAAAATGCTAACCACACCTGCCATATCTTCAAAGTGTCCAAATTTCATGAAAAAGCATACACTATGTTTATTAAATTTCATGAAAAAGCATACAATATGTTCAAACTGTCCATTCAATGCATTAATAAAGGAATGGAGGCTTAACTATTTTTTAATAATTAATACATTTATATTATAATGTTATAAATATTATGAATAAGTGCTAAATAAACCCATGATATCCTCAATGTGTCCAAATGAGCTCAATAATAAAGAAAAAATGCCTTAACTATTTTTTCTGTGATCACTTATAAGTTAACCAGTTAACTTATTATGTAACTATTACCAATCATAGCCAAAGTAATAATGATTGTACTTGTAGATAGTTGTTACATGAATCATTGTACAACATTTGAAGGCAATATCTCCATCAGTCTGGAAGATAAAGCCGAAAATGTGTTTTTAGCATAATAAATTAATTAATTTGCTAATTAATAATAAAGCTACAAAGATGGGGATAATTCTCAGGTGGTATGCGATGCCCATGCAAAATTTGAAGTCAATACCTGCAATACTTTGGAAGATACAGGCGAAAATATGGTTTTTATATCATTAATTATTTAATTAACTAATTAATAATAATGGTAGACAGCTCAAAATCAATAGGGATCATCTACAGGGGGTATGTGACCCATAAATAAATAAGAAAATTTAATCTCAAACGCCTTTCCAGTTATCGCGTTAACGGCTAAAATCTGCGGCACGCGAGACCGATTCCATAATATCCGCGCGCGTTTCCCGCGGATATAGTTAGGGTAAAGGTTAGGGTTAGGTACTACGTTGTGATGATTAAGGTTAGGGTAAAGGGCTAGGGAATGCATTATGTCAATGAATGTCATCACTTTGAACGCTATACAAACGTGTGTGTGTGTGTAAGTGTGTGATTATTTCCAGTGAGGATAATAAGAGTGTCAGCCAAACAGGATTTTCTTTGTCATGTATATTTCCTACATGAACAAACAGCTCACACAGTGTGAAGGCCGGGTATTAGACCATGTCGGCAGCTTCTGCTGCTGCTGGATGAGGACTGTTGTTCACGTCTGACAGAAACAATAACCCAGCGCAGAACGTGATGTTTACTGATCTCGCTGCACCCGCAGAGAGCGTCCACGATCAAGGACAGACCTGTTGTCTCTGTGGCGAGCTTTGTTTTTCAACGACAACATGAGCTGCTTCACTGTTCTTTACCTGGTCTGTAATCTCACGTCGTCATCCTAACATCACATTAGCATCACTTACAAAACCAGCGAGTAGATGCGGGGAGAAGAAAATATCACGTCGGCTGTGACAGGAAACGCATATGGAAGAAGATCAGGAAAACAATATTTGAGTTCTGAGTTTAAAGTCATAATTCTGAGATTATAGTCATGATTCTGAGTTTAAAGTCAGAGTTCTGAATTTAAAGTCATAACTCAAATATGTTTTTTGCTGTGTGGCTCTAATCCTCTTCCGTAGATGCAAATATTTTCTTTTCACTCAGTTGAAACATGATTTTATTTCCTTCCTGTCCTCTAGCTCGGTTCATTCTGTCTCTGTTCCTGTTAATATACCTGCATATTATAGATCTATGTATATCGGTAACATGTTGTTACAGCGCCACTTACAGTCCTGGCATATGTGCTGCAGTGTTTTGAGTTATTTTGGGAGGTTCCTTTCCTGAAACAATGGCATGTTTATGGGAAACGTGGCCTAAGAAAGGACTACAATGTCACTTGCGCTGTAGTACACACTCCAGGCCTGTATGTGGTGTCCGGTTTTTCACGCACCTGTATCCGTGCTGAGTGTCCACACACACTCCGCCGTTGAAGCAGGGGTTTCTGGGATAGGTGGAGCAGGACTGGTGGGCCTGCTCCCTCCCTGTGCATGAGCACACGGCCGTGGACTCCACCGTCACAGACACGAGGCTCATGGTGCCACAGTCCACCACTGTGGGCGTGTCCCGCACTTTCAGCTCGCTGGTGCAGCCGCCAGAGCCGGCACACTCCGAACTGGGACACTCGTCCACTCGCACCTGGAACACGCTGACCTGGAGGAAGGACTGGAGCTGCAGAGAGACAGAGACAGAGAGACAGTGAAGACCTTGTCCATTAATGTTGTCTTCTATTAACCCCAGTCCATAACAATGTTCTACACAGGGTTTATCAGAGTTTGAACCAGTGGATGACGCAAAAATTCCAAATACAAAGGGAACGCACCCCAAAAACTAAAATCTGAGTTAAGTTTTTCTTCTTATTAAACACATTTGAATTCTATATTCACCTTTGTATCAACTGCACCTTTTTAACGCATGACACCTTTCCATGAAGACTGGCTGGAAAAAGACGCGTTATGACGCCATGTTTACGTGACTCCCGATTGTTAAATGAGTCTTTAAGGTAACGCTAAACTTTAAAAACAGAGGCACAATTACGCAGTACACAGGTACGCTGGTTATTTGGAGCGCTGCTCTTTTCGTTTAATAAACAGACCGCTCCAGTTCCACTGTAGGCGCGCTACTGGCGCTAAAGGAGCTAACACAACTAACGGAGTTAACTGGTAAGCGGTGCCTGGACTCCAGTGCTGCGGCAAACATGACGTCATGTGCGTCTTTTTCTGGTCAGTCATCATGGAAGCGCCCAGCATTAATTTAAGTATAATAAAATTATAACATGAGGAAAACAGCATTCTCGTGACTCTCTACCTTATGCCTCCAACACATCTACATAAAAATGAAAATGTTACGACTAATTTACTGTGAAACAAATACACCAAAAGCGATATTAACAGATTAAAAAAAAGGCGGTGGCATATGTGAGGGAGCTCCAAGTTAGCACCAGTGGACACACACCCCCCCCCACCCCCGCCTCAGAAACACCATTAAAAAAACCAAGCAAAAAAAACAAAAACTTCTGAGTTGTGCAAACCACTTTTATCGCTTAGGGTTGTGCTATTTTCACCTTTGTAACCCTAAAGTAAATATAAATGTAATACTGACAGAGCAACATTATGCTGTTTTTCACACCGAACACGATCTGTCACATCACGTCTATTTTTGTACATTTAGTTGCGGTGGAAACATCTGCGGAGGAGAAACCGTCGTCTTGCGTGGTTTCACAACAAGCAAAGCGGTTTCTTCTGACGACGACGTTAAAATTGCATCTGCTAATCCCTCACACGTCAGGATAATCTGTTCAAATCTGCCTGAAATCTGAGGATTTGGACCAAGATCTGGCCAATCCTCTAGTGTGGTGTGTGTGTGGGGGTGTATGACTTGAGACTTGAAGGTTAATGCCGTGTTCTGATACTATGATACATTTCCATTAACCATCTTCGTTACTCGTTACTACAAAGTTGCATTGGTGACATAATCTCAATACTCAACTTTTGTTTGTTGTCGCTAGGTGTTTTTAGCGGCACCAGCTCCAAGTGGACTTAAACACACCAGCGGCTTGTTGTTTACCATGTCCGACACAGAGGCTCTGGTCTCCGGGTTTCTGTTGTACACGATCGGGACGCCGGGTCTCAGCTGTGAGCTGAGCGGCCAACCGGTGAGCTAGCGAACTCACGCAGATAAACCACAGAGTTCGTCTCCAAGTTGAATAACTTCTACCAAAGTCATTTTCTGGTAACATACTTTATACAAGACTGAGTACCAGTGCAGCTCTTGATACCATTCCTCCATGGATGTGTTTGTAAAAACTCACAGGGAACCCAACCTGACCAGTGTCTCTTACCAGCCAAGGACAACACACACACACACACACACACACGCACACTTCATTCAGTACATTTTCAATTTCCATTTCATTTTCTCTTCCAGTGCTTTATCACACTGCTCGACCCAGCGAGTCGTCGTTTCCTGTTTTTTCACCTCATCAACCTTTAGTCCACTTTTTCAGGAACTGGTGCGGAAGAAAAAAAACACAACAACAAGAGCTCTTTGATCAAAACTGCCCACTCTGCTGGAACACATTCCTGAAGTGAACCTGCAGTTTCCACATCATTGTTATGCCATTTGTTTGTTTGTCTGTGTGTGTGTGTGTGTGTGTGTGTGTGTGTGTGTGTGTGTGTGTGTGTGTGTGTGTGTGTGTGTGTGTGTGAGTGTGTGTTCATTGTTCTGTGTAAACTAGATTAGTCAGACTTTACAGAGCCACTGTTACATGATGTCAGACAAAGTAATGATTCTGTTTTTCTGCGCTTCGGTCAACAAAATCCTCCTCCTTTAACCCTCTTATGAGCGTCATGGTGATCAGGACGTCTGGGTTTTATTTTGATTTTATGGCTGGAGACAAAATAGCTGCTGGTTGTGTGTTATTTACTCTGTGATAAAGAACATTTGTCATTTGTTTATACACTATTATACCATTTCAGTTTCACATAATTATCACATTATATTTCCTGACAACTCTTCTTTCCTCATTTGGAGGCAAAACTGGTGCTAAAGCGATAATTAGAGCTATGGACGTATTTTTGTAGCATCAGTCATGTGACCTTAGTCAGTGGTGGAAAACCCTGGATTTAAAGTTTCCATTAATGTACTTGAAACTAAAGTTGTTTCCTTCTACGTATGATCATATTACTGGAGGTCAGAGGTCTAACCCTCTTATTAGCATCGTGAGGATTTATATATGTATTTTCATGGCTGTAGAATTATTGAATTGTAGTTTTTTTAATTGTCTAGATATCACCAACGGTCCAGGAGGTAATGTCTGTGACGACTAAAAGCTTGAGTTCAGCTTTGAAAGCTTGTTGGCAAATTAAAGTAGACATATTATACCCTATTTTTCCAAGGTAACCTAGTTCCCTGGTGTCCTAATGAACATGTCTGTGACAAGCTTTGGTCAAAATACCTCAAGGATAAAACAACACAGCAGTTCAATCACTCTGCCAAAACAGCCCTGTTCAGAACGCTCGCTTTTGAGTGCCCGTCTCTTTAAATGCAAATGAGACACAGGAAACTACGTCAGCGTCACTGAGGCTCCGGCAGCTAACAGCAGTTTGCATTTGGAAAAGCCGCCATTTGCCGTCTCTAGCCGGCACATTGGCGTCATATATAAAATGTAAATCCTCTGAGGCTGGAAGTTGGTGTAGAACTCTGTGCTGCACTGTGCACTTCGTGGACTTCCGCTCTTCCGGATACTATTGCCCTCGACAAAGCAAGACAACAATTCCAGGAATGTCACATCGCGTGTTTTATCTCCTGTATTAGACTGAAGCGGACCACTAACCCTAACCCACCAATGATTAAAAAGTTGATTTTTTCATAATAATGTCCCCTTTAAAGTAGTTTCTGCAGAAACAAAGACACAATTCTTAACTCTATCCTCCAATACAAGGAGAACTTAAAAATATCCATATATGACAACATGTACTGAACGTGTACTGTATGTGTAAGATCACAGAACACGCAGAAAATTGAACAATTCAATAAGCGCCCTGTGCCATTTACAAACTGCACGGTTTCAAAAAGCAATTATACGACTTGAGAACGATAAAATTGTCCTGCCCACACACACACGCACAGACAGACACACACAGTGATATATACGTGTTGAAGTGCACAAGGGTCACTTCATGCTCAATGTTGTGGACTGATTGGAGCTCATTCGGTGGTTCAGTGTGACTGGATTGTGCTCAGGAAAGCGTGCAGAGTTCAACATCTTCTCCTCTCGTTTTCCCCCTGAATGACCCGAGCCGCGCTGACTTTTACGCAGGTTATGTTTTATGGATCACTGTTGTCGCCGCTGTGACCGATGCCTCACATCGTTTGGAGCTTTAAGCGCGGTTCACTTCCCCGGCGACAGCAGTGCAGAGTGTGTGTGTGTGAATTTTCCACCCAAGTTCACCTGCTATCGTTTTACAGTGACTCTGAATGTGGTGGTTTGATTATGGAAGAAGGCGTATTTTTCTGTATTTTTATATGTCATTATGAGCGAAGAGCTCCCCCCTGTGTTTACTGTCTGTCAGGAGACATTAACGGCGACTAAAGCTCACTGTGGGTGTGATGACAACTGCTCTCTTCAAAGTATAATTAAAGGTGTAATTTATAAATGGATTTCTAGTAAATATGAGCTGCTGACATATTGACAGCACGGGGGAAAAAACATGGCTGCCATTTCTCACCTTTAGACAGCTTTTTGGGGACGTGTTGTAAACAGCTCACTCTCCCACACCAAACCCCATAGAGAAAATCAGTGATTTTAACATCACAGCACACAGGAGTTGTTGATCCACTGCTGCCTCCATCACTAAGTTCAAATGTCTTATTTTGTCACGTCTGTGTTTAAAATCCTCTATTCAGATTGACCTCAGTGACACAAAGTGACCACACGAGTGTCTCTGCGAGCTAAAATCACGGATTTTCTCTATGGGGTTTGGTGTGGGAGAGTGAGTGGTTTATAATCCTTTTTTTCTTGTTGGAAAAAAGCTGATGATTGGTGAGATAAAGTGGAGATCATATTCTTAAGACCTGGTGTGGTTACTGTGTATAGCACAGTCTTTAAAATGGTGTAACTATGTGATTATATAGAATAAAGACTAAATGAATACATAGAATTTAGAAGCTATTTGCCCCCAAGTGTCTGTTTAATTGTTAAGTGTATTAAAAAAACATCTTAAATAAATTGTGAGCCATCGGCAAAACACTCCCATTTATACACTGCTCGTTATTTTTATTCACTTTTAGTCACAGTTCATTAAAAGCCCCGGCTGTCATCGCTTCCCTGTACCTCCTACTTGCTACTCTACATAATCCCATTTGCCATAAATAGGCAAACAAGCGACTGGTAAAAGCCCAGCAGACAGATGACCAACGCTCACACTGAGTTTGATTAGGCGATGACTGCGAGACCGTTTAAAGTGCAGGTCAAGAGGATGGAGTGGGAGTAGAGTGAGCGTCCTCTCGTCGTGCTGTGTGTGTGTGTGTGTGTGTGTGTGTGTGTGTGTGTGTGTGTGTGTGTGCTGCAGATGCTCAGACAGGGTTTTTCAAGCACAGGTGGAGCGAGTGTCATATCATTTACAATGACAGGCAGTTATCATCTATACCACCATTTTCTTCTCTGCTTGAGAAACTCAAAAGCCTCTTCTCAGAAGTCCTTCTTCCCTGCAGGTGTTCACATTATGAGTTCTCCTAAAGAGAGCTGCTTTTCCTTTTTTTAAAGTGTGCTTGTGTGAGGCACTGACACATCGTCAACGCTGGCTCTCAGCGGCGACGCTGACTGACAATGAAGACATGAGGGAAAAAGAACATTTCGCAGCGGCCGTATCTCACTGTTTGACAGAGTTTTCCAACAGGAAAGGAAAAGTGTGTGAGCCACTCACTCTCCCACACCAAAGTCCAGGGAGAAAATACTTTGCCCCTGTGATTTTAGCTCACAGGGACACAACTCTAAAAGAAGGATTTTAAACACCGAAGTCACAAAATAAGACATTTGAACTTAGTGATGGAGGCAGCAGTGGATCAGCAACTCCTGTGTGATGTTAAAATCACTTATTTTCTCTATGGACTTTGGTATGGGAGTGTGAGAGGTTTACGAAGGGACAAAGACTTTCCTTTTTTTTCGAGTTTAGCCACTTAACACAAGACCTCCGGAATAAATTATTCTTAAGTCTTTGATATCTTCACGTCTTTATCTCACTGTTGGACAGACTTTGACAACAGGAAACTGAAGTTTGTAAACCACTCACTCTCCCACACCAAAGTCCATAGAGAAAATCAGTGATTTTAACTGTGTGTCACCTCTGGTGCTAATTTTGCTAATGTTAGCATCCAGGTCTAACAAGTGATAATATGGTTCAGCACTATTTCGAATGCCATATTAGCATGTTAGCATGTGAATCACTTCCTTTGCAGACACCTCAATCTAAGTAATAACAAAATGGCCGCCAAGGAGACGCAAGGATTTTACCCACTTGGCAAAAGACTCTAAAATCTATGCTACTTTAAGTCTACAACGTTTTAAGAATATGTTCACGTCTTTATCTCACTGTTAGACAGATTTTTCCTTGTGTAAACTGAAGTTTGTAAACCACTCACTCTCCCACACCAAAGTCCATAGAGAAAATCAGTGATTTTAACATCACAGCACACAGGAGTTGTTGATCCACTGCTGCCTCCATCACAAAGTTCAAATGTCTTATTTTGTCACGTCAGTGTTTGAAATCCTTTGTTCAGATGCTCAGTGACACAAAGTGACCACACGAGGCAGCAGTAGACCAGCAGCTCCTGTGTCCCTGTGAGCTAAAATCACTGATTTTCTCTATGGGCTTTGGTGTGGGAGAGTGAGTGGTTTATAAACGTCAGTGGCAAACTTTCCCTTCATGTTGTCACTGAGAGTGAACCTCTGTTTGTCAAAATGGTGGACACTCACAATTCAAGTGCTTGGTCCATGATGATGTTGTTGTCCTGTAGAAGCCAATAATGACTGACTCACATCATCTCCATTCTCATGAAATCATTCAGTGAACAGTCATGAACACATGCCTCGTTCATGACTACACTCACTCTTTCCTGTCCGTGTAACGTATTAAATCTGTCCCCCAGCACGTCCGCTCTGCTGGCTCCCACATTAATGTTCCTCCTGACCTCGTCAGGGTGGAATAATACACAGCAGGGTCATATTCATAATGTGTCCTCGTACAGAATTACTCTATAATAGGAGATTCTGAGAAAACGAAGCATGATGTCTAAAAGATTGGCCCTCGCAGTCCACACGAGTTCCTGGTAAAGACAAGTGAGCCGCTAATAGAGCTCCTACAGCGAATACAGGACTTAAGAGAGAAGGAAAACACGTACTAGCCACTTTACATAAGGCTAATGTTATAAAAATCGATAGTCAGTATCACTCTAAAACTCAAGTTTTTCAGTAAATATCTCTAACCCTTACATAAGGATACAAAGATGAGTTCATGTTAGTAATAAGTAACACGTTATACAACAAAATATCACTAAAAAGATTGTTATTAACTTTGTTTACGATACTAAACAAAAAAAAAAAAAAAAAAAAATCTCGTGTTTTTGGGCCAGAGCTTTAACCAAATCGGTCGCAAATTATCAAATTGTTACGGCTATTGCAAAACACATGACATATATGAAAACGTAATGACCTTTAAAATCTCCAAAAAAATGTCTCTATAACAAAAGAAAACTAATAAGATTGTTGTGAAAATCACCACACCAAACCCTATAGAGAAAATCAGTGATTTTAACATCACAAAGTGACCACACGAGGCAGCAGTAGACCAGTAGATCCTGTGTCCCCGCGAGCTAAAATCACTGATTTTCTCTATGGACTTTGGTGTGGGAGAGGAAACGGTTTCAAAACACGTTTCCAATTGCAAAAGGATGTGTAACTGTGAGATAAGGAAGACAACAGTGTGCACAGTGTGTTCTTTTCATTACGGCCAAACTTCAACAAGTTTCTTTTCTTTTCTTTTCTAGTCCCCATAATTTATTCACTCATCTAAATTCATCTCTGTTTTTTTTTCCTTCACAATTTCATATTCGCTCATCGATGTCGTAGTCAATGTGCAAATGCCTTGAGATTTATATTTGAAATTGCTCTATATCCTAGAAAACACTTAATCCCACATCGGAGCCTCTTAAACTCCAAAGCCTAAGTGGCTCAAAGGAAATCAGCATGTCCCAATTTTTTTGTAAGTGCTGGGGAAATTTTTGCAGACGCTCACTCTGAGTTTTCTGAAGCAGGGTGTGTGGAAAGCAACAAAAAGGACCAGAGGGAAACATTGTTCAGTGGACTTTTGTTCCAGTGCAATGAGAAGAAGAAGAAGGAGAAGAAGATCCCTCCTCCCTCTGCTCTGCCCTCAGGGCCACGTTCACATGATGAGGACATGAACCTCAGTATCAGACAGACAGGCCGGTGATTTTTTTAAAAAAAGTCAAAAACCCAATGAGGAATCATTTAAGAGTTAAGCACAGAGGGAAAAGAAGTGATGGAAAGACAGAGAGCAGGAAGCTTTGCTGAGGTATTAAGACTGGAACTGAGAAACGGCTCCATCCCAATCTCACCCAGCTCCCTCTACCCCCTGCTCCATTTCCCGTTCATCCTTCCCTTCGCCACGCTTCACATCTCATTCTGATCAATGTCTCCTCAGGAGAACCCACGTGCTGAATTCAGATGAAACGCTCGGCACTCTCCTGGCAAATCACACCTGAGAGCGTCGGCTGCTTCTTCACTTACAAGGCTTCTCCCTCTGCTTCTCTCTCTCTCTCTCTCTTTCAAATAAAAAACACACAAAAAAGTTAAAGGCACTCACACGCTCTCATGCTTTTCCTTCCTCAACAAAAGTCTCATTGAAACAAAGATAGAAAGACAAATAGGGAAGATGACCTGAAGGGACCTCAACTTGGACTTTATGGAGGCAGATTGGGGCCACAAGGCAATATATTCTTATTTGTAATTGAAATAAATTGTAAAATTAAAGGTTTGATGAGATAAGATGATATTTTATTGTCTTGCACCACTATTCTGACAGTCGTCCCAGACACAAAATCAGACACAGCCATAAAAATTCAGTCCATAAAATACATTAAATTACATTTCCACATTCCAAAAGAATAGGCAGAAAAAATTTAACAGTAATACAATTCAAGGGCCATCATTGTAACCCCAACTTTGGACCAACGTAGCCAGGGTACGTTTTTATATGTGAATGGGTTCCAACTACATTTAACTTCCTCAGACCTTTCTATATGGGATTCATTTCAGTTAAGAAGTGAGATTAATAAAGAAGGAATTAATGTTTGTATCTGTTCTCAAGACATGAGAGGGCGCCATGGAGATACTGAGCAATACCATCTGAAAATCAGTCCAATCAGTCAATAATATTCAGCATTAATTCCACCACTGCAAAATCCACCCATGTTCTATTACAGATCAAGCACAATCAACAATAAAAACAAGGCAATCAGAGATGTCAGACTTCACCCCTTTCACGCAACAAGGCTCTGGCACCCTCTGCTGGTCATAGCGGCAAGTGCAAGTGCGGAAACACAAACAAACAAACAAACACGCAAAGAGCTGTGTGAAGTGATAACCTCCTCGATGTTTGTTGACGCCTGCAACTTGGTACTCGGCACTGCCCTCTAGAGGAAGTATTGCATAAACATCTATACCAGCACAAAGACAGATGTAGGGTAGAATATTTTAATATTGTATCCATACAAATAAAAATCAACGTGATGTATTATTGAGCAAGTGGGTTATGTAAAAAAAAAAAAAAAAAAGTTAGTAAATGAATGGCCCAACAGTCCTCATCCCTGCAGTGGATGAAGCCTCTGGCTGGATTTGTACTGTTTCACTTATATAACAGAGAGACGAGCAGGTACAGACTGACTCATCCTTTCCTCTGAGGTCACTGCTCTCTCATTCTCTGTTTCTGCTGCTGAAATACTGACAAACTCTCTACACGTCTCACTCGCTCACCCTCACACACACACACACACACACACAATAGGTTTGACTGAAGGCACGTGTGATTCACACTAACAGCACAAGCTAAAAACACTGTTAGCTGTATATGAACAACAGAGGCTAAACACATTGTGTTAGCTTTATACTAACAACAGATACCAAAGACACTCTTATAGCGTTATACCATGGATGTATTATATGAACTGGATAGAGCTCCGCCCCTTTGCTTCAGTTCATTCCTATGAAGTTTTTGACTTCCGCGTATATTTCCGGGTTATGGGGCCCTTAGAGCATGCGCAGTAGTGTCACTCCCATAATGTGAACGAGCCGTCCGCGTTATCGACTTTGCTCGGCGCGTCCATGAACAGCGAATGGCATGATGGGAGTACGCTAATGACGTGTGCTAGCGGATTTCATGAACAACAAAATCACATTAGCTTCGGGTTTAAATCATGGATTTGTAATAAATGCAAACCCAACGATAGTGAAGTGAATATATGTATGTAAGCTGAAAAGTACAATGACGTAATTAAAGATTAAATTAAAAAAAAATGATTAGCTTATGTGTTGTTACAGGAATCATGTTGTTTTCACATGATTTCCCTTATATAATTGTATAATTATTATTAGGAACAATAAGCATGTGTTAAAAGTAGTTTTATAAGTCCTGATTCTTTCACTCAACATGTTTATATTCAACTATAATTCAAGTATTCATGACATTTAACTCTTTCACTGCCAGCCATTTTCAGAGTCCCATACTGCTCGCCGTTTTCAAGCATTTTGACCCATCTTTCAAAAACCCACAGAATATTGTGTGCTATGACTGTGTAAACACTGAAACTACCAAAAGAATGAATAGACTTTGTTCTACCCGTTTCCGTTTTTTAGTAATCGTCATTAAAAAATAGGCTGATTTCACCAGAAAACTGAGAAAACAACAGAAATGTGGCTCCTCAGCGCTTCGCTGCGGTTCATTTTATGAACTGCACGGATCCGTAAGCTCCCTCCTTTCATGTTCGCCACGATCCCCCTGGTCACCTCACACATCCCTCCTCAGTCCTCATCTCTGGTCTTCTTCTCATCTCATTCTCATCATGCCATCTACACGATCAATTCGTCATTACACTTAGTTTACAGGTTTGATATTGAAGGACAAGCTGCACCAGTAACAGTAACTTTATGAACAGATAGTGACGATAAGACTAACCCTCCCCGGGAATCAGTGGTGAAGTGACCGCAGGACTCAGTGCATCACACGGTCACAGCTCCACAGTCCACACCGTCATCAGTGTCACGATGTCCGGGACTGAACACAGTGATAAAGTGCAGCATGTCAGTCTCCTCTCCTCAATGAATCCACACAGCAGCTCGTTAATACGTTTAAAAATAAATGCTAATGAGCGACGAATAAATAACTAAAACCTGCTTTATCATAATATTTTTAAAAATGTAAACGAAAAACCCCTCATTGCCTTCATTTATTCACATTTCTCATAAAGTTTTCATATCGTACGACCCCGAGACGCAACGCGACCGCGCTTTGCTGTGCTCGTAGCCTACACAGCTGTGACGTCACTCTGGGAAATAAGATTTGTCTGGCCTTTTTTTGGGGGGCATTTAGGAATCCTAAAATAGGAAGCTAAGATACCGTGTTAGCGTTATACTGACAGTGGAAGCTAAAAACAATGTTAGCTAACGGTTAGTTTGTGTGCGTGTGTCAACAATGGGGTCGTACCTATGTTCCCCGGGTCCTATGTTCCCCATTTTTCCCAAAAAAGGTCCTATGTTCCCCACTTTGTATGTGACAGGGGAACATGGGTCCCTTTTTTTGAAAAAGGGTAGGGTAAGGGTTAGGGTTAGGGTTAGGGTTAGAGAAAGGGTCCTATGTTCCCCGCTTTGTATGTGACCGGGGAACATAGAACCCGGGGTACATAGATACGGTCCCACAACAATCAGACTGGAACAAATTTGGTTTCCTTTAACGGATATGTTTGTGCATATTTGCATATACGGAGCAGGAACCAATGAGAGCAGATCGCACATGACCACAGGAAATGAGACAAACATTGGTCGCCGCAGTGTTCTTCCACTGAAGTTCACTGGGGGGGTTTTTAGGAATCAAACTGTGACTTTAATTGGGGACTTTTTAACTTCACCATGACATGATGAACTACAGTATGTTGAACCATAAACCATGTTTTTTTCCCCTTGTTCTTCTTTACTCACAGCCCCACAGTTTCAATGGAACATAAAATAATTGGAAAAGTTAACATCAAGTTCCAAGAAAATCGGACAATATTTTATATTTGCTGTGAAATCTGGGGCAGTTTATGACTGAAGACAAACACACGCACACACACACACACTTTTCCTTCCCATCTTTAGGAAGTGAAATACATGATAATTTGCACTGAGGTCATGATGGGTCTTTAGTCTTAAAAGCGTCTTGGTTTATTTATCGTCGTGTGTAGGATCATTATGTTACCATAAAATCAGGACTATGTAGAAAACAAGGTCATTAAAAAAAGAGCCATTAGTGCTGTGAGTCTCCTTTAACCTCATTATCATCGTTTCATTTTAAATCTAGTTTCAGAAGAAAAAAAAAAGCACAGACAAACATTAAAGTGTCTTCAAGTCAACCCTGTAAAGCAAATAGACACAATAAACAAAGTAGGAGCATTTTTGTGCTGTAATACACAGTTTAGTTAAGTGTGTTCAGCTCCCCTAGTGGCCATTAAGAGGCTGCATGTTAACAGGAGTTTCTCTTGGTAAAAATATGTCTGTAGTGTGTTTTTGTTGTCTTTATAATAGTTCCTTGATGTAAATCTATACTTTTTGAGTTGTTTCTGCGAACAGTAGCACTCAAAAGCTGATTTTATCGGAATGTAATTGCAATATTGTCCATGTGGTAGTGCTATATCTCACTGTTTTGTTGTTTTTACAGTAATTTCGGTATGTATGGTATGGCGTTAACACAGTGTTTTTAGCATATGTTGTTAGTATGAAGCCAACACAGTGTTTTAGGTATTAAGTATTAAGTGAACACAGTGTTTGTATCCTCTATCATTATTATAAAACTAACACATCATTGTTAGCTTGTGCTGTTACAGTAAAACTATGCTAAACACAGTTGTTAGCTTGTGCTGTTAGTATGACGCTTACACATCCTTGTTAGTTTGTGCTATTAGTATGAAGTTAACAGAGTTGTTAGCCTATCCTGTATATTTCTATTATTTCTATGTTGGCAGGTATAGAGAAAAGCTCATTATTTGGCAATGAGTCTGTTGATGGATGTTTAGATCAACTCATTATTGGCAGTCAGTCTTCATGGATGACTAGAATAGGTCATTATTTGGTAGTACGTTTTCTTAGTGGATTTACTGTATAGAACAGCTCACTATTTGGCAGACAGTCTGAACCAGTGTCAGAGTCCATGATTGTATCCGTTTCTTGTGTTCGTTCACATCACTCTGTCTTCATCTGCTCGCGGTAAAATAAAAACTGTGCAGTTTTATAAACTTGATTATACTTTTCTTTTGGTCCTCACCATTTTCAGCTTTTCAGATTAAATCCATCAAACTCTGCCATAAACGAGGCCACAGGTAAACACCAGCATCAAATGTCAATCAAGTTGCCACACTTCCACTAGTTTGCACATTTGTTTGCTCGCTAATCTTTGCTAAAGTGACGTTTCCATGGAAATGAGCAGCGAGGCCTCGGTCTGGCTCATATGAAAAGAAAAAAAAGATGCCAATCAAAATATGAAAGAGGTTCTTTATGCAAAATACATTAAGTTAATGAGTTTGTCTGCGAGTGAAGGCGCCACTCGCTGTGTAAGGGAAGTGGAGGAATATGACCTAAATGCATCCTTTTCACAGGCGCTTTCGCCTCTCACTTGGCGGCGGCGTCTTGTTTTTCCTGTCGCAAAACTACACACTCTGAGCAGAGTGACACAGATACAGAGAGAAAACTGTTAGGATTAACCAGCGTCAGGAATCTGAGACAAACATGCTAACGAGGTACAACATTCAAAGCTGATTCCTAAAATCAGAGCAGAGTCAGGTGATATGTTGTTGTGAGTCTGAGCTCTAAGAAGAAGAAGAAGAAAAAACAGCAGCTAAGCGAATCCTCTAAAAGGACAATTGCAGATACAAAGAGTCTTAGTAAATATATAGAACAGCTCACTATTTGGCAGTCATTCCATTAATGAATGCATTAAATAGCTCATTATTTGGCAGTCAGTGTCTTCCTGGATATAAAAGACAGCTCATTATTTGGCAGTTAGTATGTTGATGGATTAATAGAACCGTAACATTTTTTGGGAGTCACTCTCATGGGGATGTCTAGAATGGCTCATTATTTGACACTCTATATGTTGGTGGATGTATGGAATAGCTCATTATTTGGCAGTCATCTGTTGGTGGGTGCATGGAATAGGAAAATTACATACAAAACTTTGTTTTGCTGGTGTAAAATATGATATAATACTGGGGAAAATAAAGACAAAGGAACGTTGCTCTACCTTTTGCTTGTGTGCAGCCAGATAACCGTGCATCCTCTCAGCCCGCAGGAAAGACGTGGCTGCGTGGACAGCGAAGCGAACGTCCAGCGTTCGCTCCCTGACGTCGATCAGGCTGAAGACGTTGATGTCGTCGGCTGGAACAGAGAGCATCTCAGACAGGAAGTCCACCAGCAGATCGTAGCGGCTCCGATGTTTCCCTCTCAGCTCGATGAACTCCTTCGCTGTGATGTCTGTGAGACACACACACACACACACACAGCTGTAACTGTACAGAAATGGCCTCATTATTTTCTGCTCGAGGGTAAAAACAGTTTCATGATTGACTTCTGAGCTAAAGCTGCAACAATAAATTATAGAAAATGACTCAGCATTAATTAGACAAAACCTTGAAGGGGTGTGTTTGTGTCTGTACTGTGTGTGTGTGCGCGCGCATGTGTGTGTTTGATTGAGAAGAAACTGAAGTTTGTAAACCACTCACTCTCCCACAACAAAGTCCATAGAGAAAATCAGTGATTTTAGCTCACGGGGACACAGGAGCTGCTGGTCTTACTGCTGCCTCGTGTGGTCACTTTGTGTCACTGAGGTCAATCTGAAGGATATTTAATGTCAAAGTGACAAAATAAGACATTCAAACTTAGTGATGGAGGCAGCAGTGGATCAACAACTCCTGTGTGCTGTGATGTTAAAATCACTGATTTTCTCTATGGACTTTGGTGTGGGAGAGAATTCAGTTGGAAAAGTCTGTCTTTGAGCTATAGGTTTGAACAGAAATTGAACATTGAACATAAAACCCATAAGTATGTTTGTATAAGGGTCCTTACCATAGACTGTGTGTATATAAACATTGACAAACTCCTGTTTTGAAGCCTTGAGATTCACAATTCTCAATCACTAACACTTACTTTACTATTTTCCTTTAAATGGAAACAAAAATTCATCACGTCACCCGTAACTGCTATTCTTTGGATTTACTCTTCAAGCCAACGCACTTTGTCAATTTCTATACCCGGATTATGTTTAAAAATAAGTGGAAGGAGGCAGGTAAAATAGAAAAATGGCAAGTACTGTAGATACAGCCGTGACAGACTGTTGACCCCTTGAAATAATAATAAAAAAATATTCACACAGATTCCGAGTTCTTTTCATGTAAGTGCTGCTTTCTGTGTGATGAAGAAAATAAAACACTTGGTCTTTACTTTTTTTTTTTGTCTCCCTAAGAAGCAGAAACATCAAAGGCTGAGGAGTATATGTATAAAAGATGGTTTCCCCTCACAAGGAGAAATTTCATTTGCACGTCCACACTTTTCTTCTTGCATCAACACTTAGAGAAAGGAGAACATGAGTGGGAGTGAAGATAAAATGGAGGCAGCTTTTCATCCTTTATTCAGCCTTTTGTAACCGTGTTCTTAACATCAGTGCCTTGTCAGTTCTGAGCGTTCGACAAGTTGCTTTCAAAAACTGAGCTTTTCATAGATTAGATTCCACTCAGTGTCACACACTCGATGTCCAACCGTAACAAGACGGAGAGACACAGAACAAGGTGTCCATCTGGAAACTGAACCGTGTGCCACATTTTTCCTCACCCACGCTAAAATTCCATTGAGAAAATCGGGAGAAAAACCATCAAGAACAAAGGTGACCAACATGGATGCAAGAACAGAACACAGAAATGTTGATCATTAAAAAGCCTCAATACCACCCATAAAATGTCTCCAACCAGAGGAAAAAAACAAGGGTCTGAAGAAGGGGCTGGACGATAACGCGATAACAGTATACGCTAGGGCTGTAACGATATGCGTATCGAAATCGAAATCGCGAAACGCCCTTTCAACTCCCAGTTATTTTCCAGTCAGCCACATGATATGAGCTGTTAGTGCTACCCCTTTTTATTAGGGGTGTCAAATTATCGCGTTAATTGTGATGAATTAATTACAGTAATCATTAACGCGTTATGTTTTTTAATCGCGTTAATCTCTTCTTCACTGATGCCCCCGCTACCGGCGACAAAAGCGTCATAAAACCATGTCTAACTTTAACAAACACAGACATGCTGCATACCCCCAGAAAGGTCAGAAACTCATATAAACCATTCTTATGTTCACCACACACAGTTAAAACACCAATGGATCAAACCAGCAGGAGCGGAAAAAACCCGTTCCAGCGCACACATTGAAAAGCGGCACCAGAGCGTCAGCGTGATTATGTAAACAGCCAAGAATTCACAGATTCTAACGGTACCATTTTTATCAATCTACGAACAAGATTCACGGATCCAGCCCCAAAATAAGAGCAAAACAACAACTGACTTTCAAAATATACAAGCAGAAAGAAAGAACTACACTTCCCAGCATGCTTTGGGGACAAATCCCAGTCTGACTGATCATTTACTTTGTATTTTTCAACAGTATTATTTTGTTACAGAAAAGAGAGAAATCTTTGGTTATTTATTTATTTATGTTCAATCTGTTCACAGTGTTCCAAAATATTGTTATTAAATTAAGTTGCTATATAAGTAAATGTTGTTTAAATAAAATGTTTTTAAAAAAAACAAAAAAACTTGTGGAATGGATCGTGATACAAATGGAATAGTGAGTTTGTGTATCGTTACAGCCCTAGTATACGCTATATGGACAATAATATTTGGACACCTGAGCCATCACAGTCATGAGGCACCAACATGCCAGAAGTCAAAAGAGGAAAATGATGACGTAAAGTCCAAACGAAACCGGAGAAGATCGAGACGAAGACACCTGAAGCTGTGCCATCTTCTGGAGAGAACACACCACTACAAGGCTTAACAGTCAGATACACAAGTATGTACTGGTGGCTCTGCACCACAACAGCAGACCATCGTGTCTTCGATAAAGTCGTGCGACCACATGAAAAGCTCCTCCAAGCTATCTCTTTAAGAGGCTTCAGAAAAATCACTGATCCACCAAAGTTCTGGTCGTGTTAAAGGGAAACATGTGGCCACGAGAGACTTGAGACAACCTTCAATTAATTGGTTTCTGAAAATCTCGCCAGAGGACGTCAGCAGATCGTCCAGCTGGATCCCACGGACACATTTACACTCACTAACTAATGCGTTTTACCATCATGAATAAATACATAAATTAAATTAAAGACAAATTTGAGGATGAATCCGAAGGACAAACACAAAGTGCTCTTATACAACATAACAAAAAAAACCTCTTCCATCCTGGATTAAACTGGTTTTTGACCAAATGACTCAGGTTTTTATTGACTTCAGCTCCAGGTGACATGAGTGGGAACATGAAACCTGAGTGAACACATTCATTTCTGTCACACAGGACACACTTCATTCCTTCATTCCTTCATTGATTTTCTAACAGGGCTGCTGGTGGACAATGGTAGACCCACTGGACGACCATTTAAGGTTAAAATCCTGCACTGTATCACTTTAACAGAAAACTACAGAACTACACTTGCAGGATATTTACTGTACTGTGTGTGTGTGTGTGTGTGTTTGTTTGAACGCAGCGGTGTCAGAGTCAGGTGAGTATCGACACCTGAGTGTGACGAAGCCTCTGGGAAAGAGGCAGCAGTGAGGAAATGTGAGGCTGGATCAAAGCCAGGTGAAGAGACTGTCACTCTGTGTTAGAAGTTACGACCCTCTAACCTCAGCCTCCCTCCCTACAGACCGTCTGATTCTGTCTGTCTGTCCCTGTTTCTCCTGACTGGTGGGAGCTGACATCAGCCTCCATCTCTCACAGTGTAAGCACAGAGTCTGTTTCAAACGCCCCGTCTCATCTCTTGATGCCAGAACACTCTCTTTCGTCACACTCACGAACCCTTCCACCCTAGATTTTATCACTCTTTTACGCTAAAAATGGAGCAACTATGGAGCCCTGGATGAATACGACGCCATGTTGGCAGGAAAATATCCTCCAAAACTGAACGGTATCAAGGAACCAGAGTCCACGGTGCTTTTGAATCCATGGAGATCGATCCTTATACTGCCCCCTGGTGCTTTTCACCTGTATGGACATCATTCCAGACGCACGGCAATACTTCATTCTTCAACTTTCTGATAAACTTTCCCCCGATCAACTCGAGAGAACCCTTGTACTTCACAATAAAACGAGATAACAAGACAACAAGATATTTATCGTTGGTGGTTAAGGGGAAGCTAACTTACCATGACTAGCTTTGTGAAAAACTTTACAAACACGCACTTTGACATCAGTAATAGGTGTAAAAACGTGAAACACTGTATGTTACGGTTCCCCTTAAATGTCGACCAGGAAGCTGTGACAGCGTCGAGAATGTGTTTTCTGTGGTTCATATAAACCTCCAGTGAGCTTGTCCCCGACATGCTTCACAACATCTAATCCGAGTCTCTGTTCTCACTGAAACAGAAAAAAAGTTTGCCGTAAAAACATGGCATCGTTTCAGGAAACACCTTAGTCCACAAGTGAAAACTCTGCAGTACACGTGCCAGGCCTGTACGTGGTGCTGTTGCACTGCCAAATTTCAAATTTAAAGGTGAAGTACAGTAAGTAGTTTATAGACATCTAGAGGAGAGGCTGAAATTTACAACGACGAACTGCTCCTCTGCTCACCCCCTCCCTTCCCTGAGCGCTACGGTATCCTCAGCCGGTCAAATGTCGTCCTCGTCGTCTTTCTCAGCGTCAGCAGATGAGGTTCTAGTATTTATACAGATGTATAAGTGTGTCTTTTGTATATCGCTGTAAAATATGCGCGGTCCTCCATTCTAAACGCGTAAAAAGATCCTCTCTCAGCCTCGTCTCGGCGCTCTCTCCAGCTGACCAGTACTTTTCCACTCTGTTTATACCTCAGACTTCCTGCTCCATCAGTGGAGGCGGGACTTCCGCTACAAGTAAAGAGACGCTTGATTTGTTCTCTCGCGTTTGTCCTTACAGGCTCCGGTAGAAACATGGCCTCTCGCTGCTAACAGTGGCTATGCAACCGCGGCCCGTGACCATGTTATTTTACATGACTTTTTGAAACACTACGTAAATGAAACAAAAACTATTATACAGCGACTAGACAATGCAGGAGCACATAATATGTATAAAAAAGTGGATTTAGGGTTATATAAACCCATAAATACTACACAGTGTCCCTTTATATAAAGCTTTATTTGAATGTGTGTGTCTGTGTTTTCCTTTCACCCCAACCTGTCTAGGCAGATTCTGCATCTTTGAGTCTGGTTACAGTGCCTTGAGATAATGATAATTGAATGACATTATGATATCGTTTTCCCAAAGTAGATCATTGGCTGTTTACACAAAAATGTAAAGGGTGACTTTTTTTCCATGGATGTAAACGTTGTTGTTGTTTATTTTCTGCCAAAATGGCGGTGATTTTGTTGCGCATGGTGAAGAGTAAGTAAGTAACGAGCACCGCAAAACAACACTGAGATGAGAAATTCATGGTTCGTCAAGTTCATCGACTATAATCATGTAACATGAACAGCGTCAGCCTTTAATGTATGAACCCTGAGATTGTATTTTCCCTCCACATTGTCATTTCAAGGACATTTTGTTTACCTCGTCTTTCTACTACCTTTCTATCAATACTGAGAAAGGGACCAGGGAGGGAGGGAGGCTTTACTCTGTGGGAGGAGGACGAGGAGGAGGCAGGTTTCACTTGTGTTTTTCTTTGTGTATTCACATTTCATTCCACATTTTGTTCTTGAAATGGGATTTAGAACGTCAAGAAGGGTCTAAGTAATGCTATAAGTAGAATATTTTCATAATCCCCGAGACCGAGAATCAACGAGAGATGTTTACTTCAGCGCTACACGTGGAGAAAATGGCTTCTGTCTCTGTCTCTCTCTCTCTCTCACACACACACACACACACACACGCACACGCACACGCACACGCACACGCACACGCACACGCACACATGCACACACACACACACACACACAAACACACACACAGGTTCTTGCACAGCAGTGTTAGTGAGGACCCTCATCGACATAATGCATTTCTTGGCTCCTTACCTTAACCTTAACCATCACTAAATGCCTAAACTTAACTTAACATTAAACCAAGTTAATCCTGAGAAAGTCCTTTAAAAGTCACAAGGACCAGACAAAAATGTCCTCACATCCCCAAAATGTCTTTGCTTTGGACGGCCGAAACAAAGCCTTGTCCCAAACCTTAACCATCACCATGAGATTCTGCCTCATTAGGACCAGGTTTTTGGTCTCCATGAGAACTACTAATCCTGACAAGGTCAGTGTTTACTACAGAAAAAATAAATAGAAGTAACAAACACAAGAACACACACACAAAACAATAAGTTCCCCAAAAATGTCCTCACAGAGACAGGTTTGAATCAAAACGTGTCCTCACAGTCTACTACAGACATGTACGTGTCCCCAATCTTAAAGGTGCATTATGTAATTAATCTAAAGCAACTGACCATAAAATCCTCCTAATATGTCACAGAGACTCAGGAATAATGTTCATATAACAAACTGAACTCACCAACAACAACAGTACAGACAAAATATTTGCATTAAAAAAAAATATTTTGCAGACTGCAAATCATGTTTATGTTTTGGCATGTGGCGCCACCTACCACCGTCTACCAATCATTGCAGTCAGTAGAGTCTCCGCTGCCGAGCAACCACGGGTTGCCAGTTACATCAGAAATGAAACCTAAATGACCTCGGTGTTTTGAATTTGAATGTAGTAACAGTTTTTGGCCACATTCTTACATATGGCACCTTTAACCATTACCAGTTTATGTCCTGTACTAACCTTTACTAGTCACTCAGAAATGAGGTTCTGCCTCATTCGGACCAGGTTTTGGTCTCAATGAGGACTACTGGTCCTGACAAGGTCAGTCTATATGACAAATACAAGGAGACAAACCAGTCAGAGTGTCAAGTGTAGATGACGTGACGCTAAAAACGTTAAAATAAGTCACTTAAACTCCAGAGTGTTCGACAGATTCTTCTAAAGTTCCTCCTGAAGTTTCCCCTCGTCGATTCTTCTTCTCTTCCTGGTGGGATTTCCTGTTTTTTGTCTTCTTCTGTTCTATTCACATCTAGGTTGTAGCATCAGAACTGACCTCTGAGTCATTCACAAATTCATGCTTTTTTTTAAATTTCCATCCCCATTGATGTCCTGGGCTCTGTGGAGAGCCCTGCGCCCGCGGCTCGGTCACTTCATTGAGACTTTTTTTAAATAGCTCCACTGTCTCCGCGTGTCTGTTTGCCGCTGAGTGCATTGATTCGAAAGAGCGCGGTCGTAACAGAGGGACTTTAATGAAGAGCTGGAGATCACAGGTGTCAAACACCGCTGTGAATACTGCGTCAGAACCACTCGCTTTAACGCCTTCAACCTGCAGCTCTGCCACCAACTCACTCAGCCAAAGAGCACGTCTGAGGTTTCACGACAAAATGTGATGTCAGGGATTAATGACTTTGAGATCATTCCGAGCTATCTGAGTTGGTGTGTGTGTGTGTATTGGTGCATACATCTTTGTGGGGACCAATAACCTACAAAACTACAGGACATAAAGGTATCTTGTGACAGTGAGAACAACGGACTACACAATAAGGGTTCCAAAAGGGTCCTTCTTCAAGGGCTGAGGTTCTACCTCAGACTTTGCACAGTCTGAGTTTTATTAAAAAGGGTTTCAGCATGAGGCAAAAATAACATTCTCGTGTTATATTTTGTAATCGAGTTACTTTAATTACTCGCGCCCTACTCTGGATGTTGTGTTCACACCAGAAGAAAAATTCAAAAACTACGGACTGGCGATATGTCCAGTGTGTGACCCCCGCCTTTCGCCCTATGTCAGCTGAGATTGGCACAGCGCCCCCTGTGTGACCCTCATATGGAGGATAAAGTGGTAGAAGATGGATGGATGGATACTGGAAAGCAGAGAAATGGAACTTTAGCCTTTTTACAACTAGGTTTACACTACTGTTCAAAAGTTTGGGGTCACTTAGAAATTTTTTTCAATGAATATGACATTAAATGAATCAGAAATACACTCTATACATTGTTAATGTGGTAAACGACTATTCTCGCTGCACACATATTAATGGAATATATACATAGGTGTATAGAGGCCCATTTCCAGTGTTCTAATGGTACATTGTGTTTGCTAATCACGTTAGAAGGCTATTGGATGATTAGAAAACCCTTGAAAACCCTTGTGCAATGATGTTAGCACAGCTGAAAACAGTTTTGCTGGGTCTTTGACAAAAGAGCACATTTATTATTTTGAATAAAAATCATTATTTCTAATCTTGTCAATGTCTTGACTATATTTTCTATTCATTTTGCAACTCTTTTGATGAATAAAAGTGTGACTTTTAATGGAAAACACAAAAAATCATAAAGGTGACCCCAAACTTTTGAACGGTAGTGTATGTTAAATTCAGATTAAGGGTTAGGTATTTAGTTGTTTTAGATGAGGTTAAGATATGGTGCTCTGTGAGTGTCCTCACTAAGACTGCTGCACGAGAACGTGTGTGTATGAGTGATAGTTTCCAAAGTAAGTGCACGGGAAAAAAATAAAAAAAGTTAGATTTGCTTGAACAAATAAAGCTGAGAGTTGTTTAACCGGACAATTTTTCCTGCAGCTGAGTTCTATTATTCATTTTTATCACATTTGAAGGTTTGCATTCGGCGCTCGGTTTCATTTCCTTTACACAAATATTGGAACGTGAGCACCAGCTGTTCTCTGCACATTCATTTACATCAGACTGACAAGCAAATCCTTTTATATACTTATCCTGTACACAAGACTCCCCCTTACCTCCCTCCCTCCCTCACATCCTTTCCTTTTCCTCTCCCCTCCCGTCACGCCGCGGCCTCCCGCTCTGCTTCTATTTCAATATCTGTGAAATCATAAAAATCCTTCAGCCATGTCCCATTTCTCTAAAGTGAATTTAATTTGGAGGAGACAGCCGATGTGCCGTACATCAGGTAATGATGGATGCGGCTCAGCGTGTGAGGAGAATGTGCTGGATGAGCAGAAACCTCGCCACTAATTATTTTTGCCAACATAAGTAATGGAAACAGGCTTTTCCACCAGAACTCATAAGTCAGGAGAAAGACATTAATAATGGCTCTCCTTCTTTAAGGGGGGGTGGGGGGGGGTTTAAAGAAACATCTTTAGCTGAGAGTGTGACAGTCCTGCGAAACACTGCAAACAGTGTGAGCAAACAGTCGTCAGTGCTCATTAATTTCTCTGAGAGTGGAGACAAATGTGCAAATAATAACGGCTGTGTTTTCCAACAGTGTACGTCCACATTACTGAGTTTTAAATACATTCTGCTCTGGAAACACACGAGAGCATGGAAACCTGACCAAAACCTGCATATGTACACTACCGTTCAAAAGTTTTTTGTGTTTTCCATTAAAAGTCAAGACACTTTTATTCATCAAAACAGTTGAAAAATGAATAGAAAATATAGTCAAGACATTGACAAGATTAGAAATAATGATTTTTATTCAAAATAATAATTTTGCCCTTTCGTCAAAGAACCAGCAAAACTGTTTTCAGCTGTGCTAACATCATTGCACAAGGGTTTTCTAATCATCCAATAGCCTTCTAACGGGATTAGCAAACACAATGTACCATTAGAACACTGGAAATGGGCGTTTGCAGCTAGATTAGTCGTTTACCACATTATCAATGTAAAGAGTGTGTTTCTGATTCATTTAATGTTATATTCATTGAAAAAAAAGTGCTTTTCCTTAAAAAATAAGGACATTTCTAACTGAGCCCAAACTTTTGAGTGGTACTGTAACTTGAAACCTACTTCCACATGAATCTGTTTTCATCAAAAACACTCCCCCATCCACACTAGAGCACGGATACTGACCCAAAGTCCTGTCTATTTAAATGTAGATGTACATTCACATAAGTCTGTTTTCATTTGAAACTTTTAAACTCTGCTCTGACTGCACCCGCCATCCACAAAACCTTTTCCTGTCCTGACCAGTGAAGAAGTTTCCAAACTGTTCAACTTGTTAGACTACATTTCAGTCTAGACGAGTAGAAAGTGAGACGCAGTGAATCCAACTGTGGATGTACTTTAAAAAAAAAACCACATTATTTGGTTTTCGAAAAATGAATAAAGTTTACAAATATAAACAGTGTCAACACTTACAAGCACATTATTCTGTTTTCTTTTGAAACCTATAAACAGGGTACATTTTAGTCTGGATGAGCAGAAAGTAAGTCACACTTTTCTGTATTCAGGATGTGGAAAAACGTTTTTACACAGCTCAAACACAGATTTTTTTTAATTTAGTTTTGCTTTAAAAAGTAGTCAGTAGTTTAGTTTTTGTTTTAAACTGAGCTCTCACTGTTCCTTTATTGTTTTTATTTATTATTATATTGTGTGTGATTATATTGTATTTGGTTCAACTGAGGTCGTTTTTAAATGTGCTTTATAAATAAACTTGACTTGACTTGACTTTAAAAAGCCATTTTTACAAAGAAATATAATCACATGGACGCCGCCTCAGGTGAGCAGTGAAGTCCATTTCTATCAGTTAATCACAACAGAGAACGAACACGAACGGTCAGTAGAGTTTTCCTGTCCAGGCGACAGCATAAAAACGCCACAGCACATTTGTCAAAGTGACGGCAGACAGAGAGGCTGAGCTTTGCCGCAGCTGTAAAGTGGACAAACTGAGCTCTGAAGGCCGAGAGCGCAGAGGTCGAGCGCGTTGGCACGAATGTCAAAACACAACGCAACAAAAGGAGCAGTAAATATAGGAAGCAAAGATAAGGAGAAAAAAAACAAAAAAAGGACAGTTGAGAGGAAACTGGGAGATTTAGAGAGTCAGTGTTTATGAGGACAAAAGGTCAGTGTCACAGTAACTGATGACACTCGTGTGCAATGTTCACAAATATAACTCAACTGCACTTTACAACATTTATGATAAAAAAAAAAATGTGATGAGGATGAAATTTACTGCTTTAAATATTGACTTGTTTGTTATGAGTGACAGTTGTATATGTATATGCTGACATTTAAGTAAGCCCTGGACTCTGTGTTCTGGCCGGATCACTTGTCTCACGTGAAGTTTTTCGAGTCAATCGCTCAGTGTACGGCAAAGTTACAGCATACAGAGCACTCCCTGGTTTCGGGTGACCTACTTCCTGCTAACCTAATGTCTGCAAACGTATTCAGGGCGGGGCCTTGCTCTCACATATCAAGTTTCGAGCCAATTGGTCAATATATGGCAGAGTTACTGGGCACTTCCTGTCTAATGGCGAAACGGCGTAATTCAAAATGGCCGACATCACGTTTAGGTCAAAATCGCGTTCATAGACATGTTCAGGGGCGGGGTCTCGTGTCACCTATGAAGTTTCATGCCGATTGGTCAATGTATGGCGGTTTCCGATGGCTGCCATGGCCACGCCCTTTTGAATCTGCGATATTCTTTTTCCGTGTTCCTAAGATAAACACCCTGAGACAAGTTCGTTCAGTTACAATACTTGCGAAACACCAGGATGGACACCAAATCCAAGATGGCCAACTTCCTGTTGAGTCAAGGCCAGGGTCTCAAGAGGATTTTTGTTTTCCTCTTGGGCAGAACAATGTTCCCACCAAATTTCGCAACTAAATTTGAATGTGAATGTACCTTTGTATATGAACAGAAGAAGAAGAAGCCTCTTGTTTCTCTTGTGAAACGTGAAATGTCTTCAACTAAACTCGAGAAGGTCCAATTGCTCTAATGATGCAGATGACTTTTATTTGACCTTTATTTAACCAGGAATAAAACTCAGTGAGATTAAAAATATAAAGAGAATTGCATTCAGGCTTCAGTCCACAGAAATTACATATTATTTTTAGAAATCCCATCTAAATTAAACACTAAAAGCAGCAAAAGAAATATCCTTCTATATGCACGAAGAGTAAGTTTATGGGCTGTAGCTGTCAATTTTGGGGTTGGCATTTAGGTTTTGGTCTAGTTTCATGTTTGGCCCCAGGGTCCTTTCGCCTGGGGGCCTCCAGACTCCCCTAACGTCTCTTCTGAGTCTGGCTGCTAATGTACAGACTGACTGACAAATGATTGGTGGACTGCGTTAAAACCAGAGACTGTGAGAGGAATAAAAATATATTGGCCTATCTTAGTGAAAACCTAATATGTGGTAAATCTGTGAGAATGCTGTGAATTATCTGGTAAAGGAAAAATCTTCTCTTCCACTTTTTGCTGCTGATTCGGGAACAGAGACATCCATGAGCTGAGCAGGAGAAAAGGAGGCTTTCTCAGGCCATGTGACATACACAGTTTAATCTCTCCAGCATGTTCTGGTTCTGGCAAAGATAAACCCCTCAACACAAGGTGCCCACGGGCATCCAAATTCCTCCCCCCCAAAAAAACACCTCAAATGACTAATTTTACCAAAAAAAAAGGAGGGAAAACTGAAGTTTTTCTTGTACCAAAGTCCATAGAGAAAATCAGCGTTTTCAGCCCACAAGGACACAGGAGCTGCTGGTCTACTGCTGCCTCGTTTAGTGCATGTGTGACACTGGAGTAAACCAAGTGAAATCATTTCAAACACAGAAATCACAGAATATTACATTAGAATTTACTGTTGTAGGCAGGAGTGGTAAAAAATGTCCCCAATCCCTGCAAGCTAAAATAGCTGCTTATCTCCATGGAGTTTGGTGAAGGAGAGTAAGTGACTCAAACTTCACTTTCCTGTTGGAAAAGTGTGACGAACAGGAAACAGTTGTTTGATTTGTTAATGTTGAAAGTCATTGAGAAAATGTTTTTTAAAAAAGTAAAAAAATTTAAAAAAGTAAAACTTTTCAGCTACGAGATGCATTCAAGGGCCCTCGTTCGCAAACACGGAGGTATAGCGGGCGTTGTTCAATTGAATCTACACAGTGCAATATTACATGTGCAATCCTTAACAATTTATTCTACACTACATTTTTATTATCTTATCAGTTAATATTTTCCTACGTTGTACATTCATAGACGTTGAAATGCATGTTTATTTTGTTTTAACTGCTACCGTTGCTGCTCTAACAATACAAATTCCCCATTGTGGGACTAATAAAGGATAATCATGCTGCTGCCACCTTGTGTTAATAGATGCGCTAATAATTATGTCGTCATTAGCTCAGTGGAAAAGTGTGGGAAAATAATTATTATAAATTATGGATGTCATAATCACAAATTTTCTTGGAATATCATGAAAATAATGATCATTATAAGTTTATATCTGAAGTAACTGTTCAACCACAGTGTGAGGGCTTTATCAGTGCTGGTGTGTGTGTGTGTGTGTGTGTTGTGTGTGTGTGTGTGTGTGTGTGTGTGTGTGTGTGTGTGTGTGTGTGTGTGTGTGTGTGTGTGTGTGTGTGTGTGTGTGTGTGTGTGTGTGTGTGTGTGTGTGTGTGTGTGTGTGTATGTGTGTGTGTGCGCGCAGTGAAAACAGCAGCCAAAGAGAAAAGATCCTTGTTAAGAAAACAGGACCAAAACCAGACACAGGTCACGAGAATCATCGACCCACAAACCACTGATCAATGACAACACTCACATGTAACATCAGAGACCATTTTTCATCACAGACGAGTGTGTGTGTGTGTGTGTGTGGGTCAGTCTCACCTGCCAGACGTAGAGACCCAGAGTTATAGATGGCCTCATCTCTCAGCTCCCTCACATGCACGGCGACAGTGGACACGGCGTCCGGCCAGATTCCATCAGACACACGCACTTGGAACTGATAGGTGCCGGGTGGTGCGTTCTCCTTAATGATCAAGAAACCTGTCCGCTTGTTCAGGATGAAGTAACTGAGGACAACAAGAGAAACACAAAAAAAGTGGTGTTGGGGAATCAGTATCGGTCCGATACATGGTCAAAATCCCTGGATCTGATATTGGACAGATGTCGCAGCCAGGCTGTAGAGTGTTTGTGGTGAGACCACAGGCTGAGCCACTTATGGGCCACATGTGGTCATCATGACACTGATTGGTCAGAGAGTGTCGTCATTGAGGAGTTATGAGCGTGACGTCCGACACAAGAATCGAAGCCAACAATGTCCAACTGTAGATCAGTAAAAAAGACTTAAAGCTCACATAGAGTGGTCCTGTTGCACATATGTTAGTTATGGAGGTCTACTTACATACATTAACTTGTTTTTATGGTCAAAAACCTCCTAGTTGCTGTAAACGAGCCGATAGAAATCTGTCTTTTCTGACGCTGTGCTGAGCCGCGATATTTCAGACATAAATCTCACCCCCAGAAGACAGACTGTGTTGTGATTGGCCAATACCCAGAAGTGACATATTCAACACATCCGCTCTCAGCGGTGCAGCTCCCCCCTCTGGAACGGTGGATGCACTGCTCCTCATTATCAAAACATTGTTTTAACAGTGTTTAAAAATAGCTTCTTCACGACTCCCCGCCGCAGTCCCTTTGACGACCTTTGACCCGGAGTCAGACCCAGAGTCAGAAGACACTGTCGCTTGTGAAACACCTCCACAACGGACGTTATTCTTCTTCTGCGGTTCAATGTACGCAACCGGATGTGCCCGGACTAGTGCCTGGAGCAGGAGGATCTGCTGTTCAGGAGAAATGCTGTTTACGTAACCGGACCGGGTTTTTTCAGAGATCTCACTGAGCCCGAGATTACAATAAAACACAGCGTTCTCAGCAGTGGCTGAACTGTTTGTTTTGAACCTTCAGGGGTTCATAAACAAGGTAATGACGCAGATACACACTAAAAAACAGTGTTAATTGGAACTTCCGGTCTAGGTCATACTTCTACTTGTAGCTCCAAAATCTACTTATAGTTCCAAAATCTAGGAATAATTCAAAATCCCACTGATTGGTCAGAGAGTGTTGTAACTGAAGAGTTATGAGCACGAAGTCCGACACAAGAATCAATTCCAACTTAGTAGGCGGAGCCTGGGCTGTGACAGTGCGGCGTCATACCGGTACGACAAGGAACGATGTAAAACCCTATATATCACATGCTTGACTGTGAAAACCACAGGCTGGGCCTCTGAGGGACCACATGTGGCCCACGAGCCACCATTTGCATCCTCTTCCTGTGTGGTTGCCAGACAGATAGAGACAGAGCAGGGCAGATAGTTATTTTGACATCACTCCTCTGCCGCCATGTTCCTGCTCTACATTTCATTCCGGTTGTGTTAGTGTTTACAGTGTTGTAAACTCTATTCCCTCCTGGGACAATAACAGAGACAGAGCCGAGAGGATGCATTAGCCCGAGAGGAGGCGAGAGGAAAAATGAGAGGCGCGAAGACACGAGCGAGGAAGCAATTTCACTCGGGTCCTTGTCTACATGCTCGCCCTCAACACCAAATGAGCTCATTCAAGTTTAATTAGAGAGGAAATACAAGGCAGGAGCCTCGGAAAACCAAATAATAAACCACTTGTAGACACCAGGGCCAAATTAACTGCGTTTACAGCACATGCTGTAGAGTGTGTAGATCATCGCTGCAGCGGGTATCACAAGTCAATTTTATATTTCTGCTAAAACTAACAATGCTGTCCCGTTTGGTGCCTCGCAACCTAGTGAAGTGCACTTTTATTGACTTTTATGTCGACCACTAACATTACAACCACTTCTGCGCCAGTAAAAACAGACACACGCGCACCGAGTCAAAAACCTCCGACGGAGACACAACCTCTTGATCGGAAAGCGAGCAGCTAAAGTGCAATCTCTCGCCGAAACAAAGGCAGCCGCGGCTTATTTGATGCAATGAAATGAAACCACATAAAGCAGAGCCGAACAAGATGTGACAGGAACGAAAAAAAACAAAGAGCAGCAGGGAAGAGACAATGTGCTCTGAAGTCAGCTTTAAAAAAAAAAAAAGAAGTAAAAAACTACCAGGAGACAGAGAGGTGTCATGAAATGTTAATGCCTGATATGACAGTCAGTCCTCAGAGGAGCGTGAACCTTGACTTTGATCGCGACCGAACAAAAAACGGTGTCAGTTTGAGTTTGGTTCAGTTTGGGAGATGAAGGTCAAGGTGCTGTGTGTGTGTGTGGCAGGACAGTCACAGTACCAGTGTAAGTGTGTGTGTGTGTGTGTGTGTGTGTGTTCACTTTGGCTCAGTATGAATAGTAACTAAATAACCAACCCCAACTGTTCCATTCTTTGACACCCTATCATACGGTCAGGGCGGAGCTATCGCAATTTTCTACAACACAGTTCTCGCACAGCAAGGCTCTTCTCCATCAGTGATAGAACCTGTGGTACATGGTGTTGATTTAGTCCCTGCTCTGACGAGGTTCAGCTGAGCTGATACTAACATCTGACGTCAACAGACTGCCGGCCACTGATTGGTCAGAGAGTGTCGTCACTGAAGAGCCATGAGCGCGACGTCCGACACAAGAATCAAAGTGAACAATGTCCAATTGTAGATTAAAGTTAAAATGACTTAAAAATCTACTTATAGTTCCAAAATCTACTTAAAAATTCCAAAATCTACTTATGATTCCAAAATCTACTTAAAGTTCCAAAATCTACTTAAAATTCCAAAATCAACTTATCGTTCAAAAATCTACTTTAAAATTCCAAAATCTACTTATGATTCCAAAATCTACTTAAAGTTACCAAATCTCCTTAAAATTCCAAAATCTACTTACAGTTCCAAAATCTACTTGAAATTCCAAAATCTACTTATCGTTCCAAAATCTACTTTAAAATTCCAAAATCTACTTATGATTCCAAAATCTACTTAAAGTTCCCAAATCTCCTTATAATTCCCAAATTTACTTAAAATTCCCAAATCTACTTAAAATTCCCAAATTTACTTAAAATTCCCTAATCTACTTAAAATTCCAAAATCTACCTATAGTTCCAGAATCTACTTAAAATTCCAGAATCTACTCAAAATTCCAAAATCTACTTATTTAACTCAAAATCCCACTGATTGGTCAGAGAGTGTCGTCACTGAAGAGTCATGAGCTCGACGTCTGACAAAAGAATCAAAGCCAAAGTAGTAGGCGGAGCCTGGGCTGTGAAAGTGCGACGTTGTACCGACATAACGACGACGTTAAACGCGACACAACAGACAACGATGGAGGACGCCCAGCAGCTCTCGGTGTGTGTTACCTGGGCACGTGTCCTTCAAAGACGTACGTCTTGTTGTCCCAGTCGTCAGGGTCAGGAGAGAAGACCTTTCCCAGGACAGTGGTTGGCATTCGACCTGAAAACAGAAAACACATCGTATTAAAAAATGATCTGCTAATGATCTGAATGTTTTATTCTATATTATATTCCTGTTATGTGTTTTTATTCTGTCTTTTCAGTGTAAAGTGCAACATAACCATACATGACTAATTGAATATTATTTCATTCAAGTTCATGATTTAAGTATCTGTCATTGCTGTTGTGTTCTGGTGGATTATTAGTATTTTTAGTCTCTGGTGTTTCCTCACGATCGCGTTTCCCTCGTCTCCTCGTTTCCTGATGTCTGTTTTGTTTTTGTTTGTTTTCTTTGCTACAATTGCGACGATAATGATGATTTTTATTCTATGTGTGTGGAAGTAGGAGCGGGTGACTTGGGAGAGGGGGGGTTCCTTGTTTTATTTTTATCTTGTGAAGCACTTTGAGTTGCAAAAAAAACAAAAATGATGCAAAGCTACAGACACCGAGCGAGTGGAGAGAAACACGGCAGCAGACGTGTTGTTGTGTTTTTTGTTGACGTCTTTGGTGATGATGATGATGATGACGATCATGATGATTAAAGAGTAAAGCAAAGATAGTGAACCGTTAAAAAATACAAAATCTATTGAGTCAGTATTGGTCTGATCCGAAAATATCAATCCAATTTAGTCCAAAAACGTCAGAAAATGTTAAAAAACGTCAGTTTTAATGATTTCTTTTTGTGGAGCAAATAAAAAAGCTAAAACAATCAAAATATTCACATTGAGGAAGCTAAAACTATCAGAAATCTTGTTTAAATAATGAAAAAAGCTTCAAACCGATTAATTGATTATCAAAATAGTTGACAATTAATTTAGTATTCGATTAATTGTTTCTATGCGCAGACTGTAAAATCAGTTTAGTCATTTCTTTTAGTTTGGGGACAACAATATTTGTGACACAGCTGGAGAATGACTATGTCTATGTGTCGTTAACGTCTTCATTGCGTTCATAAATGGTCTAAAATGACTGATATCTGACTGAATATCGGTAGATTTTGCGATGTCGGCATCGGACACAAAAATAAGTGCAAAGTTGCTGAATTAAACAAACTCATTTCAGTTTAATTGAATTGAATTGAATTTGCCATTCTTTGTTAACTCCATGGTGTCATTTGTTAAATTAGACACAATAACACGTTACACCGCTGCTAAATTGCAAGGTTTTTTTTGCGGGATCTAAATTTGGAAAACATTTGTGTCTCCATTAACGGAGGGGAAAAATATGCGCGTGTGTGCACGACACACACACACGTGCGCGTTCATAAGAAGTGAACAGCATTACAGGTGATTGGCACACTCGGCGACGGAGATGCAGAGACGAAGGAGTGCTGTTTGAATGCGCGGTGATTATAATCACGTCGAAGGAGCTGCTCTTCTCTCCCCTGCAGCTCCTCACACTCTCAAACATGTGCGAATTATTCAGAGGGAAGCCTTCAAAATTTAAAGGCAAGACCATGACAAACTGAATTTTAACCTCCAGTTTGCCTTTGCCAGAAAGTTTGGAGCAAAGTTACACAGGGAAGGAACATTGTTAGCCTCGGAGCCTTTCTGGAGCCCAAAAAAAACCCCTATAAATTATAATTATATCTTATTTAAGAGCCACTGGTTGTGGTGCAGGAATCCAGCAGGGGTCGCACTCTGAATAAGTGTCAGTAGAAACCCTTTAAATGCACAAAGTGAAGGTTCATCTTCAGCTCCGGAATATAATCTCTTGTTGTATATGCTGATGACACAATTATTTACATTTCTGTCATTTGTAGAGCGTAACCTTGCACACATCCTGTAAATTAATGCTTTAGTACCAGCGTAATTTGAAACGACCTAATTTGGTCATTTATTTTAACAATGAACACATTTTGTGTCCATAGTACATCAATTAAGATGTAATCTGGGTATTTTTGTATCTTTCCAGTAATTGTTTTCCCTTCGAGATTAGATAATAATTGTAACAGATATTTTACAATCCACATTCACAGTATATTCAACTCTAATAATCCAATGTTTAATATAAATATGGTTAAAGATGAGAATATTTTGTGCTCTTTCATGAATTACATAAATTAGTACATCATTCTAAACGCATGCATGATACATAAAATAATTATTATGTAAAAGTACATACATTAAGCCGTGATCAAGGTATTTTTGTGTCGTTCCATTAATTGAGTTCCTTTAGAAATAATTGTTACCCGTCGTTTACAATCCACATTCACAGTATATTCAACTCTAATGATTCAATATTTAATTTAAAGAATTAAAGATCAGAATACAGTATCTATACAACATAAATGAATTGTTCCATAATTTGTTTTACATAATAAATGAGGAAAATAATGACATCTAGCTGACATTGTTTAAGGAGTATATTCAATTATTAAAACTCAAAATAGATGATACATATCAGAATATTTGATTTACACTTATTCATTGAAAACATTTTTAATTGAGTCACGTGACAGAATGTGTGTGTGTGCAAAAAAGAGGAAAACGATGCCCTATTTTGTCTTTTAAATGAGAATTCTCAGGTTTCTATGCTGTGCATGAAAAATGAATCTGGACACAGCTGCAAAGCTGTTGCATGATCTCATTGTGTTCACTAAAACATGTTGGAATCTTAGTCTGAAGCTCTTGTAGGTGTTAAATGGAGATTATAAGGATTATTGATGAATTAATAGGGACAAATTTGTTGGCAGAAATAATTGTGTCGATAGACATAATTGCTTTGTTAAGATTTATGGATTTTTTTCACCGGTATTGTCATGAACAAATGTTGATAAATTCAACCGTTCGAGGCTTCAATTAATTTTCCATTGTAATCATCCATCTTACTTCATACAGTATTTAATATTTTATAAACTCCGAGACTCAATCAAGCTCCTTATTTTACTGGAACAATCTGCTTATTTATTTAAGAACTGCACCTTCTCAAGGATATTTTCAAGCATTATTTATTTAAGTTTTAAGGATTTAAGTATGTGTTGTTTGTTTCGAAATCACATTGCTGTCAGTTTATCCACTTCTATATTAAAAATCCAACTATAATTTTGTGTGTGTGTGTTGTTGAGTTTGTAAATATGTCATGTGATTGTTGTATTTTACGTCACCGGTTCATCTCAAGGGGTTAAATAAAATCGTGAAGAATTAAGAAGAAAGAAAAAAAAAAAACGCTGTATCTCCCTCACCTCGGTGACTGTTGATAAAGATGTTCTTCTCTCCTGCCACGTGTGCGTGGTCGTTTTGGTCGCCGATCGTCACGGTCAGCGTGCTGGTGACGGTTTTGGTCGGACGGCCGCTGTCGCTCATCACTATCGGGATCAGGTACTCCTTCTGCCGCTCGCGGTCAAAGGTGCGCAGCGCGGTCAGCGTGGCGGTGCCGTTCAGGTTGTCCTGCAGGTAGAAGTCGTTGATGTGGCGATACTCGGAGGAGATGGTGAAGTGGAAGGGCGGGCCGTTCTCGGGCGAGTCGTGGTCCACGGCGTGAAGGAGGGTTGACGTTTGGTTCAGCCTCACTACCTGAACGAGGAGGGAGAGCATAAAGAGTTGTGGCTTGTCGTGATTTCTCTGTTGGATCGTTTGAATGATTTTTGGGGTTCCACAAGGCTCCGTTATTGGTCTCTTCTTCTTCTTCTTCAAAATCTACTTCTATTCAGACAACACTGATGTATTTAGTTCTTTCAAATGTTGGTGTAATTAATTAAGGATGATGATCTGAATTTCTCATCTGTCATCTTATCAAAGTTATCACTGAATCTGCTTTTTTTGCATTTAAAAAACAAAGCTACAAGAGATGTGGTGTCAAATTCTCACTTGGAAAACTATTCATCGGGTCCATCTACAGAACATAATTGCATTCAGTGTGAAAACACAGCGGAAAAGTGGTTTGTGCTTTATCATAATCCTGCACTTTAACTGTTTTCTGTCCAAAAAAATTTCAGTTTTTACTCTATATTAGTTATTTGAAATCACAAAATCACAAAACTGTCCCAGCATTATATCAGCGAATGTGAAATGAGATCAAACCTACCTGCGGTCCGACTACATTCTCAAAGACTATGGGCAAATACGATGCCTCAAACTCCGGTCCGTTATCGTTCACGTCCAACAAAGGCAGCTGTACCGTGGCGCTGCCTGTTAAAGGTGGGACCCCGTGATCTGTTGCTATGACAACCAGGTGATGCTGGGGTGTCCTCTCCCGGTCCAGAGGCTGGGTCACGGAGAGAACGCCGGACTTGTCGATGGAGAACAGTCCCTCTGGGTCCGACTCCTCCAACAGGCTGTACGTGAACTCAGAGTTCTGGCCCGAATCTGAGTCGCTGGCCACCAAACGTGCCACGCTGGTTCCCACGGCGACGTCCTCGGATAGAGGCGCAAGAGACAGGAAGTGAGGGATGAAGACGGGGGCGTGGTCGTTGTAGTCCTCCACCTCCACCACACAGTGAAGTAAGCTGGAAAAGTCGAGGTCTTCGACCTGAAACAGACAGAACGTTTGGTCTGAGCTGACATTGAGATTAAAGATTCAAGATTCAAGATGCTTTATTTATCCCGAGGGAAATTATTGTGCAACAATTGGGAGGTAAAAGTGGAGATGTACAAGAGTTAAAAGATACATAAAATAAAATAAAAGTAAAATAACAAATAAGACAAATGCAACAAAGTGCCAAACAGAAGGAAAAATACATACAACAGTAACTTTCAACAGTAACTTAAATGCAACAATGCCACAAAAAAGAATCACAGTCAACGTAGGTATAATATACAGCAGTACGCATGGTGCAGTTTGCCGCATAAGTTGAAATAAAATAAGTACAACTAAATAAAATAAATAAATAAAATTAATGTGAATATCTTATATATCTTATCTTTTTTAAATGTGCTTGTATAAGGTACTGACATTTACTTTAATAAATAAAATTTACCCCACTGTGTTGGGAACTAGTGTTAAACACCTATGAAATGTGAAGAAATGGCTGCCAAATTAACTGATTATAGCCAATTTAACAGCATTGTATTTCATGAAACACACACCTGTTTACATCTATGACATCTTACGAATATTTTTAAGTCTTTATCACGGAGTTTTCCAACATGAAACTGAAGTTTTGTAAACCACTCACACCAAAGTCCGTAGAGTAAATCAGTGATTTTAGCTCGCAGGGACAAAAGAGCTGCTGCGTCACCGCTGGTGCTAGCTGCTAATGTTAGCATCCCTGTCCTATAATCTATAGCCAGGGTTGTCAAACATACGGCCCGCCGAGCCCCCGGGCCGGACTGGGTCGGCACTACCGAGAATCGGTACCCGGAATCGGTACTTGAACGCATCCTTGTAACATTATCCGAGTGGAAGAGTAGGCAATTTCCTAAGCTGACTTGAACGCAGCACTGCTCGCAAAGAGCGTGATGACATAGTATGTTAACGGCCGTCATTCATTGGCTGCGACGTTCGAGCGTCATGACGTCAATGTGCTGCGTTGCCGGCAGTAAGCTCCGGTGTGGCTAACAACAGCGCTAAGCAGTTTCAGTACGTCTGACGTTCTCTGTGCGTTGTTGTTATTTTATCGGCATTGTTGTCCGGTCCAACATAGTTATATGAACTGTTGGCGGGTCTTCATTCATTTCGTTGCCCGGAAAAGAATGACGCCATTAAACGGAACGTTAGATGGGACTTTTCTTAAAAATTATTAGGCTGTTCATATATTTTGTAAAAAAATAATTCATTTAATACTTAGAATTTTATAATTCTTCTTCTTTGCAGTAATTAATACAAAGAAAAAAGTGGACTTATTATTACTTCGATGTCATTTTGCGATGAGTTTACTGGTCTATACTATCATTCAGCATTATTTTTGTAATGCATGTTAGCATATAAATCACCTAATTTGCAGCCTGAGACACAACTTCACCCTCAGTGAAAACAAAATGGACAGAGACATACGTGAAAACAGATTTTAGCCACTAAAATAAACACGTAGCTAATAAAATCAAGGTCAGTTTAATTCTAGGACATATTGAAAACATGTTCACGTCTTCATCTCACTGTTAGACAGACCAACAGGAAAGTGAAGTTTGTAAACCACTCACTCTCCCACACCAAAGTCCATAGAGAAAATCAGTGATTTTGCATCATAGAAATCCGTCATTTAGATTGACCTCAGTGACACAAAGTGACCATACGAGTAGACCAGCAGCTCGTGTCCCCACAAGCTAGAATCACTGATTTTCTCTTTGGGGTTTGGTGTGGGAGAGTGAGTGGTTTTCAAAGTTCAGTTTTGGTCAGAAAAGACTGGTTCTCATCACAGGATTCAAACACTATAGCCAGGACTAACTTTATGTTCTTACCTCACACAACCACACTTCAAAGAAAACCTGAATTATCTCTTTAATGGCCAGTATGGCTAAACTAGGCTGATATTGCCCCAATAAACACTGCTGTCACTGTGGTTGAACAATAACTATGATTCATGTTCAAGTTGATAGTAATGGAATAAGATAAAATAAATAATAATATAATTTAATGAATACCACCTTCTTTAAATCTCTTCACTATACATTAATGTCACATCGGCCACATTTTCATCGTGTTCTGAAATGTGTGTGCCACTGATTTTTATGTCACCTTCTGGAATTTCAAGTCATTTTCCAAGCACTGAGCTGCACTGATATTAAACGTTACGTGGTGGAGCTTTAATGTTGTGGCCTGTGTCTGATATATGGCACACTGACTTTGAATGACTTCCTAAAAGTCTCTGAAAACTTCTCATTCTCAAAATGTTCTCTCCATATTCCTGTTGCTCTGTCCTTTTGGATATTAATATGCTGTTTTCTATCTCTACCTCTCTATTTGTCTTGTAGATATTTTCTACTTTGTGTATTAATAATCTAATCACACGCGCACATTTTAGTGTTATTTCTGAACTGTTTTTAAATGATTGTTTTCGGCCCACATCGCAATAAAAAAAAACTCACTTTTCATATCTCTAGTGATTGATTTAATAAAAAAGATATATATATTTATATATGTTTAACTCACAACAAACAAACCATTTGTGGATTAGATCAGGAAACAGATTAAGTCATCAGGGTAACAATATTTTCATCAGGATTATTTGAGTCATCATAACATTATTTGAGTCAGGATGACAGTTTAATTTAGTCAGGATTATTTGAGTCAGAAAAACTTATTATTTGAGTCACGATAACAAAATATGTAAGTCAAGATAATAGATTATCTTAGTCAAAATAACAGATTACTTTAGTCATGATAACAGAATATTTGAGTCAAGATATCAGATTATTTGATCATGATTACAGATTATTTTAGTCTGGATAATAGATTATTATAGTCGAGATAACAGATTATTTTAGTCAGGATTATTTGAGTCAGGATAACAGAATATTTGATCATGATAACAGATTATTTTAGTCAGGATAATAGATTATTATAGTCGAGATAACAGATTATTTTAGTCGGAATTATTTGAGTCAGGATAACAGAATATTTGAGTCAAGATAGCAGATTATTTGATCATGATAACAGATTATTTTAGTCAGGATAATAATTATAGTCGAGATAACAGATTATTTTAGTCAGGATTATTTGAGTCAGGATAACAGAATATTTGAGTCAAGCTAGCAGATTATTTGATCATGATAACAGATTATTTTAGTCAGGATAATAGATTATTATAGTCGACATAACAGATTATTTTAGTCAGGATGTTTGAGTCAGGATAACAGAATATTTGCGTAAAGATAGCAGATTATTTGATCATGATAACAGATTATTTTAGTCAGAATAATAGATTATTATAGTCGAGATAACAGATTATTTGAGTCAGGATAACAGATTATTGGAGTGTTATTTCTGAACTGTTTTTAAATGATTGTTTATGTTATTGTTCTGTTATTTTTCATTCAAATTGACTCTTTCTTGGTTGTTGTCTCGTACCTTCAGAGTGAGGTTGAAGCGCTGCTCGCTGTGACGCTCGTAGTCCAGGCGTTTCTTGAGTCTCAGAGTGCCGCGCTGCTCCTGCTTGTGGCTGACCATGTAGAACTTCTGCTCCTGGTCTCCAGACACGACGCTGAAGGTCAGCTGGGCGTTCTCTCCGGTGTCTCTGTCCTCTGCAGCGAGCTGCAGCACCTGAGAGCAAGTCATGTGACTTCTTCAGTCATTATTTACTCTCAACTGTGGAGATTTTTTCAGTTTCCGTACTAAAGGAAAAACTGATTTTAGCGTGTCGGAAAAAACAGTGAGATAAAGATGTGAACATGTTCTTATGTTATAGACACATGAAGATTTTATTGGGTGAGACTTCTTAAATTCTTCTGCACGATGACTGTCAGTATTTCATAAAAAAGAAACACTTAAAATGAAACTTGAACATCACTTGAAGCGAGAAACAAAGACATCATTTCAGTGGAAAGCTCACAGCTCTGGCTTTATAAAACGGATAAATGTAACGTGGGCTTTGCTTTAGTCAAGTTTAGTCTAGTTTTTGTGTCACAAGTCAAATTTTTGTTCCTTTTGAAAGTATCTGGGTCACGTTTGCAACAGTTCACCTCAGCTCTATAACTCCATGTGCCTTTTCTATTTCACCTTCCTTTTCTAATCTGTGAATTACAGAACTGGGCAAGAAAAATCAAATAAATGTGCAAATGTACTTTCAAGGTCAGGGATGAGCATGTGCCACGTGATGCTCTTTTATGGGAAAAGACTTTAATAGTTTAACATTTTCAGAACCAAGTTGATTTAGATCATCATCATAGGACTTCATGCTTTTGTATTTGTGTAGATTATTCTCTTTATTATGTCTTTATATTGAACATTTATCAGCAATGATTATTTGAATCAAGGTCATAGATTATTTAATTGAGAATAACATATTATTTTAGACGGGAGACCCAAGAGATTTCAGTCAGGATTATGGATTATTTTAGTCAAGACAATAGATTCGTTTTAGTCGGGACAATAGATTATTTTATTCAGGGTAACAGAATATTTAATTCAAGATAATTTTAGTCAGGATTATTTTAGACTGTACATCAGATATTTTAGTAAGGATTATGGATCATTTTAGTCAGGGTGACAGATTATTTTAGACAGTATATTAGATATTTCAGTCAGGATTATGGATTATTTTAGTCAGGGTGACAGATTATTTTAGTCAGGCTAAAATAATATTGAAATCAAAATTGCAGATTATTTAAATGAGAATTATTTTAGACAGGACTAGAGATATTTCAGTCAGACTGAATGATGTTTTTCCGTTTACATTTATCGTCATCCACCCTAGAGGTAAACCAAATAATCTGTCAGATTTTGACCATATTTTGTTTTATTATTCAATAAACATATTGATTACACCTTGATGTAAGTTTACACAAAAAAAGTTTGTTTGAAGAAACTTAAGTTTCTTTTTTTTATGACATGATTTGTGCATTTCATATTGACTTTATGTTTTGTTTAAAATATTTAATTGGAGGGACAGAAAAGTGTTATTGAATAAGCAATTATGCATGTTTTTTTTGACCGCATCAGTTATCAGCTGCAGAGATTTTCCAAAAACTCAACAAAGCTCATGTTATTTTAGAGAAAATGTTTCTTATAATAACTGAGCGTTTCATCTTCTCACCTCAGCGTTTGGCTCCGTGTTCTCAGAGATCTTCGCCACACACGAGTGATCCGTGAACCACGGAGCGTGGTCGTTCACGTCCTTAATCTGAATGGTTGCAGTACCAGTACCTGTCAACAGGGGTGAGACAATCAGAAAAGTCAGAAAATCAGACTTTTTGAGTCAGGATAACAGATTTTTTTAATTCATGATAACAGATTAGAGTGAGGTTGGGATCTTTTTGCTTACCCGTCATCCCTCCTCCGTCTCTGGCCTCCACCAATAGCAGGTAAGACTCCACCTGCTCTCTGTCCAGTCCGGCCATGGCCACGGTGATGGTTCCCGTCGTGGGGTTGATGGTGAAAATCTCGGAGAATGTTGGGACTCCTCCCGTCTCCGTGTTCGTGGCGTCTAAGCTACCCACAATCCTGTAGGAGAGCACGGCGTTCTGTCCCACAGCGGAGTCGTCCAGGTCGGTGGCCGTCATCTCCATCACGGACGTCCCCGCCGCCGAGTTCTCCGCCACGTCTCCCTGACAGCTGGGGGCGCACGTGAAGACGGGAGCGTTGTCGTTGATGTCCCACACGTTGATGATGACGTCGGTGAAGCCCGTCAGGCCTTCGCCGCCTTCGTCTGTTGCCAGGACGACGAAGCGCCAGACGGCGCGCTCCTCGCGGTCCAGCGTCCTCTGGGCGTAGATCTTCCCCGTGACCTCGTCGATGATGAACTCGCTCTCTGCTCCCTGACCGTGGAGGGAGTAACGCAGGGCCTCAGGGTCGGCATCTTTGTCGGGGTCAGACGCTGTGACCTTTAGGGACAAAATGTACTTTTCTTTATTTGGACAAGTTTAGGGACATATTTGTCTGCAGTGTTGTTCTTTGGAGAGACATTTTTTTATGATACAGTTCCAGCTTGACTGTTTTCTTCTTCTCCATCAGTGATAGAACCTGCGGTACCTGCTCTTTTTTTTAGTTCCTGCTCTGAGGAGGAGCAGCTGAGCTGATACTAACATGTGACGTCAGACTGCCGGCCTCTGATTGGTCAGAGAGCCTCGTCACTGAAGAGTCATGAGTGCGACGTCTGACACGAGAATCAAAGCCAACAATGTCCAACTGTACACACTAAGAAATCAAAGTACGAGACTTTCTCAGTGTGTACCAATCAGTACATTTTTGTAACAGGACATAAAGGTACATTTTTGTCACTAGGGGTGCAGAAATGTTTCTTTAGAGGTACAAGCAAGCAGGTACAAAAATTTACTCATTTTAAAGGTGCAGTGCTTGTACCCTGATGGGTCACAACTGGAGCGACAAAGCATTTGTACCTTTTCAGGTACAGTCTCGTACTTTGATTTCTTAGTGTGTGAATCAGTTAAAAAGATTTAGAAATCCTACTTACACTTACGATATCTACTTAAAATTCCAAAATCTACTTAAAATTCCAAAATCTACTTATAGTTCCAAAATCTACCTAAAATTCCAAAATCTACTTAAAATTCCAAAATCTACTTAAAATCCCAAAATCTACTTTAAATTCCAAAATCTACTTATAGTTCCAAAATCTACTTAAAATTCCATAATCTACTTAAAATTCCAAATTCTACTTAAAATTCCATAATCTACTTAAAATTCCAAATTCTACTCAAAATTCCAAAAATTATTATTACTTATAATTTGAAAATCTACTTATAATTCCAAATTCTACTTATAGATCCAAAATCTACTTAAAATTCCAAAATCTACTTAAAATTTTAAATTCTACTTATAATTTCAAATTCTACTTAAAATTCTAAACTCTACTCATAATTCCAAATCCCACTGATTGGTCAGAGAGCGTCGTCACTGAAGAATCATGAGCGCGACGTACGACACAAGAATCAAAGCCAACAATGTCCAACTGTAGATTAAAGTTAAAAAGACTTAAAAATCTGAAAACATGCGTTAATCTCCAACATTTAGCAAAGCAAATGTCTCAAATGTCCATAATTGTATTTAGAGACAGCACTGCTGAAAGCTGGCAATCGTGAGCCTGATCACATTTCAGTGACTGTGTCAGATCATCACAGGAAGTGAATCCACTGATTCTAATGATTCAGTTACACCCAAAACAACTGCTTTACAAGCCACTAGTTTGTGTGTTTGTGTCGCATAGAAAACCACGTCACCAGTTTCATGCAGCCGTGCTGAGATGACTCCTGATGAGTCATGGAAAACAACGTGACTGATACTAAACTGAGTCGAGCCGGAACTGTGTAGATATCTTGTGGATTTTCAGACCATTCAAACTGTATTATTTATGATCTTCAAAGCAAAAACTCTGTGTAAAACTTGTTTTTGTCAGTTCTGCGGTTGTAACGTGCCACTGGCCTTTAGCTTGCCACCCGTTGAATGTGAACGTGGATTTATGAGCAGCAGCAGCAGCAGCAGCAGCAGCAGCAGCAGCAGCAGCAGCAGCAGCAGCAGCAGCAGCAGCAGCAGCAGCAGCAGCAGCCTCTCGAGATGTTTGGCCTCTCATTTTCACGCGGAGGTCCCATGGCTGCACGGCAGCGATAATCAGGGAGTGAAATGGTGCTGACTCGGTGCAGTTAAAAACCCTCCAGTAGGTAAATCGGAGTAAAATCCAACCTCTTTAATTCTCCTTCTTCTCCTCACTCATCGTCAGCAGCAGCAATTACGCCGTGGGAGAGATGTTTGAGTTCAGCTGGTAATTTGCAGCGTGATGTCGGAGCACGCTGTGTTCCACTAACACGGTTTGGAAAAAAAAGAAGACGAAAAGAAGAAGAAGAAGAAGAAATCCTCTTCCCCGAATCAGGAGGAAAAAAAAAACCATCACGGCAGAGTCACAGTGACTAACGTTCTCACCCAGAGTAATTAAGCGAGGCTTAATGGTGGTGAGAAAATATGTAGTTATTAGAGGCGATGTTTTAATGTTCTATTAATCATTGTGATCATTTATAAAAACACATCCTGGGGTCAAAGGCTTAAATGATTCTGAAACGGTCCATATCTGTCCCCCCGCCCCTGCTGCTGCTGCTGCTGCTGCTCAGTAATTGCTGTTTATATGTATTTTTTTTTTTAAAAGGACAAAAATCTTTTTTTTAATAAAATAAATGTACTGGTACTAAATAATGACAAACTTAATCTCAATTAGGTTCCTGCTCCTTTTAATTGCTGCCGAGTTGAAGCAAAGGACACTGCATCGTTAAATATATACAACTAACTAATGGAGAATTGATATTTTGACGTGGGTTTTTTTTTTTTCCCCTCGTCATTTATATACATTAAACATAATAATACAAGTCAGTGTCAACGTCTAATAATGCAGGTGCTCAAGGAAAGATTTCAGCCAATTTGTAATGTATGCAAGCATAAGTCAGAGACATCTGATGAATGTGTTTCTTAATTTATCTTCCTATAATATAGGCTATTTTTAAGCTAACTCCCACACCAAACCCCATAGAGAAAATCAGTGATTTTAACATCACAGCACACAGGAGTTGTTGATCCACTGCTGCCTCCATTACTAAGTTCAAATTTCTTATTTTGTCACTTCGGCATTTAAAAATCCATGGTTCAGTGACACAAAGTGACCACACGAGGCAGCAGTAGACCAGCAGCTCCTGTGTCCCCTTGAGCTAAAATCACTGATTTTCTCTATGGGGTTTGGTGTGGGAGAGTGAGTGTTTTACAAACAACTGAATGATCAATCTAACACATTTTTCGAGGCAGATTTGATGACAAATTACCTGTAACACAAACACCGGCGAGCCGTCCAGTTCCTCCGTCACACTCCCGTAGTACTCGTTGACGGTGAACACCGGGGCCTCGTCGTTCTTGTTCACCACGTTGACGGTCACAGTCGTGTAATCCTCCCACTTACCGTCTGAAGCCAGGACGTGAAGTTTGTAGCTGAGATTCAGGAAAATGAACAACACTTCAGATGCAAACAGCCTTTGGGCCAATTCCAATTCCTATCTTAACCCTCAAGCTCAACCCTTAATCGGCCTCAAAAAGTGTTGAGTGTTATTTTGTCACTTAGAAATGGGACACCCCTTAAATGCAGATACATCTTCAGACTGTAGGGGGCAGAATAACGCCAAAGCTGTGTCCAGTCTGTCAACTCCAAAAAAGAAGAAGAAGAAGAACACATTTACTTCACGATTATTTATTACGATCCGTTTGTCAGTCAAGTTATTAGGTTGTCAGTTAGTTATAAGATGATACTCATACAAATATTCAGCTGACAGTTACCACACACCACGACTTATTGAAAAGTAAACCACACCGGCCGACTATTGACAAAAAATCGTAAAATAAAAATAAATGTTACGCAACAATGACGTCAGTAATCCATAATATGGGCCTAAACTAAGATAATACAATGGTTTTCATCATTTTTATATCTCTATTAACAAAGAAAATACTTCATTTGTATCGCACTCGCTTCGGTGCTTTCGACGCCATCTTTGTTCTGTCAAAACACGCAATGCATTCTGGGTAGCCCTTGCTCCCAAGGTTGGTCTCGGAAAATCTCAATATTGAGGTAGATACAGACCTTAAACTTGACCCTCAACTTAATTTTTCTGAGAATCAGGACAGAACTTGGACTAGAGGGAGTTTTTGAGATTGAGGGTTAAGCAAGGAATTGGAATTCACCCTTTGTTTATGTCAATTTTTTTTTTACCTTTCTTCTTTTTGACTTTTTTCCTACCGTTTGTTCTGCTCATAGTCCAGAGTCTGAGCGATGAAGATCGTGCCCACTTCAGGTTCCACGTCGAACACTCCACCTGTGTTTCCTGAGGTGATCTGATATCTCAGCTTAGCGTTTCCTCCTGCAGAGCAACACAAGACCAAGGAACGCTGAGTGTAAATTGACTTTTTAAGGGTAAAAATGTCTTTTATAATATTCTCCTTTACAGCGTTTGTGGTTGTTTTATAAATAAAGGTGGACTGGATTATGTCCTCTTACATGAAAGTTACATGAAACATGATTTGAATGTGAGTAAAAAAAATTGTAACCTTTCATTTGACAGGAACCTTTTATTTTCCCCTAAAATGAAAAAGTATGAAGGTTAAATGAATCATAAAAATGTCACCGCTCCACGATCATTAACGTCTTTTTAAAGTCATCAGCAGCTGATTATGGTGACATTCACATTTGTCAAACACTGAGGTTTCAGTTCAAATAGTGAAGTAAAATTCTCCTAATATTAAGACTTTATTCTCATAAGATTAAGACTTTATTCTCCTAATATTAAGACTTTATTCTCATAAGATTAAGACTTTATTCTCATCATATTACGACTTTATTGTTGTAAGATTAAGACTTTATTCTCATAAGATTAAGACTTTATTCTCTTAATATTAAGACTTTATTCTTGTAAGATTAAGACTTTATTCTCATAAGATTAAGACTTTATTCTCATCATATTATGACTTTATTCTTGTAAGATTAAGACTTTATTCTCTTAATATGAAGACTTTATTCTCATAAGATTAAGACTTTATTCTCATCATATTATGACTTTATCGTCGTAAGATTAAGACTTTATTCTCTTAATATTAAGACTTTATTCTTGTAAGATTAAGACTTTATTCTCTTAATATTAAGACTTTATTCTCTTAATATTAAGACTTTATTCTTGTAAGATTAAGACTTTATTCTCATAAGATTAAGACTTTATTCTCATCATATTATGACTTTATTCTTATAAGATTAAGACTTTATTCTCTTAATATGAAGACTTTATTCTCATAAGATTAAGACTTTATTCTCATTATATTATGACTTTATCGTCGTAAGATTAAGACTTTATTCTCTTAATATTAAGACTTTATTCTCATAAAATCACAACTTTATTCCCATTATATTTGACTTTAATCTCTTAATATTAAGACTTTATTCTCATAAGATTAAGATTTTGTTCTCATTATATTAAGACTTTATTCTCCTAATATAACAAATTTATTCTCGTAGAATTAAGTTTTTATTCTCGTAAAAATTAAGACTTTATTCCCGTTATATTAAGACTTTATTCTCATGACAACTTTATTCTCATTATATTATGACTTTATTTTCATTCTATTAAGACTTTAGTTTCATTATACTAAGACTTTATTGTTGTTATATGAAGACTTTATTGTCCTTTCTCTAAAGACCTCAGTTTGGTTGTAATACTCCGTCACATGACCTCAGCATCATAATTTAGAGATGCAGCTGCAGCTGCATCCATTAATATGAACGAGTGAAAAGAAAAGGAGAAAAAAAACCTCCACGGTCGAGAAGAGATTCACCGTTTAGTAACGAGATGAAAGTCGAGGAAGGAGAGAGGACGCTCGTCTCTAATCCACATCGTTTACTTCTGTCTCTGCCGGGACTTTAAATGAGACATGAGGGACACACACGCGGACACACACGCAGACACACACGCAGACAGACACACAAACACACACGCGGACACACAAACGTGTGCAATCGCATTATATTCTTTTGCTCTTCCTGTTGTCTGTTTATAACAGTGCTGAGACTCAGAGGAGCAAACACAACACTGCAAATAAACAAACTAACCCAGGAACATGAATGTTTTTCCCCAGTGAACACACACACACACACACACACACACACACACACACACACACATTTAACCTTATAGAAACATGGCCTCGTGACAATGCAGTAGCGGCCCGCGACCATGTTATTTTATTTATCTAACCCTGACTTTTTGAAACACTACGAAAATTAAACAAAAACTATTATACAGCGACTAGACAATGCAGGAGCACATGATATGTATAAAAAAGTGGATTTTGGTTCATATAAACCCATAAATACTATGCAGTGTCCCTTTAATTAAAAATAATAAAATAAATCGATTTATTCAGATAAACAGAAATCTGGTAAAAAAAAAATATTCATTAAAATATTATTTTTTTTGATGATTAATACGATTATTATTATTTACAGGGAAAATAATGTCGTTAAATCTGTAAAACTGAACCAATTTTCCAATTTTCTCTCAGAAGTGAAAACTGCTCAAATACAGTTAAAATACACCGTCATCTAAGAATGTTGCCACTTTGACACGGAGAACAGGTCAGACAAGGAAAAGATGAAAACAGCAGCAAACATTTGAGAGGACTGTGATAGAAAGCAGCTGCAGGTGAACTCAACAAAGCAACAAAAGAAAAGCATGCAGCAGAGTGAGAGCAGACAGCTTCTCCCTGTGACTCATGTCCACAGGTCACGGCAAACTATTTTTCTTCAAACACAGACAAAGACAAAAGTAGAATCTTTCCCTGAGCGGAGAAAAGGAGAAACAAACAAACCGTCCTCCACCGTCTCTTCTCACCTTCGTCTCCGTCGTTGGCGCTGACGGTGAGGACGGCGAAGCCGACGTCGGCGTCTTCGTCCGCGTCCACTTCGTACGACGTCTGCGCGAACGCCGGCTTGTTGTCGTTGACGTCGCTTATGAACACACGGACGTACGCCGTGTCTGAAAGAAAGAAAGAAAGAAAGAAATAAAGTCAATGACTGCAGTTTTTTACTTAAACATACGTAAACCACTCACTCTCCCACACCAAACCCCATAGAGAAAATCAGTGATTTTAACATCACAGCACACAGGAGTTGTTGATCCACTGTTGCCTCCATCACTAAGTTCAAATGTCTTATTTTGTCACTTCAGTGTTTGAAATCCTTTGTTCAGATTTACCTCGGTGACACAAAGTGACCACACGAGGCAGCAGTAGACCAGCAGCTCCTGTGTCCCCGTGAGCTAAAATCACTGATTTTCTCTATGAGGTTTCAGGTTCAGGTTCAGTTTCCTGTTGGAAAAGCGTCAAGCACATTATTTATCATAAACTGAAGCTGGCAAATACTTTTGTCAAGTGTTGTATATTGAATTTTGTCAAGAGACTAAAGTAAAACATGTCATATGATCAGAAAGAGGGACCGGAATCCTACAAAACACAACTTAAAGACGTCAAACTAAATGCAGCGTTTATGTGTTTCATGTGTGTTTACAGTACGTTTGAGCACAAAGTGTGTTGGCAGGTGTGACCGTGTTATTTATAAGCACGTGTACTCGATACAGGTTTAATGAAATGCGCAACCTTTCGATTGTAAATCCTGCCTTTATTCGGCTCTTAACTGTGGGCACGAGTGTGAATAAACTCCAGTGTGCTAATATTATCTGCGTTGGCTTCACTGTGGAGCCACAGATCATTTCCAGCTAAGCCATATTTGACACGGTCAAACGCTTCTTCTTAATCCAGTGAGGAGAAATGGGACCACCGTGCATTTTTACAGCGATAATGAAACCTGCCTGATTCTCGTATACACCAATGAACGCAACAGGCTCAGGCATTCTCCACATGCACGCCAGGAAATGACAGAATATTGAAAAACTGTGGGAGTTTAATCCTGCATCACGTGGTGAAACGTTTTCAGAATAATCACATGTTAAAGTCGTAAATCTCTATGAAAAGAAAGAGACACAGATTCTTCCATAGGAAGTGTACGCGGTCAAAATGTTGGTGGAATAAGACTTCACGACCTTCTGTCTCTCTGTTTCGAGCTTTACTCGATTATAGACCTTCACTGTTTTCCATAAACGGCGCTGGAGCAGGAGAATTAACATGATCAGAAGAGGACCCAGGATGGAGCCTTGAGGAACTCCAACTGCTTTATTTCGCCATGAGGAAGCTTTTCACAGCTGGTTTGAAGTTTGTGTCTCTTTGTAAACCACTCACTCTCCCACACCAAACCTCATGGAGAAAATCAGTGATTTTAGCTCACGGGGACACAAGAGTTGCTGGTCTACTGCTGCCTCGTGTGGTCACTTTGTGTCACTGAGGTCAATCTGAACAAAGGATTTCAAACACCGAATAGACATCTGAACATAGTGATGGAGGCAGCAGTGGATCAACAACTCCTGTGTGCTGTGATGTTAAAATCACTGTTTTTCTCTATGGACTTTGGTGTGGGAGAGTGAGTGGTTTACAAATTTCAGCTTCCTGTTGGAAAAAGTCAGTCTAACAGTGAGATAAAGACATGATATGGATTTAAATCCACATATTTGGCAGTTGGCAGATATGTTTGTGTAGATGATCACACTGAGATGCACTCTAAAACTTTAAAACAGCAACAGTATCAGCAACAGATTATTCAGGTTAAATTATGTGTGCAGGGACGTCTGTGTCGCCAGATTAATTTAAAGCTCGGGGATTATCCTTGTTCTGGCTTTTCGAGAAAAGACCTTTGAGGTAATCAGGCTGTCATGATCCGCCGGGGCTCGCTGGAGTAAAACCCATCACATCGCACTGAAATGATCTCTTTTAAAGGGAGAATTGTTCAATTATAAACTCGTAACAACTGCAATTACCTGAACATGTGAGGGCGCATTAGTGTTGTTTGATGTGTTTGGTGTCTGTTAATTTGCCTGTCAATCATCCTCGTTTAATTCAACCTCGCTTAAAATTCACGACGGTGAAATAATAAATAAATAAATAAATAAAAGTATTAGATAAGTCTGCAGTGTTGACTTTTTGTTGAATCAAACGTCACAGTGAGCCAAACCCCGAGGAGAGAGCAGAGCGGTTAATAATCTACGGTTAAATAGATTTTTTTTTTTTTTTTTTTAAATGAAGAAGTCCTGGTCTGCTGCAGTGCTTCTTTGACACTTGTCTCCGTCCATCTGTCCAAACAGCTGCTCCCGTCTGCGTGTCTCTGCTCTACCGTTGGAGCATGTATGTATTTGGTCTGGCAGCGAATGAGAGAGTGAGAGAGAGACGGAGGCTGAAGAGACAGAGATGGCTGCTGGTGCTTCAAAAAGGCAGAGACGAGCAGATGTGGCAAAGACACAGAAAGAAGGAAAACTTAAATTAAGTCGATGGGAGCAGCTGCTCTCAGCTTTCTGCTCGTCGTCGCCGCGCTCAGCGCGTTCAACATGATGAACAAATTTAGCGCGTACCGTGCCTTCTGCTGCGAGATTAAACTGCAATTTTACATTAAAGCTGATTTAATGTCACATAAAGAAAAAACACATTAACTTATTTCCTAAATGAAGGCCTTCAAAGTGATTGAAAACAACAGCTACACACGTCTCAACAAGAACAAACCTCGTTTCTGAACCAAAAGTTTAGCCACTTAATGAAAAACTTATGTCATAAAACTTGTCAGTTTAAGTCTACGATATAAAAAAAAACAAAAAACATTTTCACGTCTTTATCTCACTGTTAGACAGACTTTTCTAACAGGAAACTGAAGTTTGTAAACTAGAGAAAATCAGTGATTTTAGCTCACAGGGACACATGAGCTGCTGGTCTACTGCTGCCTCGTGTGGTCACTTTGTGTAAATATGAACAAAGTAATTCATATGCAGAACACGCAAAATAAGACAGTTGAACTTAGCGATGGAGGCAGCAGTGGATCCTTTTTTTTTTTTTACTTGGCAGCGATGTTTTCACTACAAACAAACAATTAAAATTGAAAATATTCCATTCTCACTTCAACAACCAGCTCTGACAAGAGGTAAAGACAAAGCGCAGAAACAGGAATAATTCGTTATATCCACTGTAGGAAAAATATCGTGACCGTGTTCAGCTGCTGAACGAGTCAAACAAGGAGATTACATTTTAAAAATAGACTTCGTTACTAGACCTTCTTGTCTCCCACTGTTTGCTTTTTCACTTGAACGTCAGACACACGGAGACACTGAGTTGTGCAAATTCAAACTGGGGGAAAATCGCAAACTTTTTACTCGGTAACAAAATAAATAAAAAGTGGTCATTTCAGCAGAGAGGTGTCCATAAAACAGGAAAAATAATCCTTGTTTTAACACATTCTGATTGGAACTAAAGGCGTTTTCTCTCCTTCTGAATCAAAACACTGTCATTTTACAAGCGCAGCAAATGCTAAAATAGAAACTTCATGAGTGACGGGAAAATTATTTGACGGCTGCATCAGCTCATGAAGAAGTGACAAATAAAAAAACAATTGAAGACTGATTTTACAAACATTTTTTAAATCACAGATTTTCTCTATGGACTTTGGTGTGGGTGAGTGAGTGGTTTACAAACATGTTGGAAAAGTCTGTCTAACGGTGAGATAAAGTGGACATAAAAAAAAACTAAGAGAGTGTAGAAACAAGCAGGTGTAGATTAATGTCATTTAAACAGTATCCAGGGGCAACTGTGGGGTTTTGTGTCTCACAAAATTTCAAGATTGACCTGCAGCCACGCCCACCTTCAACTTACTGTCACCATTACTTTCAATATTAAAAATTAATATATGAGATATGAATTAAAGAAACGATAGAGACGCCACCCATCCATTATCTACCGCTATATCCTCCACTGGAGGGTCGCGGTTGGTGCTGTGCCTATCTCAGCTGATATAGGGCGATAGGCGGGGTCACACCCTGGACAGATCGCCGGTCCACTGCAGGGCCACATATAGAGACAAAACCATTCACTCTCACGCTCACACCTCGGTCAATTTAGAGTGACCAATTCACCTAATCCCGATAGAGACACAATGAGCGATATTTAGTCAGATTACCCACAGAGAAGGTGGGATTGAGTAGTTATTTTAGGCAATCCCACGTCACCACTTATCCACTGTTGTCTGCTCATACCTTGAGTTTTATTAAAAAACGTTTCCGCATGAGGCAAAAATAACATTCGCACAGTCTAACTGTTTTTTCTTATTTTTTTTAATATTTAGCTAATCTTGCTGCCTTTCACAGTTTTTTCTCCCCCTCTCACATTCATGAGAGCTCAGCATTACTGTGCGAGGTGAGAGCTCTCTCAGCATTTCTAAATCCATAACAACGACGAGGCATCGAGGCATTCAGTCGCTGAAGAAAACTCTGCTGAAGTAAACACAAGGACCTGCGACATGAGGTGAACTCGTATCAAGACGGACACATGGAAAAACTGCTCTGTGTTTACCTACAGATGCTGTTGACGATTCAGTTGTTTTTTACGACCCTCAGGATCTTGGAGAACCTGACTTTTTTTGCCCAGGAGCCTGGATAACACATTCCTTTCACCTCCGTGCAAGCCACCTGTAATCTCCAACGCTGATTTTTCTCACCTACACTCACTAAAATACTTAGGTCTAATAAAAAGACTACAGTACACAGGAGTTTGATCATGGCCGTGTATGCATGGAACAATCAGCACCATCAACTCAACAAACAGTGATGCAAAAACCAGCACCAAGGCCAGTGACACATATCAGCACTACAGTAACACAAAAAAAGGACGACAGTTACAAAGAAAGATTCAGCACCACGGACAGTTACAAAGAAAGATTCAGCACCACGGACAGTTACAAAGAAGTACCAATAACAGTACCAAGGATAGTTTCATGGTCAAAACTAACAAGGACAGTTGTGACAAGAATCAGCACCACAGAAAATCACATAGAAGACAATCAGCACCATGGACAGCAAAAAAAAGAAAAATCAGCACAACGGACAGTTACACGCATAAATGGCAACACAATCATCCACAAAGACAGCACCACACACAGTTGTGCACAAATCTGCTCCACAGATCATTACACAATATAGATCAGCACCATGGACAGTCCCATGGTCAGAAACAGCAACAAGGACAGTTGTAGAAAAAATGTCTCAACACCCAGAACCATGGACAGTCACACAAAAAACAGCTCCAAAATCAGAACTGTAGACAGTTACACAAAAACACCAGCTCAAGAATCAGAACCATGGACAGTTACACAAAAAAACAGCTCCAAAACCAGAACCATGGACAGTTTCACAAAAAAACAGCTCCAGAATCAGTACCATGGAAAATTACACAAAAAGAACAGCCCCAGAATCAGCACCATGGACAGATGCCGAAAAAAGCTCCAGAACCATGGACAGTTACACACACAAAAAGCTCCAAAACCAGAACTGTGGACAGTTACACAAAAAAGGTTTCAAAATCAGAACCATGGACAGTTACACAAAAAAACCAGCTCCAAAACCAGAACCATGGACAGTTACACAAAAAACAGCTCCAGAATCAGTACCATGGACAATTACACAAAAAGAACAGCCCCAGAATCAGCACCATGGACAGATGCCGAAAAAAGCTCCAGAACCATGGACAGTTACACACACAAAAAGCTCCAAACTCAGAACCATGGACAGTTACATACAAAAAAAACATCTCCACAATCAGAACCATGGACAGTGACATGTTTTCACTCGCACTCACCAGAGTTGGGTTGACCGTGTTTGCCGGGCCGCGACGACTCTGACCCGTCCACGGACTTCACCTCCAGCAGGTACGAGCTCTTGGTCTCGCGGTCAAACACGGCCTGAGTGTAGACGAGTCCCAGCTCCGGGTCGATGCGGAAAAACTTGTGGTCACCGCTGCGATCCTCCAGCAGGGAGTATACAATCTTGAGAGTGGGAGGAGCAAAGACGGGAGGGGTTGCAAGTAAGTGGTAAGTAAGTGTAAGTTAGTAAGTGGTGTCTGCTCAAATCAAATGCATCTTCAGTATCTTCACCATAGTATTATAGTGTTCTGTGTCTAAAATGGCTGCCCATTTAATTTTTTGTCTCTTCTAGATTATACTACAACACCTTAATACAGATTAATATCATTGCCATAATAATCAATATATATCTACAATATACAACAACATCTTTTAGTAAAAAATCCAACACATAATATTTTATATGAGCCCAAATCTTATGAATCTTTTTAAAATGTCTGGATTTATTATTATTATTATTATTATTATTATTGGGAATGACGGTCCCTTCTTAGACAATGTCTCATAGACTTTGGAAAGAAAAAAAAAATGCCCCACTTGTGTCACTTTTATTACCTTTCCATTCAGACCCAGGTCAAGATCATTGGCTGAAACCTGGAAAACCAACGTCCCCGTTTCTGCTCCTTCAGTGACCGAAGCTTCGTAGATGGACGACGTGAAAAAGGGGACATTGTCGTTGACGTCTGAAGAAAGAAGACAACACAGGGGTTTAGGAGGGGAAAATGAAGTCGGGGTATAGAATCGTTAATTTACCAAAAATGTAATACAGGGGACTTCCGGTATGACCGCAAGCGAGTAAGTCACGCTCAAACCTGCTCCGCCAAAAATCCTTAAAAATCCTGATATAAAATATAGAACTGCACCTAAAAAGTGCAGGCGTCTCTAGCTCTTAAAGCGGTGATGTCAAATCTTGGGAAATCGAGTAGAAGTAAAGGAAAATTACAGACGCAAGCGAAGTTAACCGACTTCAAGTCGCAAAGAATGGACAATCAAGCTAGCAAAGAGGCTAACGCTAACACGGAGACTCCTGAAGAAAACGACAGTGAGTTAACCGGAGCTAAAGCAGAAATACTGGCGGCTATACACGGCTTGAAGTCCGAGTTCTCAACCAGACTTGATGGGATCCTGCATGCCGTTGAAGAAAACAGAAAAGAACTGTCTGAGTGTAACGAAAGAATAAAGCAAGCAGAGGTACGTTTATCAACCGTGGAGGACGAGCATGCAGAGCTGCAAGAAACGGCTAAAGCACTGAAGAAAAGAAACAAAGTTTTGGAGGATAAAGTTGTAGATATGGAAACGAGATCGCGCCTGAATAACCTGAGGCTGGTGAATTTGCCCGAGGGGGCCGAGGGCCCGGACCCTTGCTCATTTCTGGAGGGCTGGTTACCGGAGGTATTGAATTTGGCTCCCCTGCGGTACCCGATAGTGATGGAGAGAGCGCACCGGGTCGGGCCGAGAAAAGACAACGAAACTCCGCCGAGAACGTTGATCATGAGATTTCTGAACTACAAGCAGAAGATAGAAGTGATAAAAGCGGCAAAAGCTAAGAAAGACATCCTCTACAAGAACCAACATGTGCGCTTATACAACGATCTCGCCACCGAAGTCCACAAACAACGGAGACAGTACGATTCTGTGCGCCAGCAGCTGCGGAGCCTGGGTCTTAGGCACGGCATAATACCCCCGGCCAAACTTGTGCTAACTTATAGGGAACAAACACGCACATTTAACACTCCGACGGAGGTGCAGCACTTCATAAATAAGGTGAAAGAAGATGCGGCGGGGGTGGGTGTTGATGCCGGAGCCGGAGGAAGCAGCAGGTCTGTAAGCTGAGTGTTTGTTTTTACATCCGTGCAGATGTGAGGATGACTACACGGAATGAGGGATTTTGCATCAACAAACTGTGAAACTAAATAATCTGTGGTACTAAAATGGGGAATCAATGAAACGTGAAAATAGTATTGCTGTTTTGTTGTTATTGTTCTTCTTCTTTTCCCTGAAAGTAAAATAATCTTTATTGACATGTTTAAGTTAAAGGTATCAGGATACCAGTATTTTGAACACTAGTAGCTTATAATAATTGCACAAGTTTATATAACGTACTCAAGTCAAGGATGTTTGTTGTTACATAAAGGAGCACACACTGTTGAGCCCTGGAAAGCAGGTGAACAAGTTTGAACTTTTGTGATTAAGTTGCTGGTTAAGATATCATAATTTTTGTTATTTCAATAGAGCTCCGTCTAGACATTGCCCTCAATCTTATTTTTCACTCTTTAGTAATATGAAACTAGTCAATTTAGTAAATGCTGGTATTAAAAACTGCAATAGTCAGCACTTTAACATAGGCAAACTATGAGCTTGCACTTATACCACTTTTTATTTTATTTTTATTTTTTTCAGGAGTAACTATTCTGATAAAAGTATAACGGAGCAGGTTAGGGCAGACTACACCTAATTTATTTTTTCTCTTTTTGTTTTGAACCGGTCCAAGAGAAGACTGAGTGGACTGATCCAGGATCTGTTCACAACAGTAGCCGGAAGCAAATTTAGGGGGGTATCCCATTTAGTTGGGACAACGGGGTTATTGTTTTTCTACTGTTCAGTATGTTCAATCAATGTTCTAGTGTTTAAATGTGTTCATCCTCTCAGATATGTAACTTTCATTAATGTGGTCTTATGGTATATTATTTGGAATGTCTCAAAAAGTAGAACTTAAATGTACTTCTTGGAATTGCAGAGGTTTACAAAAAACTAAGAAAATCAAACAGGTTATGAACAAGTTGAAAGACACCAACTCAAAAATAGTTTTTCTGCAGGAAACACACACTTTAAAAGAGGACATAGTAAGAATTAGAAGGAGGTGGCAGGGGAACATCTATATGGCATCCTTTACAACGCAGGCAAGGGGAGTCGTGACACTAATTCACCAATCGGTGCCCTTTCAGGTTTCTAATGTAATCGAGGATAAACTTGGTAGATATTTGATCGTCCAGGGGTCGCTGCTCTCAGTAAACTTGAACTTGGTTAATATTTACGGCCCCAATACAGATGAACCCAACTTTTTTACAAATTTATTTCTCACACTTGCATCCCTCCCAGGAGAATACATAATTGCTGGGGATTGGAATTGTACGCTAGACCCAGTCAGAGACAGATCTACAGGTACTGATCAAACCCATAATAGAAGTAGAACAGCCATTCACCATTTCATTAAAGAGTTAAATCTGTTAGACATATGGAGACATTTGAAACCTAATGATGTTGCCTACTCCTGTCACTCAAGTACTTATCAGACATACTCACGGATAGATTACTTTTTAGTCTCTGCATCATTGGTTTCAAAAATACAGGATTGTTCCTATGGTAGTATATTAATATCAGACCACGGACTGTGCTGTATGACATACACAGATGGGAACCTTATTAGAGATCCACCCAGGTGGACTTTTAGTCAGAAATGGTTACAAGATGCTGATTTTGTGAAGTATGTGGGAACAGAAATAGATAATTATTTTAAGGATAATACAACACAAACAACTGCATGTGTCAAATGGGATGCTTTTAAAGCCTTCTTAAGGGGGCATGTAATAAGTTATACCTCATCCAAATCTAGGAAGTTACGCCAGAAAAGACAGCAACTAGAATCTAGAATACAAATTCTTCAAGAACAGGTGTATGGGAATAGAACTCCAGAGGTACAAAAAGAATTGTTGCTTTTAAGAGCAGAATATAACAAACAATCGGCAGACAGGGCAGCATCCAGTATGCTTAGGCTGAACCAAGCGTTCTACGAGCAAGGGGGAAAACCCGGCAGGCTTCTAGCCTGGCAGATCAAGCAGTTAGAAACGAGAAAAAGTATTACTTCGATTATCAATCATAATGGCGAGACAATAGTAGACCCTGCTGAAATAAACAGGGAATTTAGGGAATACTATGAAAATCTATATAAATCCCAAATCAGCTACAACCCCCAGGCCCAAAAGACATTTCTGGATAAGCTGGATATTCCAACTATTTCTGAAGAATATGCAGAGATGCTAGAGGCAGATCTTAAAGAAAAGGATATAAGCCTCGCTATTGATGGCATGAAAGCAGGAAAATCAGCAGGACCTGATGGAATTCCAATAGACCTGTATAAAAAATTTCAGACAAAGTTACTTAAACCACTATTAGAAATGTTCTTGGAAGCATTTTGTAATGGTAGTTTACCCAAATCAATGACTGGTGCATTAATAACGTTACTGCCAAAACCAGGGAAGCCCAACAATAGATGCGAAAATATGAGACCAATAAGTCTACTAAACTCTGACCTCAAAATTTTGTGTAAAATCTTAGCAAGACGACTACAAGAAACATTACCCAGTGTAATACATAGAGATCAAAATGGGTTTATCATTGGCCGCCAAGGGTTCCACAATGTTAGGAGGGTCCTTAATATTATTCAAAGCTTGGAGAACACTTCAGACATGGCCTTCCTATCTCTAGATGCCGAAAAGGCCTTTGACAAGGTGGAATGGTCTTACCTTTTTAACATTCTGGAAAGATTTGGATATGGGAACAAATTTATAAAGTGGGTTCAACTATTATATCTTAACCCTACAGCGGAAATATTAACGAACAAAAATATATCAAAAATTATCTCAATCAAAAGAGGATGCCGTCAGGGGTGCCCCTTGTCCCCGCTTTTGTTCACTCTGGCGATTGAACCACTTGCTATTGCCGTACGGAGTCACACCGGAATAGCTGGAATAACAATTGGCCAGACAGAACATAAACTTTCCCTTTATGCAGATGATGTTATTTTATATCTCTCCCACCTTAACAAAACACTTCCTGCTCTTCTACATTTAATAAAATCATTTGGTGCCATCTCAGGATATACAATTAATAACAATAAGTCCTCCTTGCTATTACTTAATGAAAAGGAAAGGGAAATACAACTTACAGAAACCTCTAGATTTAAAGTGGTAGATCAATTTACATATTTAGGAATACAAATTGGATCTAAACTAGATCGGACTGTAAAAATCAATTATGAGCCTTTGATGGAAGAAATAACAAGTTCAATTAATAGGTGGGTTACCCTGCCTTTATCCATGATTGGCAGAATAAATATTATAAAAATGAATATACTCCCTAAAATACTGTATATATTTCAGAATGTTCCACTGCCTCCACCTGATGATTTTTTTCAGAAAATAAGAAGATCATTCACAGAATTTATATGGGCTAATAAGTGTGCCAGAGTTCGCTTATCACTCCTATATTTACCATACAGTGAGGGGGGCCTAAAAAGTCCAAATATAATCTGGTATTATTGGGCAGTACAATTAAGGACCATTAAGTTTTACTTTGCAACAAGGGATAGTCCACAATGGACAGAAATGGAATCGGAGGGTTTAAGTTTGTCTCTGCCCCTGTACTTGTATTCCGATACATTGACAAATTTGATGAAACGAACTACTAATCCAATTGTTAAAAACATGATAAAGGTGTGGTTTGAAGTAAAAAAATACATTAAAGAACCTAAAATATTGTCCCAGTACAGTCCTGTGTGGGGAAATCAACACTTTACTCCAGGGAGAGCAGATGCTATATTTAAAGCATGGGCATCAAAGGGATTAGAAAAGATTCAGGACCTGTATTTGCCGAATTCAGATAATATGATGTCATTTGAAGAAATTAAAGATAAGTATGACGTAGATAAAAAATATTTTTTTAAATTCCTCCAACTTAGAGCTTTTATCAGGACAAGTCAAAATGGTCTTATAACCAAACCCTTAACATCCACCTTAGAAAAATTGATGTCTAAGGATAGTTTAAGCAAAGGTGCTATTTCAGAGTTGTATGATGTATTGATGTCTAACTCACCAGAAAATTCAGATTGCAAAAAAAACTTATGGAGTAGAGATCTGGGAGAAGAGATCTCTCCAGAGGACTGGGGATCAATATGCAGAAAGGTTCACTCCCAATCAGTCAACACGAGATTGAGACTGTTACAGTATAAATGGACAATGAGAACTTATATCACACCAGCTAAATTAAATAAATATAACAGTAATATCCCTGATTTATGTACAAAATGTATGGAGGAAAAGGGGACGCTATTCCATTGTGTGTGGGAATGCAGTAAGGTCAAAGCTTTTTGGGAAGAAATGAAGAAAGCGATAGAAAAGATTATTTCAAAAGATCTTGTGATAAGCCCAGTTTTCTTCATTTTAGGACTCTACCCCAAAAATCACAAATATACCAAGAGTGAACAAGTTCTGATAGACATGTGTCTTTTACATGCAAAAAAATCAATAGCATTATTTTGGAAGAAATCCAGCAAACCAAGTGTCACTTACTGGGTTAGGCAAATGTTAATTACTTTCCCTTTGGAAAAAATAACATACATACAGAGAGGGAAACAAGAACTTTTTGAGAAAATTTGGGGACCATTTGAGCGGTTTGTGAAAGGTGTGGAGCTAGTGGACGAAGAGGAGGATTGAGTTTGGGTCAATGTAAACCTCTTAATGAGGCTAAAGAGAATATATACTGTGAAGATATTTATAAATGAGATTGAATAAGCAACAAATTGTTGCACTATTTTGTAACATATGAGTGTTACTACCTGAGAGGTTTCTTTTGTTTTGTTTAATTTTTTTATTATTATTATTTATTTAATTTTCTTCTGTATTTTGTATTATTTATTTAATTTTTCCTTAAATTGTTTGTCTGAAGTTTTGTTTATACCACATGTCTCAGTGTAGCCTGGAATATTTGTTCACTTTTAGGAGTCTGGAATTGTACACTGTACACATGTGTTTTGAGAAAAATGTCAATAAACATATAAACATAAAAAAAAAAAAAAAAAAAAAAAAAAAAAAAAAAAAATGTAATACAGAAAAAATAATAATGTTTACACAAACAAACACTCCATAATAGAGCGGCAACGTGTTCACATCTTTATCTTACTGTGAGACAGACTTTTCCAACAGGAATCTGAACTTTGTAATTTGAAGTTCCCACACCAAAGTCTATCGAGAAAATCATCAATGATTTTAACATCACCGCACACAGGAGTTGTTGATCCACTGCTGCCTCCATCACTAAGTTCAATTATCACAATTTTAAACCTTGGTTTAGATTTATTTCAGTGACACAATGTGATGGACTATGGACTTTGGTGTGGGAGAGTGAACAGTCACCACTGAAAGCTGCCATGTTGTCACTGAGAACAATCACTGCTGGTTCTGAATGCAGTCGACGATGTGTGACATTATAATAATAATGATGATGTGACGTAATTGTATACTACGTGCAAGTCCTTCTAGATTTCCTCAGAAAGTGAAGGTTGACTTTCTCCTCGGTGTGAAAGAGTCACAAACTGCTGTGTGCTGTTTTGCTCTCTGCAGAGCCTTCAAACTGCCTGAAAACACACTTTAGAAAACAACAGCTGCAAACACACACAGCGTTTGTTCCCGTTGATGAAGACTCCTTAAAGGTCATTCTGCAGGTTTTGTGAGCAGATTTAAAGAAAAACAACAGGCGGTGAATATCAAAGCCCTTTTGTTGTTCGGCGAATCCACTGTGTTTCAAAGCAGCGTCAGTCCCACCAGCATCAGGGATCGTGTTTGATTTACACACTTTCATCACAGCACGGGCCTGCAGCGACTGTAACCAGGCTGGAATTTATATAATGTAAAGATGAAGGACACTGGAGTTCACCCTGGTTTTGCATGATGGTTAAACTTTTTTTTACTGTGTTTTTATGCAGAGACGCAGTGAAGACATGGCTGCCAGCAGCCTGGGACATGGGGAAAAAAAATATTTTCATTTCATAATTTCTTACGAATGCCTTCAGTGCTGATTTTCTCGACAAGTTTGTGTCATGTTGTCAACTTTTGACTCTCCCACACCAAACCCCATAGAGAAAATCAGTGATTTTAACATCACAGCACAGCACATCACTGCTGCCTCCATCACTGAGTTCAAATGTGTTATTTAGTCACTACAGCATTTAAATTACTCTATTCAGGGTTTACCTAAGTGACACAAAGTGACCACACGAGGCAGCAGTAGACCAGCAGCTCCTGTGTCTCGCGAGCTAAAATCACTGATTTTCTCTATGGGGTTTGGTGTGGGAGAGCACAAAGGTCATTTTCTCTTTTTCTGGTCAGAAAAGGCCGTCTAATGGAAAAGTAAAGTGGCAGCCATCGTCTTAGTATACTGTAGATCATGTTTTTCGCTCTCAGTTAAACCTTCAATGTCTCCTCTGAGAGCAATCATGCCTGTGTGATGCTGGTTCTTGGTGCGGGGGGGTCAGCACCGACCACATGCCATCACACTTCAAAAACAACACAATAAAATCTATTTAACGTCACTTTTGCAGAAAAACATCGCAAAAAAGCAGAAAGCGAGACACACACACAGTGTAAAGAGAGAGAATAACTAACATCACAGACGTGATTAGAGAAGGGCAAACACATCATGGCTCCTGCTGCCTCACATGTCTTTCTGTTCCTCCTGTTCCCCTTTTCTTCTGAGCAAAATGTCTTAACTTCTGAATTAAAAATGAGGTCTTAACTCCGTCTCTCCCTCCCTCGCTGTGCAGCGCTGCCTCTGGAGGAGTCAAAGAGCTTTCTTATTAAGACAGATAAGAGGGGAGGGAAGGAGGGAGGGAAGGAGGGAGGGAGGGAGGGAGGGGGAGGTTAGTGGGACCAGAGAGGAAAGATAGGGGAGAGGGTCTGTGTGAATTCATTATTTCTCACTGGATTAAGAGCAATTTGATGGAATGGTGTGTGTGTGTGTGTGTGTGTGTGTGTGTGTGTGTGTAGAGTTGGCAGCAGAGTCATTTTGAGAAGGGAGGTCAGCGTGTGAGAAAACACCGCCGTATTATTGAGCAGTGACGATAACAATGACGATAACGACGACGATGACTCAGCTTAAACCAGGATTCTGATCTTTGACATAAACGGGGCTCTGAACCACCAGAAAAGAAGCTTTTGTTCAACGTTACATTTCTGACAAAAAACAAGACTCCTGTTGAATGTTTTAGGAATGTTTTTTTGTGAAGATGATCCTGGAGGTGATCTGTTGACCTCTGACCTTTGAAATGTGTCATCAGAAGCAGGAAAAACACAAACTCTTTCTGGAAGAACCTGCTCATCGTCGATATTTAGTTTTGTTCCGGGCTCTGATTGCTGACTCTTCGAACGTTAAATGTCTCACACACCTCTTTGAATCCATTCCAGCACCAAAATAAGAGCAAAACAACAACTGACTAAGAAATACAAGCAGAAATGTTGTCTTACCTTTGCTGTTTATCAAAACAAGTTATTTCCACCGGAACAAAACCACTTCTAATGAAGAACTACACTTCCCAGCATGCTTTGGGGACAAATCCCAGTCTGATTGATCATTACAGAGTGACATTAGATCGCTCTGATTAGAGAAGGGTGAATGTCCGCAATGCGTCATATGCATTTATGTCCTTTTGACTCGTTAATGAAGTGATTCTCACGCACTTGGAGACCAGGGTCTGATTCTACCGGTTTAGAGGTTTAAAAAGAGCTGTCAATCACCCTAATTGACCAAGGTAAGCCAGAGCTATGGTGCTGCGTAACTGAAGACGCTGCAGAGTCACAGAGTTGTTATTACGCACCAAACGGGGAGAATCGATTTACAGCCAGTTATCATACTTTTTTTTTTTTTTCAAAACAAGTTCTTTTTAGACCAATAGTGACATATAAATTAAATTAAATAGGTTTTTAATAATTTGGTACCTAAGAAATCTCAAATGGCACAGATGATGCCAAACTGTGCCAAAAGAGAGAACGCCGAGACATCTCTTTACTAAAACCTGTGTAATTCAACTAATTTCAGCAGCGTCAGACTTTGCACAGCACATATCCACATGTTGTTACATGAACTCCATGTGTTTTTAAGCTCCTACTGCATATTTTAAAGGTGATATTTGCTTTAAATGCAATATTTTTTTAGGCGAGAAAAAAATCCTTCAGTTATGCTGTGTTCCAAGTGCATTTACTCTAATGCAGTGGCATCTACCGTGAAACTTACACCTCTGGTGTAATCTCACAAGTTATCTTTATTTTGATAACAAGATAATCCACATAGAGCTTGTAACTGCAGAGATTTACTCTATTTAGTTTGGTCATGTCATTTTCGACCAGGGACTCCAAAAAGAGGGTCAGGGAAGAAGAGGTTATGTCTTTAAATGGACTTTAAAGTCCTGCTGCTGGACCACAATACATTAATGACACTGGGCATCTGAGATTGACTGACTCAGGTCAGATAGTCAAGCCCAGAGTTTTTTAAATCAAGGTTAAAACTTCCACGAAAATATTCTCTTTCTCTCGTTAACCAGTGTTTGTGTGTGTGTTTGTCACTCAGAGAGCTCATTGTCATTCACTGCTGAAGTTCTCCCCACACTTCCCATGATCCCACGCTGCTTCCTGGCGTCGTCCAACTATAGATCTTCTCTCATTGTTTTGACTGAGAGACTCTCAGCAGCAGAAATCACATACTGTGCATTTAAGAGAGCCAGCCGAGTTTGGAGCGGCGCCTCGCTGTGAGACGTCGCGGATCAGCGGCTCTGAGCTCTGCCAACAATTTGGTTTTAAGCGGCTTTAAAATCCCAAGAATTAAGTAAGTCTGGTGGAAAACGAGACGACGAACACGGACGAGGACGCGCCTCCTCTTCCTTCTCCTTCTCCTCACTGACTAAAGACCGAGCAGAAACACGCGCTCACCTGTGACGTTGATGTAGACGGAGGTGAAAGCTGCCAGAGGAACAGCGGCCACGTTCTGAGCTCGCACTCTCAGCATGAAGTTCCTGGTGGTCTCGTAGTCCAGCGGCTCTGCCACCAGGATGGAGGCGGAGCCGTCCTCGCGGTTCGGGGTCAGGTAGAAGCGGACGGGCATGTTGGTCTCTGGTACCATCCCATCCTCCAGGTTATACGTGACTCTGGGATCCCCGAGTGGAGACGTGGCCTTGATGGTCTGAGGGAAAACAAACGACAGAATATGTCACTCTCCACAGGGTAACACAGATCTCGATCTGCAAATCTAGATCTCCAGTGACAGATCTACAGATCTACAGATCGACAGTTTCAACAGATCTAGATCTACAGGTCCACAGATCTAGACTAGATCTACAGATCCACAGGATCTACATATCTAGGTCTCCAGTGACAGATCTATAGATCTACAGATCGACAGTTTCAACAGATCTAGATCTACAGGTCCACAGATCTAGACTAGATCTACAGATCCACAGGATCTACATATCTAGGTCTCCAGTGACAGATCTACAGATCTACAGATCCACAGATCCACAGATCTAGACTAGATCTACAGATCCACAGATCTAGACTAGATCTACAGATCTACCTATCTAGATCTACAGATCCACAGGTCCACAGATCTAGATCTACAGATCCACAGGCTCGACAGATCCACAGGTCCACAGGTCTAGATCTACAGATCCACAGGTCTAGATCTACAGATCCCCAGGTCTAGATCGAGACCTACAAACCTACAGAGCCACAGTTCAAGATCTACAGCTCCAAAGGCTCTACAGATCCACAGATCTCAAAATCCACAGGATCCACAGGTCTACAGGTCTACAGGTCTACAGGTCTACAGACCCACAGATCTACAGGTCTACAGGTCTACAGGATCTACAGGATCTACAGGATCTACAGGATCTACAGATCTAAATCAGTAAGGCAGGTGCTGACCACTACACCACCGTGTGGTCCTTTTCCGACTCAAACCCTCAGTAAAACTGTTCATTTATGAATAACGTTCATATTTACTGACCCTGTGATCCTAAAATTCCGCCTGTTTCCAATTATGAGTTTGGAGAGAGGAGGTTTTTAAAAAAAAGTGTCCGCAGAGACAAGCGGACGAACATCAGCAGCAGCTGGAGTTAACGACACAGGAGGAGGAGGAGCCAACAAACAAACAAACAAACAGAGTTTTATTTGCTGTAATAATGGACGCTAAAATGTCGAGGCAGTAACTTCTCAAATCCTGAGAGATCAAATCTCCGTCGGCCTAATTTCCTAAACTAATTAACGCACACACACACACACACACACACACACACACACACACACACACACACACACACACACACACACACACACACACACACACACACACACACACACACACACACACACACACACACACACACACACACACACACACACACACACACACACACACACACACTCACTCACAGCAATTAAAATCACAAATGCCACCTCGGACGTGATGTGGGTTTCCTGTGGGCGACCGACCCGGCCGAGTCGGCTGGACCCACAGAGTCCAGCGTCCACGTTAATGAGACGTATCATTAGACAGAAACTGACAAACACGTTTGAGCCTATTTAAGCCGTAAAAAAAACAAAAAAAAAACACCAGAGGGTGTGATTATTACACACACACACACACACCATTAAACACACGAGTTCCCGTGGAAACGACTCTCCTCTGTCTCTTCATTTTCAGATTTTCTTTTAATCGCTCGCAGTTTTTCATCAGCATTTTTACAGGATTTAATTGCTTCCATGAGATCTGAAGAGAATTCTGTCGACGAGGTGAAAATGAGAAACTCTGTTTCTTTACTCTATCGTCATATATGTTGTGTGTCTGTGTACCACAGAGAGACATCACTGAACACACACACACACACACCTGAACAAAAATGCTTATATTTTCCCTGAGACGTTTGTTTTTTTTTGCTGTTTTTCTGACATTATGAGAAAAAAAAATCATTTTCATTTAAAAAGCCTGTTTTTCTCTATTAATTATATCAAATTTAAAGATTTTTTTAATTTTTCTGGAATTTGTTACTCAACTCAACTTTATTTATAGAGCGCTTTAAGCAGCTATAGCTGGTACAAAGTGCTTAACAGTACAATAAATAAAACATGGCACATAAAACATAGGAGACAAAATAAAAATAAATATATATATATATAAACAATAAAACAATATCAATGTTTAAAAAATTTAAAATAAAATAACTATAAAAAAAACAACAACAATGTAACTGTTAGATAATTTCTGCTGAACTATAACTTTTAATTTCTGATTAATGAGAGAATATAAATAAAATAAAAAAACACCTCAGTTTTCCTCAATTAATGAAAAAGAGAGTTTTTTTTAAAAATATAATAATAATAATAATAATAATAATAATAATAATTAGATAATTTCTCCTGAAAAATATCTATTTTCTGAATCAATTATATATTTTTTCTTAACAATTCAGTTTTATTAAAATAAATTAGATACTTTTTTACTTTTGTTTATTTCATGAGATATTTCATCCTCACAAAGTCTGTTTTCGGGAATTAATTGGATCATTTCCCCTGAAAAAATATGTTTTTTCTGAATGAATGAGATCATTTCTCCTGAGAAACTCAACAGCTTTGACCTCTCTGAGAGCTGGAGGTCACTGCTGCTGCTGCTGCTGTTTGGACAGACGCATTAAATCCAGCCTCTATTTGTCCACACAGAGCTGAGCTGTGGTTTGTGGTTACGGGCCTTGCTCAAGGGCAGAGCAGTGACTGCAAGAGCAGTGACTGTGAAGACACAACAGAGAGTCACTTCTCTCTCCCCCTGCTGAGCACGGTCCCTGCAGTCATGACGACTGATCTGGTAACTCTTTCAGTCACTTCCTCTACCCTCAAGACTCCGCCCTCTTTTGTTTGTAAGGTGCCACAGTAAACAAACAACAATCTTTCACTTTTTCTTTGTCATTCAGAGCCGAAAAACATGAGAAGTTTTAGCAGTGCAGTGTAATAAAGGCATAGTTCAGGGTTTTTGAAGTGTGGTTGTATGAGAATCAGTTTAACCCAAGAACACCATTGCCGGGTGCAAATAAATGTATGTGATTTTCATGATGCTGTGTTTATATGAATGTCATGGGTCTCTGGGTAGCTTCAGCATTGTCTTTGACATCTTTAATGGCATGCGTGTTTTCCTAATCCAAAACACACCTTTTCCTTCACCCAGCAATAGTGATAGAAGGTAAAAGTAGGTTTTGGATGGATTCTACCCAGGGAAAGTGTTAGTGTATAAAATCTGGCAATCTTGCCTCCTTTCAAGGTTGACAACATTCAGGACTGACACATGTACTTTGCCTACTTCAACTTTCAGCTTTGCCCCTGTTGCAGAGTTGGTGTCTCTGGCATCCCAGAAGGTGAGTAACACACAGCTAAGGTTGATTTACCTTGGAAATTGTTAACTCAATTTTTTTTTAGCTTGAAGCTACATTACCTAGCTAGCTAGTATACTGTGCATGTTCTTTCTTTCAGACAAGTGCTACATTATCATATAAGATTATATAACTTATTATATAAGAGTGGTCCTGGAATGGCATGTTGTCTTTATTTAGTGCAGTGGTTATGAATAACTATCACAAAGTGGTGATTTCCAAGAGAATACATATTATGATAAAGTTATTTTAGTCATTCAGTCATGTTTACCCATTCAAAATATGACATATTTTGTTTCTCTCTCCTGCAGCTATTTGTGTGCCAAGGACACTGAGCCTTCACCAGGGAAGTCTCAGATATACCAGGAATGGGTGGACCAAAAACCAAGTTTTATCTTCATTATTTATTTCGTTTTTTTCCTAATTTTTCAGTAATTGCCATGTTTTGGTATATTTTGATGACAATTTTGATGATACTTTTTATTGGGTGTCTTATCTCGGGTAAAAATCACCCGGCGTTAGTGATGGTGTTTTGAATTTGAGCGATAGTGTTCTAGGGTTAAAAACACACCTAAAATACTCTCTACACTAAATAAGTGTACGATTGATTAAGAACATGTTTCCCACTTTAACTCACTATTTCACAGCCTTTTCAAAGCAGAAAAAAAGACTTTGCTCAGATTGACCTCAGTGTCACAAAGTGACCACACGAGGCAGCAGTAGACCAGCAGCTCCTGTGTCCCTGTGTTCTCCAGATAAAAAATACCTGTTTTAAGTACACAACGTCAAATGAAATCAAGGTTGTCAGACCAGATGAATCATTTATTTGTATATTAATATTAAACCGGATTTGTTTATTGTTGTAATAGTTCTTAATTAAAAGCAATAATTCAGTGAAGCTGTGGCAACTTCACTCATCTCAGCATCTCCCAGGTTTTTGTTGCTTGGTAACAACAGACGCGTCAGGAGCTCAAAGCCCACAAATGCTTTAGTTAATAAAAACACCTGTGGCTTTTGCCACAAAGCTTTGAGTTTGGACGCACGGTGTCGGCATCCCGAAACTTCGACTTACCACGATGGCCGTGTCTCGGACAGTGTTCTCCGGTATGACCACGCTGTAGCTGTTCTTCTCCCAGTGTGGAGGCTGATTCTTCACGTTGGTGATGGTGACGGCCAGTTCCACCGAGCTGGTCCTGTTCCCACCGTCTGTAGCCACGATGTCCCGGGTGATGTAGGTCCTCTGCAAGACAAGATCCACACGAACCAAGAGCAAGAAGATAAGATGAGGGTGATTTATAAACTTCGTGAACATATTCATAAGATATCGAAGACTTAAACGGATGAAGAATTTTATTTATTTCACTGCGCTGGCGTCACCTTTTCTACTGGAAAACATGACTATCACTGGAGTTTCAGAAAAGAAAGACTTGCCTCATAAAATCTACGTCAGTTTAAGTCTACGATATCTTCAGAACATGTTCACGTCTTTACCTCACTGTTAGACAGACTTTTCCAACAGGAAACTGAAGTCTGTAAACCACTCACTCTCCCACACCAAAGTCCATAGAGAAAACCAGTGATTTTAGCTCGCGGGGACACATGAGCTGCTGGTCTAATGCTGCCTCGTGTGGTCACTTTGTGTCACTGAGGTCAATCTGAACAAAGGATTTCAAAAGCCGAAGTGACAAAATAAGACATTTGAACTTGTGAAAATAACTCCTGTGTGCTGTGACGTTAAAATCACTGATTTTCTCTATGGTGTGGGAGAGTGAGTGGTTTACAAACTTCAGTTTCCCGTTGTAAAGTCTGTCTAACAGTGAGATAAAGACGTGAACATGTGACGTAGACATCGTAGACTTAAACTGATGGAGATTTTATGACACAGTCTTTTGTTAAGTGACTAAAATCTCTTTTCCATGAGGATTGAATGGTTGGTCTAAGGCTGGTTCCCTGGCATCACTAGCACTCATGTTTTCAAAAATAACTTGCACTATTCTTTAAGGATAACTGAACTGATCGTGTTGAGCAGCAGAATTTGGTAAACCTCACAAAAGCAATTATGTTCAGCCACTGTAATCAGAGGAAATTGTTTCTTTTCCTAACTACAGGAGGAGAGAAAAAAAGCCTCAGTGTAGATTAATTGGTTTTGTGTAACAGAAACAAACTGTGATGAGACGACTTTATATTTCTCTATTTAATCCTGCGCTTTACGCTTCATGCACCGCGTGATGAAGGCTATTTACACATTCTGCTCACTTTAAACCTCGCCGTTTTTTTTTGGAATTCACGTTTGTGAAATTGCTTTACAAGAAGCCGTATTTTTTTATTATTATTTTATTTTTAATAGACCTAAGAGATTAATTATTTCGATTTGTATGCAGTGCAAAAAAAAACAAAAAATCAACATTTGCTCTCAGCAATTAAGGCGACAGATCGTCACGTCTGCAGAAGGTGAAAAGTTGCTCTTTACGCCGTTGTCCTCATTAGTGGGGGAAAAGTTTTCTTTCTTCAAACATGAATGTGTATGTGGTGAGAACATTCTCTGAGGGAAGGAGATGAGGATACAGAGTTTCATTGCACTCAGCGCAGAGAGTCGGTGAGTTGTTGTTCTTTGGGCTTTTATCATCGCGGCACTCGTCTCTGTGTGTGTGTGTGTGAGTGAGAGACAGCGGCTTGTTTTGTGCACAACATGTGGAAATCTGCCTTTATGTTTTTCGCCAAGATTGTTTTTGTTGCCACTTGTAGTGAAACAAGGGCTCAGAGGCAGCGGGGTGAGGAAAGCATCTGTAACATTACGTTTCCTCAAGGCTCCAGTGGAGACATTATCGCGAGTGTCTGCAGCAGCCTGTTGACCTTTTGACCCCCACACTGTCAACAACAACAGCTTTATAGATAGAATAAAAATAAAATGAAAAAAATACTTTTCTGTCCGTGAAGCTGAGAGAAATCACACACGACATGCAGTCGTCTGTAATGTTCTATCATTCGATTTGTTGACAATATAACATTTTGTGTTTTTGACATGATCAACACAAATAAATTCACAATTTTTTTAGACTAAAAAAACAAGAAATTTAAGTCTTTGTTGCCTTGTAAAACCACTCACTCTCCGCTGCACCAAAATCCAGAAAATCAGTGATTTTAACATCACAGCACACAGGAGTTGTTGATCCACTGCTGCCTCCATCACTAAGTTCAAATGTCTTATTTTGTCACTTCAGTGTTTGAAATCCTTTGTTCAGATTGACCTCAGTGACACAAAGTGACCACACGAGCTAAAATCACTGATTTTCTCTATGGAATTTGGCGTGGGTTATTTTGAGTGTTGAAAAACTGATTTTAGCCGCTTAACAAAAGTCTTATCTTATAAAATCTAAGTCAGTTTAAGTCTACCATATCTATGTCACATGTTCATGTCTTTATCTCACTGTTAGACAGACTTTTCCAACAGGAAACTGAAGTTTGTAAACCACTCACTCTCCCACAGCAAACCTCATAGAGAAAATCTGTGATTTTAGCTCGCGGAAATAATTTTTATGAATTTTCGAAATTAAGGAAATGATCCATTTGCCCTGATGCACTTTGAGAGTGAGCTGACTTTATTCAAAAAAACTAAGTTTCTCGGAATGTTGTCAGTGTGTACCTGAGAGATGGGCTGGTTGACATAAACCCAGCCGGTCAGAGGGTTGACGCGCAGATATTCTGGCTGCTCATTGGACATAGAGTAAGTGACGGCCGCGTTGGTGCCAAAGTCATCGTCGTGAGCCGCCACTCGCAAGAAACTGGTGCCGATCATGGTGTCCTCACGGAGGAAGTCTGTGTGAGAGAGAAGAAGTATCAGTTCAGTTTGTGTTATTGTTGTGGTGTGTTTTTTTCTTCTTTTGAATGAAGCACAAAAAAAATAAATTAAGTACATTAAGAAATGTGCAGTAAACTTACAACAAGCAAGGTCATGAGGTTTTATTGAACCTAATTAACACATTGCACAGTGATTCTAAACTTTTACCTCATTCATAAATTAGTCTTTTAGCTCAGTATCTGCTGTGCCAAGAACTAGCTTAAGACATGGACAGTTGCCAGTGTGGACACAAGGAAAAACTCAATCAAATCTATGTCGGCTTAAGTCTATGATGTCTTAAGTGTTATGTTCACGTCTTTATCTCACTGTTAGACAGACTTTTTCAACAGGGAACTGACGTTTGTAAACCACCCACTCTCCCACACCAAAGTCCATAGAAAAAATCTGTGATTTTAGCTCACAGGGACACAGGAGCTGCTGGTCTACTGCTGCCTCGTGTGGTCACTTTGTGTCACTGGGGTCAATCTCAAGACATTTGAACTTAGTGATGGAGGCAGCAGTGGATCAACAACTCCTGTGTGCTGTGATGTTAAAATCACTGATTTTCTCTATGGGATTTGGTGTGGGAGAGTGAGTGGTTTACAAACTTCAGTTTACACAAGGAAAAGTCTGTCTAACAGTGAGATAAAGACGTGAACACGTCTTTAAGATAACTTCGACTTAAACTGACGTGCGTGGCGTCATGTTTACGGGACTCCCGATTGTTAAAATGAGTCTCTGAAGCTTAAAAACAGAGGCACACATACACAGTACACAGGTACGCTGGTTATTTGTAGCGCTGCTCTTTTTTTGTTTAATAAACAGACCGCTCAAGTTCAACTGTAGGCGCACTAACGGCGCTAAAGGAGCTAACGCAGCTAACTGGTAAATAGTGCTTGGACTCAGGTGCCGCGGCACGTAAACATGACGTCACATGCGTCTTTTTCGGGTCAGTCGTCATGGAAACGCGTCATGCGCTAATGTGCATTAACATCCCCAGCATAATATTGTTATTAAAACACTTGAATTATCCCTTTAAAGTCCACTTACACTCATATCGGATGTTCTCAAACTTGGGGCTGTTGTCGTTCTGGTCCAGGATCAGGATGTTGAGCTGACAGATGCCGATCAGAGGGTCGGCCGCCTGGTCAGTGGCGGTCACCGTCACCGCGTACTCCCGCTGGCGCTCGCGGTCGAATTTCCGCGCTGTCACGATGACCCCTGGAGCGACACAGACAAAAGAGATGTGGCTCAGTCTCATAAAGACTTAAGTGAATTTCCTCTGTCGGCCCCCGAGGCCACACTTTAAAGACGACACACAATAGAGAAGGATATTATTGTCAAACGCAAACAGAATTATCTTCATTATTAATTTTCAGAAATGAAACGTGTTACGTGACCAGAGTGCTCAGTACAGCCGAGGTGATTTAGACTCCCATGGTTCACAAAGTACAAAATGCAATTAATTAATATTCATTATGAAGTGGTTAAACTGAATTTAACAATTTCCTGTAATTGAACTCAAGCGCTTTAGTTTTTGTGGTTTTGTGAACATGACGTGAAAAAACACAGCTTTTTGTCAGATGTCACATCATATTCCATTTTTTGTTCTAGAATCTTCTCATATCGTAATAAAAGTACGTAAATATAAAGCATCGTATTGTTTAATGTCGTACCTTTTCTCATTGTCTTATCGGGTTTTAACGTTTTATCTTATTTTATATTTTATAGTGTCATACCTTAACGTATTCTTATCTTATTGTTACGTATGTTATCGTACTTTTTCTTATCCCATCTTTTTCTCATCGCATCTTATCGTGTCATATAGTCTTTCTTATTGTATCGTTAAACTAAATGCATTTTTCAATGACATACCTACCTTAAAGGGTTAACGTCTCTTAACTTTTTGTATCTTTTCTCATCCTATCTTATCGTGTCATATTTTTTATCGTATCCTAACTTTTCAAATCTTATTGTACCTTATATTTTAGTGTCATTTCGTAACATATTCGTATCTTATCGTATCTTTTAGTGTAACATCATACGATGTTTTTATTATCGTGTTGTATTCTGTCTTATGTCTTCATGTTGTCTTTCGTTTAATCTCATTTGTGTGTTTCTTGTGAGTTGTGTAGTGTGTGTGTTTACAGTTATTTCTTATGTCGTTGCACCTAAATCTGTTCACACAGTCACATTATGGAGACTAAAAGCAAAAAGTCCCCATAATGTGAATGACTACGTTTCAAGATTAAGTTAAGGTTGGGGTTAGGATTAGGCCAATAGTAATTATGGTTAAGGTAAGGGTTAGTCTCCAGGAAATTAAGGTAAGTCAATGCAATGTCCCCTGAAGTCATGTCAGCCAGTGTGTGTGTATGTTCTTGTACTTGCGGCATACTGAGGACCAGTGAGGGTTTTTAACCAACAAAGTGAGGTCAATTTTACGAAGTGAGGACATTTTGGCCAGGCCTCACTTTGTTTTCATTCAAATCAATTCGTTAGGTTGTAAACATGCTTTACTCTGTTTTTAACAGAGGTCCTCAATTTGGTACAAAAACCCGTTAACCAGTCCCAGTGTTTCACACACTTTTTGCTCTGGGGCTCCACCTGCAGACATTTTATGGTACTGCACCCAGTAGTTCTTTATTGATGTAATTCATGAAGTAGATATTTGTAATTGTGTTGATTTATAAAGTGGAAATGCTGGTCCTCACTTTGTCAGCACTTTTACCCAGTCCTCAGTATGCAGCAAGTACAAGAATGTGTGTGTGTGTGTGTGTGTGTGTGTGGTACCTGTGTCAGGGTGAATACTGAATGCAGGCACAGTGGAATCTTTGTGCATGAATCCGTACGAGACTCTGCCGTTGGATCCCTCGTCTGCGTCCACAGCGTGAACCTGCAGAACGAAAGTTCCCGCCGGCTGGTTCTCCAGCACCGAAGTGCTCTCTCTATACTGCTGACACTGGAAAAGACAACAAAAAAAAAAGAAAGATGGCCGACAGAGAGAGAGAGAGAGAGAGAGAGAGACACGCTGACGTGAGTGCGGAGAAAATTCAGATCGATAATCCACTCTGTTGAAACGGTCAGCAAATGTGTGGGAAGTGGAATGTTATTTATTTCAAAAAGCACAGATTTAGTGGTGCAGGAAAAATAACGAGCAAACGCAGAGTGTTTGCCTGCAGCCCGAGTTTTTTCGACCGCTTATTTCACACATTTGTTTACCGTGTCTTTGGTAGATGATGGTGTTGTGTTCAGGGTTATTTTTTTTTTCTTTGGAGCTTTTTTTTCCCATCAGCCACAGGGCAAAAGTGCTCAGGAGCTGCTCTGTGATGTGTCACCGCTCTGTGGTAAACACCAAATCTGCTCATCTTTCAGCACCAGGTGTGTTCAGCACCACAAATATAGTTATTTATCTCTATTCATGGAAATGGGGTCAACACTTCAAAGAGACTCTGAGCTTTAACTCGGAGCTGAAAATTAGATTTTTGTCCAAAAGAGAAAGAATCTAATTTCAGTGATATAATGTGAGTACCTTTATCGTGTTTGGGGTGAAAAGAGTAGTTTCACTGACACAAAGTCAGAATCAGCCTGAATGAAAACTGGAGTTTGTGTTGCTTTGTAAACCTTTCACTCCCACAAAAGTCAAAAGAAAAAAAATCTGCATTTTCACCAACTTAACAAAAAGACTCGGCTAATAAAATCAGTTTAAATATATGATATATATATCACGTTTAGTCTTTATCGCACTGTTAGACGGACTTTTCCAACAGGAAACTGAAGTTATACTATCATTCAGCATAGTTTTTGATGCCGTATTAGCGTGTTAGCATATCAATGACCTACTTTACAGCCTGAGATACTTAAAGGTGCCATATGTAAGAATGTGGCCAAAAACGGTTACTACATTCAAATTCAAAATACCGAGGTCTTTTAGGTTTCGTTTTCTGACGTAACTGGCAACCCGTGGTTGCTCGGCAGCTGAGACTCTACTGACTGCAATGACTGGTAGACGGCGGTAGGTGGCGCCACATGCCAAAACATGATTTCAAAACATAAACATGATTTGCAGTCTGCAAAATATTTTTTTTATTGCAAATATTTTGTCTGTACTGTTGTTGTTGGTGAGTTCAGTTTGTTATATGAACATTATTCCTGAGTCTCTGTGACATATTAGGAGGATTTTATGGCCAGTTGATTTAGATTTATTACATAATGCACCTTTAACCTCAGTGGAAACAAAATGGCTGCCAGCAGAGACACAAAGAAATAACAGATTTTAGCCACTTAGCTAATAAAATCTATGTAAGTTTAGGTCTATGATATATTAAGAACATTTTAATCATTATCTCACTGTCGACAAACTTTTCAATCAGGAAACAGAAGTTTGTAAACCACTCACTCTCCCACACCAAACCCCATAGAGAAAATCAGTGATTTTAGCTTGCGGGGACACAGGAGCTGCTGGTCTAAGTTCTGTGATCTTTTTTGATCCTTTGTTCACATTAACCTCAGTGACACAAAGTGACCACACGAGGCAGCAGTAGACCAACAGCTCCTGTGTCCCTGCGAGCTAAAATCACAGCTTTTCTCTATGGACTGTTGGAAAAGTCTGTCTAACAGTGACATAAAGACGTGAACATGTGACGTAGATATCGTAAACTTAAACTAACATAGATTTTATTAGCCAAGTCTTTTGCTGAGTGGCTAAAATAAGTTTTTCCTTGTGTTTTTACTGGCGGCCATTTCGTGTTCTCCTTCTTTATTTTTCCTCCTTCGCCATTTTTGTTGTAGTACTATTTCATTTGCTCTATAAATTGTAAAGAAACAAAACAAAAAAACCATGTCGATGGATTGAAGAGAAAAATGTGGCAGAAGAACAGAACAGGAGAGGAAGAGGAAGAGAGTGAGAGAGGAAGCATGAAAGCTCTCTTGTCATTAATTAGATGTCAGGAAAGGCCAAAAATCAGCTCAGCACTGGCTGAAAGATCCCGTCCTCTCTGTGTCTGTGTGAGTCATCAGCATCAATGCTCCAGTGAGGAGCAGAGAGAAAGAAAGACTTGATGAGAGAATGATGAGAGACACAGAGAGACACAGAGAGAGAGAGAGAGGGTTCAGATGAGCTCAGTCATCAACAGTTAGATTCTTCTGTGTCTGGTTTTAAGAAGCTTTGAAGCACAGCTTTGTAATTGATGCTGATTTTTCTGATCAAATACGGAACATTTCCTCTCACGCACGAAACAGGAAGTGGCCGTCATAAACTGACCATGTGACCAGAAATCTTCAGAGTCAAGTACATTATTATTATTATGATGATGATGATTATTATTACTGTGTGTGTTTTGGTCCTCATGATTCAGACCCTGTCGTTCATTAATACATTTTTTTTTTTTTTTTAAGTGCTGAGTCAGCAGATTCGTCAGCGACGACCTGCTCTCTTTCGTCTGTGTGTGTCTCATCTTGCTGCTCCTGTCTTGGTCCACTGATCCACCGCGGGGACACAGTGGCTACAGTGTGCGTGTTATAAGATCCGGCATTAAAACAAGATAAAGGCACTTTTCCGCTCTGGTGTCCTGCTGCTGGCTGCTCGCCACAGAGGAAACGCCAGATTCCCTCCGACGTCTTGATTAACAGAGAAGCTTCTTTCTTTCTTTCTTTTCATGTCGCTGTCCGGGGAACTGTTCCCTTTCTTTTCTACATGTTCACTCTTTTCTTTTTGTCCATCTTTGACCAAAGGGAACAAACCAACAAAAGTTTTTCCTTTGTTCTGCTGCTGACGTGTGTGTTTTTTTTCCTCGATTCCCACATTTCTATTTGCTTTCTTTCTGTCCTGATGTCTTTGTTGAGTATTAAGTTGTCAGTGGTTTTATTCCATTCCTTCATTTTCTCTTTCACATTTGGAGGCAGCAGTGGGAGTGAGAGTGAACTCAGGGGGCAGGGCATTACAATCAGCCTCCTGCCCGGCACAGCACAGCACACAGAACACACACAGTCGTCAATCATCACTGATTTTGTGCACAGTTTTTGTGCTTTGGGCATAAAAATCTGAAAGAAAAAGACATTTGATTTCAATCAATATTGAAATATTGAATTTTAAAAGAACTGTCCAGGGTGTACCCCGCCTATCACCCTATGTCAGCAGAGATAGACACAGCACCTCCCATGATATAAAGCACTAAATAATGGATGGATGGATGGATGAATTTTAAAAAACTAAAACTAAAAACGAAAGGATGACTAAAAAATAAATAATTATTTTCAAAACCAATTCATCTGTTGAATATCAGGACATTTTATTCAGAATATTAGTTAATATTATCAATATATTACAGATTATTATTATCAAAATCCAGGTGGGACCAAGTCATAGTAGACAAAGACATCTTAACCCTCAATCTCAGATAAATTAAATTGAGGGTCAAGTTTAAGGGCTGTATCGCCCTCAATATTGAGATTTTCCGAGACCACCCTTGGGAGCAAGGGCTACCCAGAATGCATTGCGTGTTTTGATATAACAAAGATGGCGTCGAAAGCAGCGAAACGAGTACGATACAAATGAAGTATTTTCTTTGTTGATAGAGATATAAAAATGATGAAAACCATTGTATTATCTTAGTTTAGGCCCATATTATGGATTACTGACGTCATTGTTGCGTAACATTTATTTTTATATTACGATCTTTTGTCAATAGCCGGCCGGTGTGGTTTACTTTTCAATAAGTCGTGGTGTGTGGTAACTGTCAGCTGAATATTTGTATGAGTATCATCTTATAACTAACTGACAACCTAATAACTTGACTGACAAATGTATCGTTATAAATAATCCTGATGTAAATGTGTTCTTCTTCTTCTTCTTTTTTGGAGTTGACAGACTGGACGCAGCTTTCGCGTTATTCTGCCCCCTACAGTCTGAAGACGTATCTGCATTTAAGGGGTGTCCCATTTCTAAGTGACAAAATAACCCTCAACACTTGGTTTTGAGGGCCAGTTAAGATTAAGGGTTGAGCTTGAGGGTTAAGATAGGAATTGGAATTGGCCCATTATTTTTATTTAGTTTGTCAGTTTGCTTTATTTATCAGTTTAGTTTCAGTTAATTCAACAAATGATTTTGTCGTTTTTAGTTGACTAGTTGACTAAGAGATTAGAGAAAGCCTTGTCTTGTAGACACTGAAAAGGATGGAAGAAAGTGACACCAAATATGGATTATCAAATCTTTTAATGTTATTCTTTAAACTTCAACATCTGCAGGTTAATCAAAAGTAAAACATCAAATGGTCTGTATTCCAGAATTAAGTTGTGGAGTAACAAGACAACGCTGAATTAATCTATTATAATTTTTATTATAACTAATTCAATTTAGTTTTAGTTAGTTTTGCTTTGTTCATTGTCATTTTTATTTTTACTTTGTTACCTAAATTATTTTTTCACTGCTAGTTTTAGTTTTAGACTTAGTTTTCATTAACTATAATAACCCTGGTCTAAAGTCATAATATTCAGGACTCAGTCTGACTCCAGTCCAAGTCATGTGACACAGTCACACCTCTGCCAAAATCACTATAAATGTCCTTGGTCTCTTGTAGATTATAATATGTCACCTATTTGGGGGGAAATAAACATACGCAGTCAGTTTTACTGCATTATCGTCACAGTAAAACACTAAAACACCAGTTTGTTTGCGTGACGTCGACCTCTGAATGTGTGTGAACACATTTTTTACGCGGGTGTCTCGTCACTGAGTAACGCTCATTACTCGTCTGTGGGTCCTCTCTCCTCTACCTGTCCTCCACGTCCCCCCTCTGTCTTTGTCTGTCTCTGTATCTCTGCTCTCTGGAGGAGCGATTAGCCGACTTGACCCTCATCTCTACTCTTTCTTCATCTCCCTCCTACATCATCGTCTTTTAATTAAAGCGGCGGCGAGTGTCGCGTCTCCGCTCACGCTTTTGTCTCTTTTTTTTTTTTTACCCCCTAAAATCATTTCTCAGTTTTAAATGAGGAGCCTTTTCCTTCCATAGAGACTGAGCTTTGCCCGAGTAAACCTCTCTGTGTCTCTGTTTTCCTCTCGTCTTCACCTCTCAGTGGGGACAGGTGATGAGACGATGACAGGAGACGGTGTTTCTTTGTCGTTTCTCTGAAGTAAAAATTGAATTTTGGCCATTTTTATCCACATTTTCCAACATTCCCTTGACAATAACTTCGAGGCATGTACGTCTGTTACCTGCACCAGAAAATGAACAAGCGATTATTTTCATAATTTGGTTCATTAAATGTCGGAAATTGTTGATCAGTGTTTATTAAAGCTCACATAGAGTGGTCCTGTTGCACATATATGTTAGTAATGGAGGTCTACTTAAATACATTAACTTGTTTTTATGGTCAAAAACCTCCTAGTTGCTGTAAACGAGCTGATAGAAATCTGTCTTTTCTGACGATGTGCTGAGTCGCGATATTTCAGACATAAATCTCACACCCAGAAGACAGAGTGTGTTTTTGGTCAGCCAGCGTAGAGGCTTCCGAACTGTCTTGTGATTGGCCAGTACCCGGAAGTGACATATTCAGCACACCAGCTCCTAGAAGCGCAGCTCCTCCCTCTGGAGCGGTGGATGCACTGCTACTCATTATCAAAACATTGTTTTAACAGTGTTTAAAAACACGACTCGAGTCTGACCCAGAGTCAGAAGACACTGGCGCTCGAGAAACACCTCCACAACGGACGTTATTCTTCTTAAACTGTTTGTTTTGAACCTTCAGTGCTTCATAAACAAGGTAATGACACAGATACACACTCAAAAAACTGCGTTAATTGGAACTTCCGGTCTAGGTCTGCTTTAATTGCCTCAACATTAACGCATGTTAACGCATGAGTCGTTTCCATGACCCGTTGCCGAAAAAAGACGCACGTGACGTCATGTTTCCGCGACAGAGGCACAGTACTGTTTTTCTGCGCAGTACACGGGTACGCTGGTTATTTGTAGCGCTGCTCAGACCGCTCCAGTTTGATTGTAGGTGCGCTAACGTCGCTAAAGGAGCTAACACAGCTAACGGAGCTAACTGATAAACGGTGCCTGGACTCCGGTGCCGCGGCACGTAAACATGGCGTTTTTCCGCTCAGTCCTCATGTAAACACGTCATGCGCTAACATGCGCTAACGTTGACGCTGTTACCGTGTCCAGCACTAGTGCTTGTTTTTGTCCACAAACACAAAATGATTCAGTTTGAATGATTTTCTTTGTTTCATGGAGCAAAGAAAATCACAGAAACCTGTTTTAATAATTAAAAATTATTATAAAAAATAAAAAAAACACTCAAACCAATAAATTGATGACCAAAGTTGCCAATGAATCAGAACATGCATAATTATTCATCATTTTGGGGGGATTTTTATTCAGAATATTAGTTTATATCATTACCATAATAACGTGAAGTGTCTCCAAACTTAACTGGTCATCTACATTCAGAAACTTTCATTCCCAATTAAAAATTCTCAGATATTTAACACCAGGTCAGATTATGACCAAATCCCTTATGGATTAGTGTTAAAAATAAATACATTTCATTATAAATTCACCCTGAATTTGTTTTAAAATTAACTATTTAGCGTTCGACTTTCACCAAAACAGTCACAGAGTGAATTTGATCTTTGTTGATACTGACTATTTAAGTGTTTCCTGTAGATTAACTATTACTATGACAACATTTGAGAGTGTATTTAACACATTGAGTCAAATTCAAGACTAATCCACAGTGGTTTTAATCTCAGTCTGGAGTGAAATCAACTCGTACTTTAAACATATTTAGTAATCGGTTAAACGTCGATAGATGTTTGACGCCCCAACGCGACTGCAGTGACCGTTTCAAACACTGAGGGTCACTGATGTACAGATGTGTGTGTGTGTGTGTGTCCCCCTTAAGCTGTCTCACCTTCTCAAAGACGGGCTTGTTGTTGTTCACGTCGTCCACTCCCACGATGACCTGGGCGGTGGACGACAGAGGCTGAGGTCCACCGGAGGCGTTGTCGTCCGTTGCCGTCACGTTGAGGACGTACTCGACGCCCTGGAGGCGAGGAGGCGGAGTGGAGCGCAGACGGATCAGACCTGCAACAACAAGCATAAATCTGTCACGTGGACATATCTGTGGACGACTGTGAGGACACGTGAAGACATTTGTGTCTGGTCCTGACAACTTTCTTGAAGGAGTTCTTGAAGGTGGGGATTTGGGTTATACCGAGTTTATTATATATACATACACACACACATATATATACATATACATACACATATATAGATAACTAACTTCCTCTGTCTGTCGCTACGTTAGTGTCTCTGTCTGTGTTTGTGTCTCTCTGTTTGTCTCTGTCTGTGTTTGTCTCTGTCTGTGTTTGTCTGTGTCTGTGTTTGTCTCTGTCTGTTTGTCTCTGTCTGTGTCCCTATCCGTCTGTGTTTGTCTCTCTGTTTGTCCCTCTCTTTTTGTCCCTATCCGTCTGTGTTTGTCTCTGTCTGTGTTTGTCGCTGTCTGTGTTTGTCTCTGTCTGTTTGTCTCTGTCTGTGTTTGTCTCTGTCTGTGTTTGTCTCTGTCTGTTTGTCTCGGTCTGTGTTTGTCTCTGTCTGTTTGTGTCTCTCTGGTGTAGGCGTCTCATCTGCATCTCTCTCTGAATGACTCTCAATCTGTATTCATCTCACTCGTCTGTGCTCTGTTTACTCTCTGTGTGTGTGTGTGTGTGTGTGTGTGTGTGTGTGTGTGTGTGTGTGTATGTGCGCAATCAACACACACACACACCTTGTCTTCACATCCAGGGACAGGTGCTATAACTGTCATGTGTTCATTTGCTCGCTGTTTCACAAGAGAGTTTGGGAATGGAATCATGTTCACTCCATAGACTGTGTGTGTGTGTGTGTGTGTGTGTGTGTGTGTGTGTGTGTGTGTGTGTGTGTGTGTGTGTGTGTGTGTGTGTGTGTGTGTGTGTGTGTGTGTGTGTGTGTGTGTGTGTGTGTGTGTGTGTGTGTGCGCACAAGAGATGGAATTGGCTGGGGGAGTGGGAGGGGGGTGTCTGCCTCGAGATGTTTCTCTCACATATGAAGTTTTGTGCAGATCGTTCGATGTACGACAAAGTTAGCGGCCACTTCCTGTTTCGTAGAGAATGGTCTTAATTCCCATGTTGGCTGTGGACACGCCCCCTTTTCAAATATGTGGGACCTTATTTAAAATTATTAGTTTTTTTATGTGTTTAATACGCAGATAAAAATGTACACATTTTTTATGTTGTCATGATTAACGTGTTCAGGCGAGTTTTTTCATTTACAAAGAAAAAAAATCACCAAGATGGACGCCAAATTCAAAATGGCAGACTTCCTGTTGAGTTGAGGTCATGGTCTCAATGGACCTTTTTGTTTGTCTTCTTACATGTTCACACCAATGTTCACAGCGAGTATTTTTTAGCTGAATGGATATATATCAATATTTTCTTCTGTGACGTAATTGGGGTTTCTAATTTTCTAGAAATATTCATATAAAATCGAATAAGTACTAAATTATAAAACAACATATATAACCAAAGTTATTTATAAATATATAAAACATATGTTTTAAAACATAAAGTTTAAAAAATGAGTTGATATTTTATTTATTTATTTCAATACTTCCCATATTTGTATTATTTTTTAAATACATTTTTCGATAACATAATAATATTAGCATTTTAGCTCAAAGGCTTACAGGTCATGTGACCCTTAAAGACTCCAAATGAGTGCAGAAACATTGAGACACACACACACACACACACTCAATGCCGCATCATCAGTGTTTCCATTTCTACTGTGACTCTTTTCTCTCTCTCTGACTTTTCTGTGAGTCACACTTTTAATTACACACTGTGGTCTTTTGCTGAATGTTGTTTCAGCAGCTGAACGCTCTCATGAAACCCCCCCATCCCCCCTATCCCCCCCCCCTGCCCGTCCCACCCACCTGGACATCTTTTCTGGGATTTAAAGAAAAAGAAAAAAGAAAAAAAACTAATTTGTTCACACTCCTTAAACACAATAGCGCCGATGGTTCGCTCAACCATTTCTCATTATCCATATGTAAATAAGCCATTGTGTGGACACGGCTGCAGTGGAGACTGACTTATGACTTAAGACTGGTCACAAAAGATTAAAATAGAAATATATACAGTATATATATATATACTGTATATATTTTTTTTTTAAATGCTGTCAATACTAATGGAATCAATTTTGTTTTTATAATCCATTATTATAAACAATAATATATTATAAACAATAATATATATATATATATATATATATATATATATATATATATATATATATATATATATATATATATATATATATATATACACAGGGAGTTATATTATTGTGAAAGTTCCTGTAACATCACTTTTATAGAGACTCAACGTCACTCAGTCTCTCACACCAAAGTCCATAGAGAAAATCAGTGATTTTAACGTCACAGCACAAAAGAGTTGTTGATCCACTGCTGCCTCCATCACTTAGTTGAAATGTCTTATTTTGTCAATTCAGTGTTTGAAAATTATTGTTCAGATTGATTGCAGTGACACAAAGTGACCACACGAGGCAGCAGTAGACCAGCAGCTCCTAAAATCACTGATTTTCTCTATGGACTTTGGTGTGGGAGAGTAAGTGGTTTACAAACTCCAGACCTAAACCGACATGGATTTTAATCAAGCAAGCCTTTTGTTAAGTGGCTTAAATCGGCTTTCGCGATAATAGCACAGCTCATGTTGAAGTTTGGTCACAACAGAAACAGCTGAGGTAAATTCATCACCACCAGCGGACAATAATATTCATCAGAGACAGAGAGAAAAATCATTTGTTTTCATCCTCTGGAATCAAAGTTCCTGAGGATCCCTTCAATAGTTCAAAGATTTCAGCCGGTGCTGTCCGACCCTGAGCCACGCTGACGGCACCGCAGGAAAGATTCGTTTTAGTTGTTTTCTTTGAGACGATTGAAGATTCCTGCGTCTGCTGCCAAAATAACAGACGTGAATCATCTCCAGACTTCAGAGAGTTTTCACTGACAACCATTATCAATACTAAGAATATTAATTATCAACTGAGAAAGAGGCCCCACTAGGGCTCTTCCTGACGTGCATTTGCGTCACTTTCACTTAGATTTGCTGCAAACATTTCAGCGGAACGTTTATACGAAGCCGCAGCAGCAGCAAAGTCTATAAACGTGTGAGATGATTAGACGAGAGAGGAATGGTTTAATTAAATTGGCAGAAGACAGAATCAATAGCAGAGTATTTTGAGCGTGCGGTTCCTCACGGGCAAATGAGGTTTATTTATTTTTTTGAGGGGAATAAGTGTGTCATAAATCCACATGAATGAGCCGCACTGTCGTCAGAAGTCCATTAGAAATAAGAGCGGAGTGAAATGTGGAGAGAATTAGCTTTAAAAAGAAATGTTGTCACATTCAGGAACAGACATGTAGAGGTCCAGAGGACACAGGAATGTTTTTTGAAAAAAAAAATGAGGAACAAAAAAGCCAGAAGTCTGATGTTTATGTCAAAATTGTCAAAATTCATACTTCAATCAAAGAATTCTGATTTAATCTTGACCTTGTTAGAATTCTGTGATTGAAGAACATCAGAATTCGTACTTTAATGAAATAATTCCAAATTAATCTTGACCTTGTTCGATGTTTTGAAAACAAAAATCAAAAAAGACAGAATTCTGTGATTGAAGAACATCAGAATTCAAACCTCAATCAACAAATTCTGACTTAATCTTGATGTCGTTTGATGTCGAAAACAAAAAAAAAATCAAAAAAGCTAGGATTCTGAGATTGAAATCAGAATTCGGGGATTGAAGACCATCAGAATTCGTACTTTAGTTAAATAATTCTGACTTAATCTTGACCTCGTTCGATGTTTTGAAAACGAAAATCAAAAAAGCCAGAATTCTGAGATTAAAATCAGAATTGGGTGATTGAAGAACATCAGAATTCATACTTCAATCAACAAATTCTGACTTAATCTTGACCTCGTTTGATGTAGAATTCAAAAAAAAAATCTAAAAAGCTAGGATTCTGAGATTGAAATTAGAATTCGTACTTTAATGAAATAATTCCGACTTAATCTTGACCTCGTTCGATGTTTTGAAAACAAAAATCAAAAAAGCCAGAATTCTTTGATTGAAGAACGTCAGAATTAGTAGTTTAATAAAATAATTCTGACTACATCTTGAGCTCGTTCGATGTTTTGAATTTCATTTTGTTATTGTCCATAATTCTGTGTCACAGCGCCACATAGGGCCGTGCATATGTACTACAGCGATTTGAGTGCTTTTAGGGCGTTCCGTGTGAAAGTACGATGACATTTCTTAAAAACCAAAAACTTTTTTTAAGTAAAAACTAAAAAAAAAATACTGTACTGGGAAAGTTTCTGTGTGGGGAAGACCTGAGGTTTTTAAATGAAGCAGAGGAAAACAGTGTGTGTTAGCCGTGAGTGTGTATTTGATGGAGAGTGAAACTCATTTTCTTTTACATTAGTCAAAATAAGATGATTTAAGAGAGTTAATGTACCTTGAAATCACTCGACAACAGCCTGAAGTTTTACTGAAGAACACAAATTAGAAAAGACGTTTAATTCTGACTTAAATAAGTTCACTAACTTTGTATCGAAAGCCGGGGGAAAGACGACAGAGTGCAGTGTTCAGGTCCTTTACTTATTCATTTTTGGGTTAAATTGAAATTAAAACCTAAATTAAAACCTTAAATGTGGATATTTTCTGCTTTCTTTGCTCCATAAAACAAAAAAAACAAACTTAATCATTTGTGTTTATTGACAAAAACATTTTTTGAACCAAACAACTAATCATTTAATGAAGAAAATAAGCAACAGATTGATCGATTGTTTATTTAAATTTCATTGAGCATAAAAACACTTCTCCTAAAGCAAAAGCTGAGAAAATATAAGCAAATTAAACCTATTATATAATCAAAAAAATTATGTTTTATGGCTATTTTTAATAATGTTGACACCAAAAGTCAAAAGTACTTCATCATGTGATTTTTTTCCTTCATATTTTCAAGTTATTTTTCTGAACCGATTGTTCTCTTTAATCCAAACAAACGAAATAAACGGTAAATTACGTTGAGAGAATCGGTGTCATGCATTATTAATGCACACATTCATCCTTGTACGAATCTGCAGTTGACAATCATACATAATGAATTCATGACATATCATGAATTATTATGCATACATTATAATAAATGAAATATGAAACACTCACTGAGCTCCGCGCCGCTCTGACCTGTTACATGTTTGTGTGATATTGATGTGCATGTTTTTACAAACTGAGCTCATTCCGTTTGCGGTCGTGAATGACAATAAAGTTCACTTTGACTTTGTGCGCCGTCTTTCTCTCTGCTCGTTACAGCCCGTATACGTTAATAAATGGTCGTATATATCGAGACGACATGGTGACTAATCTTCGTGCAGGAAATGTCTGGTGAATAAATCATAGGAAATCAACATAATGCCTTGAGAGCAATTCCATTAGCTGCAGTCAAACAATTATGTTAACGACGCAAATGCAGCCATGTTAAAGTGGTCAACTGTACATGAATGTTAATTTGTGTTGTGGCTGCGAGACAGGGACCACAGCGCCTCCTGCAGGCGCAAGTGAACGTGACGACGTCTCGTTCACAGCAAACAAATAATTTTTGCGTTGTTTTGGTTCACGGAGCGCAAACGGAGAACAGGAAACTGAAGTTTGTAAACCACTCACTCTCCCACACCAAAGTCCATAGAGAAAATCACTCGTGGAGACACAGGAACTGCTGTGTCACCTCCTGTGCTAGCTACTAATGTTAGCATCCATGCCCAACAACTTCAGCATTCAGCATTATTATTTCTAATATCATACGAGACACTTAACTTCACTCTCAGTGAAAACAAAATGGCTGCCAGCAGAGACACAAGGGAAACATAGATTAGCCACTTACGTAGACACAATTAGCTAATACAATCTGTTAGTTTACATCATCTTGCTGCTGCGTCACCTCTGGTGCTAGCTGCTAATGTTAGCATCCATGCCCAATAAGTTGTACTATCATTCAGCATAGTTTTTAATTTTTAATGCCGTATTAGCATGTTGGCTTATAATTTACTTACTTTACAGCCTGAGACACTTGCCTGAGAAACAAAATGGCTGCCAGGTAAGTTTAAGTTTAGGTCTATGATATCTTAAGAACAAGTTCACGTCTTTATCTCACTGTTAGACAGACTTTTCCAACTGGAAACTGAAGTTTGTAAACCACTCACTCTCCCACACCAAAGTCCATTGAGAAAATCAGTGATTTAATTTAACATCACAGCACACAGGAGTTGTTGATCCACTGCTGCCTCCATCACTTAGTTCAAATGTCTTATTATTACAGTTTGGCATTTAAAAAACTTTGTTCAGGTTTACCTCAGTGACACAAAGTGACCACACGAGGCAGCAGTAGACCAGCAGCTCCTGTGTCCTCGCGAGCTAAAATCACAGATTTTCTCTGGGGTTTGGTGTGGGAGAGTGAGTGGTTTACAAACTTCAGTCCGTCTTATGGTGAGATAAAGCGCGAAATACTTGCCCTCATTTATGAGGGCTGCATTATTTTTGTTTTAGCATCATCCCCAGAAAGATGAAGAACACAACACATGACTGTGGCAAAAAAAAAAAAAATACAAATACAAACAAAACCTTAACCCTGTTATATTGTGTTCCTTTAAAAATGAAAATGAGTTGGAAAACATCTGTGGTCTCACTGTTGTTGAAATCAAAATGTGCACAGTTTGACTCCTGGTTCATTGAATCACAAATGAGAGTAAAATAAGAATCATGTTTTCACTCTCTCCGTCTCTCGCTGTCCACCCACACGTCTCCAGCTGTGCTGAGGACACTGGTGTTTAACGGATTCAGACAGCAGGAGTGTGACCAGCACACACACACACACACACACACACACACACACACACACACACACACACACACACACGCTGTTACATAAACAGGAAGCAGCGTCCACTCGTCTGCTTCTGCTCCACACAAACATCTAATGAAGCCTAAAAGCCTGAGATGAGATGAGATTAGTTGAGATGAGAGCTGCACACACTGAGTAAGTGGCTGACAATTGGACATGGAAAAGGTTTTAGGATGTGTCCCAATAGGAAATCTGACAGATTATTTAATCCTGTGGTGATTTTCGGCAAACAGCAAGTTGTGATAACTTATTTTGTATGTATATAATTTGTATTCCCCTCTCTTTATAGTCAAGTTTTAATATACTGTAGTTACAAGAATGATTCTTATTTTAAACATAACGGTGGAATTTATCTATTGAAGCTTCTTCTTTTTTTAAGAAGAAAAAAGGGGGAAGAAGCGCTGACAGAAAGCACTTTTTTTCTTCCTTCACCAGTGTTTAGATATTTATGGGATTTAATAGCAACAGTGTGATGGTCATATTGACCGACCTCCTCCTCCATGGACAATAATGGCTGCTTTAAATCGCACGGAGACATCAAGTGTTTCCCACAGAGTGAGTTAGAGTCAAATTATGGAGACGGAGGAAAGCGATCACTCCAGTGACTGTCAGATGTCAGGAGGAGGAGGAGGAGGAGGAGGAGGAAGAGGAGGAGGCAATAAAGGATCCTCATCAGGAGCACAGAGACTGAGAATGAGATGGGTTTTAGAGAGTGGGTGGAATCAAATGTGCTCAGCCTCCATTAAAACAACCATAACATACTTTTAACGACCAAATATTGGGCTTTTTGAAAGAACATCGTGGATTATTATAGTTACACACATTATATCAGAGAAAAACGAACGGCGTTGAACTTTGGGTTGAAAAACACCCGGGAATTTTCAAAATAGGAAACGTTCCATAGGAATTAACGGGAATGCGAGATAAAGACGTGAACGTGTTCCTAACACTAAGTGGCTAAATCAGTTTTTTGAATCACCAAACCAAACCCCAATAAAATCAGTGATTTTAGCTCGCGGGAACACAGGAGCTGCTGGTCTAATGCTGCCTCGTGTGGTCACTTTGTGTCACTGAGGTCAATCTGAACAAAGTTTTTTAAATGCCGAACTGTAAAAATAAGACATTTGAACTCAGTGATGGAGGCAGCAGTGGATCAACAACTCCTGTGTGCTGTGATGTTTCTCTATGGACTTTGGTATGGGAGAGTGAGTGGTTTATAAACTTCAGTTTCCTGTTGGAAAAGTCTGTCTAACAGTGAGATAAAGACAAATGAACATGGTCCGTCTCTCCAATCTACCTTATATGACTTTTATTCAGTATTTTTAATAAAGAACAATCCCTGGAATTCCACGGAAATTAAATGAACTGGAAATGTGAAGGTTGATCATAATCTTTGGCTAAAACAATCAGATTTGATCGGCCAAAGATTGTGATCCACTTTATTTTTTAAAGCTCACATAGAGTGGTCCTGTTGCACATGTTAGTTATGGAGGTCTACTTACATACATTAACTTGTTTTTATGGTCAAAAACCTCCTAGTTGCTGTAAACGAGCCGATAGAAATCTGTCTTTTCTGTTCCTCAGCCGCGCTGTTTCCAAGGCAGCCAGCGTAGAGCCTTCCCAACTGTCTTGTGATTGGCCAATACTCAGAAGTGACATATTCAGCACACCCACTCTCAGAAGAGCAGCTCCCCCCTCTGGAACGGTGGATGCACTGCTCCTCATTATCAAAACATTGTTTTAACAGTGTTTAAAAATAGCTTCTTCACGACTCCCCGCCTCAGTCCCTTTGACGACCTTTGACCCAGAGTCAGACCCAGAGTCAGGAGACACTGTCGCTCGTGAAACACCTCCACAACGGACGTTATTCTTCTTCTGCGGTTCAATGTACGCAACTGGATGTGCCCGGACTAGTGCCCGGAGCAGGACGATCTGCTGTTCAGGAGAACCGCTGTTTACGTAACCGGACCGGGTTTTTTCAGAGATCTCGCTGAGCCTGAGATTACAATAAAACACAACGTTCTCAGCAGTGGCTGAACTGTTTGTTTAGAACCTTCAGGGCTTCGTAAACAAGGTAATGACGCAGATACACACTAAAAAACAGCGTTAATTGGAACTTCCTGTCTAGGTACATTTTAACAACTATATTCAAGTTCACAACCTTCAAGTTTGAAAATTTAATTCCCCTCAATTCCAATAGAAAGTTTTCAAATTTTCAAATTCTTCGAATTTTTGCCACCCTGGCTGCGACAGAGATGACACAGCGGCTCATTACTCCAACGTCTCCATGACGGCGACCTGTCATTATTTAAATATCCTTGACAAAGTGCCTCTGAAAGGAAGAGACCGAGGACATAAAACTGCAGCCTGTTATTTGAAGCATATTTTCAAGAGTCTCTGAGGCACGCTTGACAAACTGCGCCGCTCTTACATTTATATGCTGAGCGTAAATATAGCAGGGGGTGAAAATAACTGTGCGGGGGTTAAAACAATCTTTGTGCGTATTTCAGCGATTGTGCCAAATCCACACAAGTGGTATCGCAAAGTCACAACACTCGCTGAAAGCAAATAAATATCCAGACGTTGTTTTTAAGCTGCGAGGTAAAAAAAAAAAAGAAGCAGCAGCAGCGCTGCGTAGGTGAGACACGTCTCTTAGCTTAAATATTTATGAGATTGTAAACACACAGACACAGAAAGGTAAATGTTACCACCATTATATATTGTCCTGTGTACAGTACTCGACTGTGAGAGGCAAATATTTATGAAGCGCAGATTGACCGTCGTCATAAGCTCTTTGGTCTTTAAGCATTTAAATGTACAGAGGCCTCCTGAGGACATAAAGGCAGCAAAGACCAACGCTGACTCTGCCAAATACACCGCCATCACTGGAAACATGGCCGCCAGCAGGGCCAGTATAGGAAAAAAACAATAATTAAAAGGCGCACACAATAAAATCTACACCTGCTGATGTCGATAAATCTAGAGAACTAAATGTTTAACAGCCTTTTCCAACAGGAAACTGAAGATTGAAACTCTGTCACTCTCCCTGCACCAAACCCCATAGAGAAAATCTGTGAATTCAATATGTACAGGAGTTGTTGATCCACTGCTGCCTCCATCTATAAGTTCTCTAATGTCTTATTTTTTTCACTTCTGCATTTAAAATCCTTTGTTCACATTTAAATCAGTGACACAAAGTGACCACACGAGGCAGCAGTAGACCAGCAGCTCCTGTGTCCCTGGGAGCTAAATTCACAGATTTTCTCTATGGACTTTGGTGTGGGAGAGTGAGTGGTTTACAAACTTCAGATTGTCTAACAGTGAGATAAAGCCGTGAACGCGTTCCTAAGATATCATAGATGTAAAATAACGTAGAATGTATTAGCCAAGTGTTTAGTTAAGTGGCTAAAATCTGCTTTGCTGTTATGTCTCTGCTGGCAGCCATTTTGTTTTCACATGCTAACATGCTCATATGACATTAAAAATAACAATGCTGAATGATAGCATAAGTTGTTGCGCATGGACACCAACATTAGCATCTGTCTCACAGTGAGATAAAGACTGAAGTTTTTTGTTATCAAGTATTTGGAGAAATAGCTTGTGTTTGCTGAAGCATCATAGCATTGCGGTAAATGTCATTACATTTTACAAATATGAAAAATTACACAAAAAAATGTCCAACCTTTTTGGCTGTCGATAACAAAGTTGCCCTCCTCATTTCCTGAGGCGATCTTGTAAGTGATTCCGTCCCCGTCAGGATCCTTCGCCAACACCGTGGCAACGAGCGTGTTGGGGCCGGCGTCCTCCGAGACGAATGTACGATATCTACAGTAAAGAAAAAAAAACACATGAAAGCATGAGTGTTGTTTTTACTGCGTTTTTACTGTGCATCATTTTAAAGTCACTGTGAAGGACTTTGAACGTAAATCATTGTTCTGTCACTGCTGTGGTTTGGTCCTCGACAGTCTGTTATTGTTTTATTGACATTTGGATGAGTTGTCCTTGTTGATATGTTTGTTTGTTGCTGCTAAATCCTTGGGGAAGAGATTTTTAATCTCAGTGGGATTATCCTGGTAAAATAAAGGTTTTAAATTAGTGCCGGGCACATTTACACATGACACGCATGACGACTGACCGGAAAAAGACACGCGTGACGTCATGTTTACGTGACTCCTGATTGTTAAAATGAGTCTCTAAAGTAACGCTAAACTTTACAAACAGAGGCACACATACGCAGTACACAGGTACACTGGTTATTTGTAACGCTGCTCTTTTCTTTAATAAACAGACGGATCCAGTTCCACTGTAGGCGCACTAACAGCGCTAAAGGAGCTAATGGAGCTAACTGGTAAATGGTGCCTGGACTCTGGTGCCACGGCACGAAAAACTGCGTTACTTTAGAGACTCATTTTAACAATCGGGATGCTAACATTAAAGGCACCATATGTAAGAATGTGGCCAAAAACGGTTACTACATTCAAATTCAAAATACCGAGGTCTTTTAGGTTTCGTTTTCTGACGTAACTGGCAACCCGTGGTTGCTCGGCAGCTGAGACTCTACTGACTGCAATGATTGGTAGATGGCGGTAGGTGGCGCCACATGCCAAAACATGATTTCAAAACATAAACATGATTTGCAGTCTGTAAAATATATATTTTTAATGCAAATATTTTGTCTGTACTGTTGTTGTTGGTGAGTTCAGTTTGTTATATGAACATTATTCCTGAGTCTCTGTGACATATTAGGAGGATTTTATGGCCAGTTGATTTAGATTTATCACATAATGCACCTTTAACAACAGTGAGATAAAGACGTCTTTTATGTTGTCAAGTATTGTGGAAGAAAAAATCTGGAAAAATAATAATCTCAACAGGAACAGTAGGTTCTTCACACTTGGTGCGAACAATTCCAATCTGCTTAGTAGTAGCAGTGTTTTGGAGCAAATTAGCACTTCAGCGCTCCCAGAGACTCGCTTTCATGAACGTTTGGCTTCAAAATGAGTTTGTGGACATGCAGCAGTGTCGCGTCAGCGCCTGCTTCATGTCTCACAGTCTCATTAGATGCTGTGATCACGTCACCGCCGCTCTGCCTCAGACCGGCGCCGACTCGCGCGTCTCGACCCGTTCCAGCTTTTTTTTTCTGTTTTGTTGTTCTGTGGAAGAGGTTTTTGTGAGAGACGCTCACTTCTGTGCAGATCAATACTGGAGCCAGGTGAGGAGAGAGATGCTGCTCCGTGTTTCTTAATTGTGTCGTTCCTCTGGGGGTGTGAAGACGGTGTGTGTGTGTGTGTGTGTGTGTGGGGGGAGGGGGGTGTCGGGCATTGATCAGACGGCTTCCACTTGTAGTCTGAGGAAGCTGTTTGAAAAGATCATTCGATAATTGCTTGTATTTCTCTCACCTGAAAGCCACAAAAAGAAGAAGAAAAAAAGGCTTCCGTCTGCATTTTCTGCAGAATTACAGACACTGTCAGTTCAGCTGAAATCATCTGTGACACACACACGCACAGACACGCACACACACACACACACACACACACACACACAGGCTCCTTTTCTCGCTCTGACTCCCGTAAATTGAGTCGACCTGCATTTCAGATGCAGACAGAGTCTTCATTATACATTCAGAGTTGGCTCACAATTACAGGCTTGTGATTACGAGCAGCTGAACTGGCAACAACAACAACGACGTCGAGGACGAGCTGAAAAACTTTCTGCTATAACACAGTTAAAATCAGGGGATTTAGCTGAAGCCACAATTTAATAACTGCGGTTGATTTCATTGTTGTTTGCTGTTTTTTCACAAACTCTGGGAGTTTGGAAGCACATTTGTTCACAACCTTTTTTCAAGAGTTGTTCGGACTTGAAAAATACTTTTGCTGTTGGATTTTCGATAAATAATAATAAAGACAAATAATAAAATACAGTAGAAAATTCTGCAGCTATATTTTGATTTGTGTCCGGACATGAACATTTTGGTGGAATGAACCTTTAAAGACTGACGTGTACATTTTCAGAAAGTGTGGACATTTTCAAAAAGTGAGGCTGTTTTCAGAAAGCGAGGACGTTTTCAGAAAATGAGGACGTTTTCAGAAAATGAGGACGTTTTCAGAAAGTGAGGACATTTTCAGAAAGTGAGTACATTTTCAGAAAGTAAAGACATTTTCAGAAAGTGAGGACATTTTCAGAAAGTGAGGACATTTTCAGAAATTGAGGACGTTTTCAGAAAATCAAGACGTTACCTTAAAGTGAGGACATTTTCAGAAAGTAAGGACATTTTCAGAAAGTGAGTACATTTTCAGAAAGTAAGGACATTTTCAGAAAGTTGGGACATTTTCAGAAAGCGAGGACATTTTCAGAAAGTGTGGACATTTCCATCAAGTGAGGACATTTTCAGAAATTGTGGACATTTCCATAAATTAAGGACATTTTCAGAGCGAGGACATTTTCAGAAAGTGTGGACATTTTCAGAAAGCGAGGACATTTTCAGAAAGCCAGGACATTTTCAGAAAGCGAGGACTGAATTCACCACTGAATTCGGTCACATGTCTGATGTTACAAACACGTCGCTAGCTCAAGTTATTGCTTTAGCGGCAGATGAAATTTCAGGACCTTTTTAACTCTGAATGAGGACAGAGGAGTCTTCCGAGTTGTTGCCGTGGGTACGTCTGCATCGTTTTTACACACCGTGGTTTTCTTGTTGTTAAGAAAACTTGTGGGGAATTTCCACACCACAAAAGTGTGACATTACTGTGGAAACGAGAAGCCGAGAACACAAAAAGAGATGCAGAGCAGCAGCAGCAGCAGATGTGTCCTGTACGTGAAATCACACCGTCATTCATTCATTCATACTCGGTGTTAAAATACACATAAAGGAGATAATGGTTCACTGCCAGCGCAGAATTTCACAGGGCATTTTTGAGGTTAATCCTACTCGACACTTCAATCACCCGCACGTCAACAAACACACACACACACACACTGCTGCTTCTTTATTTATGCTTCAAAGCAGAAGCTCGTGGGCGAGAGAGAGAGAGAAGGAGCGAGGTGCTGTTCACAATCACACCGCTGCTCCACCGCGACTCTAATTTGGTGGAATCAATGCAGCGATCAGTTGAAAAATGCCTCAGACGAACACCAACACACACTAATTACTTTTTAAAAGCTTCTTTCTTTGACTTTTGCTGTTGTTTTAGTTTTGTTCTCACTCCGTTGATCGTAGCCCCGAGGGGGCGGAGCATGATGTCACAGATGAAAATTCATTTCTGAATCAATTTTATCACTGACTTCATTTTTGTTTGTCCAGAGGACGTGTCGATGAGGACAGAAGACAGAGGACAGAAAGCAGAGGACAGAAGACAGAGGACAGAAGACAGAGGACAGAAGACAGAGCTGCAGTGGCTCTGATTCCACATTCATCCTCACATACTGTGCTTTAACACGTTTAATGTCTACACGCGCAGCGAGCATGCAAAGATGTGAGTGAGTGAGTGCTAGTGAGTGAGTGAATGAATGTCTGTGAGTGAGTGAATGTCTGTGAGTGAGTGAGTGCATGCATGCATGTGAGTGAGTGAGTGAGTGAATGCATATCTGTGAGTGAGTGAGTGAGTGAGTGAATGCATATCTGAGTGAGTGAGTGAGTGAATGCATATCTGTGAGTGAATGAGTGAATGCATATCTGTGAGTGAGTGAGTGAATGAATGTCTGTGAGTGAGTGAGTGAATGAATGTCTGTGAGTGAGTGAGTGATTATCTGAGTGAGTGAATGAATGCATATCTGTGAATGAGTGAGTGAGTGAATGCATATCTGTGAGTGAGTGAGTGCATATCTGTGAGTGAGTGAGTGAATGCATATCTGTGAGTGATTGAGTGAATGCATATCTATGAGTGATTGAGTGAATGCATATCTGTAAGTGAGTGAGTGCATATCTGTGAGTGAGTGAGTGAATGCATATCTGTGAGTGAGTGAGTGCATATCTGTGAGTGAGTGAGTGAATGCATATCTGTAAGTGAGTGAGTGAATGCATATCTGTAAGTGAGTGAGTGAATGCATATCTGTGAGTGAGTGAGTGCATATCTGTAAGTGAGTGAGTGAATGCATATCTGTAAGTGAGTGAGTGAATGCATATCTGTAAGTGAGTGAGTGAGTGCATATCTGTAAATGAGTGAGTGAATGCATATCTGTAAGTGAGTGAGTGAATGCATATCTGTAAGTGAGTGAGTGAGTGAGTGCATATCTGTGAGTGAGTGAGTGAGTGAGTGAATGCATATCTGTGAGTGAGTGAGTGAATGCATATCTGTGAGTGAGTGAATGCATATCTGTGAGTGAGTGAGTGAATGCATATCTCTGAGTGAGTGAGTGAGTGAGTGAATGCATATCTCTGAGTGAGTGAGTGAGTGAGTGAGTGAGTGAGTGAATGCATATCTGTGAGTGAGTGAGTGAATGCATATCTCTGAGTGAGTGAATGCATATCTGTGAGTGAGTGAGTGAGTGAGTAAATGCATATCTGTAAGTGAGTGAGTGAGTGAGTGAGTGCATATCTGTGAGTGAGTGAGTGAGTGCATATCTGAGTGAGTGAGTGAATGCATATCTGTAAGTGAGTGAGTGAGTGCATATCTGTGAGCCAGTGAGTGAGTGAGCGAGTGAGTGAGTGAGTGAGTGAGTGTGTGAGTGAGTGTGTGAGTGAGTGAGTGAGTGTGTGAGTGAGTGTGTGAGTGAGTGAGTGAGTGAGTGAGTGTGTGAGTGAGTGAGTGTGTGAGTGAGTGAGTGAGTGAGTGAGTGAGTGAGTGAGTGAGTGAGTGAGTGAGTGAGTGAGTGAGTGAGTGAGTGAGTGAGTGAGTGAATGCATATCTGTGAGTCCAGCTTCAAGTGACTTCACTTCGGTTTTATCCAGCAGTGTCGAGGGAGGACAGAGGACAGAGGAGGAGACGGAGCTGCAGTGGCTCTGATTCCACGTTCATCCTCACATACTGTGCTTTTACACACTGAATGACTTCACACACTCTCTCTCACACACACACACACACTCACACGAACACATACACACACACACACACTCACTGTATGTATAATTCATGTATGTAAATGACAGTGGACAGAGATGGAGGCTGAAGTGTGAGCAAACAGAAGGAGAGCTGTCAGGAAATACACTCAGCGTGATGCTACACCAATCGTAAATATTCAACATGTGCTGCACTGTGAAAATATTACAAGCATTAAAACACTTTTTTTTAACTTTCAACAGCATGTTAATTAGAAAATAGAAAATTGACCAAATAATGTTTTTAACTGGAACTTTCCGAGCTTATGTTACACAGGAAAAAAATATATATTTATAGAAACATGTCATTTCTGCCACAGCTAATACTATTCTGAAAGACAATCCAGTCCTTTTCAGGAGATATGGATCACAACCTGATTTTATTCATGTGTTATTTAATAAAATGGCTGTGAGGGAAAATTCATGCAGAAGTCCATAGAGAAAATCAGTGATCACAGCACACAGGCTTTGTTGATCCACTGCTGACTCCATCACTAAGTTCAAATGTCTTGTTTTTATAATTAGGCATCAAATATCCTTCATTTAGATTGACCACAGTGACGCAAAGTGACCACACGAGGCAGCAGTTGACCAGCAGCTCCTAAAATCACTGATTTTCTCTATGGACTTTGGTGTGGGAGAGTGAGTGGTTTACAAACTTTGAGAAAGAGTTTGAGAGAAATACAGGAACTGTTATTTCTTTCCACTTTATGTGTTCGATGGTCAACTTTGATGGAAATGTGACGTGAGAGTCTTTCACTGACAGGTGAAGCACATTTTGAATCTTCATGGCTCATGTTGCATAATCTGCGAGTGTAATATTAGTGATTTTTTTTTCTTACATCTTGAAATGTCTTTATAATTCATTTTAAATCAAAGTGCCTCACTTTTAAATGTTTCTATTTGATAGAAATTCACTTTTTTGTTACAAAGAGATGCTCCTGACCCCCCCCCCCCCCCCCCCACACACACACACTACACTAGAGAAGTGCTCGAGGCCTCTCAGGATGGTTTCCAGGGCAACAGGCAGGTGATGGCAGGTGTAAGTAATAGAGTCCTGATGGCAAAAAGTGACAGCACATAAATGAAAGGCAACCAGGAGAGAGAGAGAGAGAGAGAGTGTGTGTGTGTGTGTGTGTGTGTGTGTGTGTGTGTGTGTGTGTGTGTGTGTGTGTGTGTGTGTTTTAGATCAGTGTATGAGTGGGTGAAAAACACAATGAGACAAAAAAGTTGTTTTTGTTCTTTCTTTTCTTTTTTTTGTCTCAGTGTATTTTTTTGGACACACAAACGCATGCACGCACACACACACCCACACACACACGCACATCACATGTTTCCGACTCGAAGAATCAACACAAATAGGTCAGATTTTCTGCCTGAATAATGATCTACATTATATGACCCGTTTCTCTGTTTTTTCCACTCTGTTCAACACACACGCACACACACACGCATGTGCGCTCACACACACGCGTGTGCACTCGCACACGCACACGCACACGCACACACACACACACACACACACACACACACACACACACACACACACACACACACACACACAGTCCTCCTGAGGCTGCTGGTGGACACAGTTGATTGCCCCACCCTCACCAATCTTTCCAGCTCTCTGCCACAAAATCAACCAATTAATGGAATGCAGCCGCCACAGCGGCCCTGCGGGGGGGGGGGGGGGGGGGGGGGGTGCAGCAGGGGATTGTGGGTAACAGCAGCTGCGATGTTGAACTGTGAAGCAGCTGTGAGGAGATCTGACCTGACGACAGTGTGCGTCGGTGTTAAACTCATATTTGTTACGATGACAGATTCAAAGACAGGATATTCATTCATAACTCCAACTTCCTGTTTTTGTGCAGCACTTCCTGTATCGTATCTGTGAACGAGTGAGTTGTTTTTTAACAATGGAACAGGACACACACACACTCACTCACAGACACTCACTCATGCACACTCATTCACACACTCACTTGCAAACTCACTCACTCACATTCAAACACTCATTCACTCACTCATTCACAAACTCACAGTTACTCACTCACTCACACACTCACTCAAACACTCATTCACTCACATTCACTCACACATACTCACAAACTCACTCATTCACACATTCAAACACTCACTCACTCACTCACACACACACTCACTCACTCACATTCAAATACTCACTCACTCACACTCAATCACTCACTCGCATATTCACACATTCAGAAACTCACACTCACTCACTCACACTTACTCGCACAATCACTCACTCACTCACTCACTTGCATATTCACACATTCACACACTCACACTCACACGCACTCACTCACACGCACTCACTGACATTTTATGAACTAATTAATTACAAGTGTGATGTGATGTTGTGAAGGCTAATTAGCACTGAGATTCATCCAAAGTCATGTTGTTGCCATGGTGAGTGCAAACAAAGAGGAAGTGGGCGGAGCATTAAATGAACCAGGACATTTTTTTTACAACCTGAAGATAATCACAGTGTTATCACGTGCTAGCTGTCGATCTAGCGTTAGCAGTCGGACACTTACATATGCTGTGAGAACTCTGGCGCCTCGTCGTTGACGTTAGCCATGCGAATGCGAACCGTGGTCGTACCCGTGCGAGGCACCTCCCCCTTATCGATGGCCATCACGACAAACTCGTACAGATGGTTCAGTCTCTCGTAGTCCAGAGGTCCCGCGGGGAAGATGGTGCCGTGAGGCGAAATGGTGAAGTCCTGACTCAACGTGTAATACGTCAACTCAGCGTTTTCCTCTGAGTCGCAGTCGTTTGCCGAAACTAAAGATGAAAGAAAGAAAGAAAGAAAAAAAGAAGTTACACACAAACAAATGTCGCTTTCCAATCATACAGCTTTAGCACGGCTCGGCTCAACTCAGTTTGTTTCTTCTTCTCCAGCAGTGATAGAACCTGGTACCGGGTTAAAATGTGACGTCAACAGACTGCTGGCCTCTGATTGGTCAGAGAGTGTCGTCACTGAAGAGTCAGGAGCGCGACGTCCGACACAAGAATCAAAGCCAACAATGTCCAACTGTAGATTTAAGTTAAAATGACTTAAAGGAGCCATATGTAAGAATGTGGCCAAAATCGGTTACTACATTCAAATTCAAAATACCGAGGTCTTTTAGGTTTCGTTATCTGACGTAACTGGCAACCCGTGGTTGCTCGGCAGCTGAGACTCTACTGACTGCAATGATTGGTAGACGGCTGTAGATGGCGCCACATGCCAAAACATGATTTCAAAACATAAACATGATTTGCAGTCTGCAAAATATTTTTTTTAATGCAAATATTTTGTCTGTACTGTTGTTGTTGGTGAGTTCAGTTTGTTATGTGAACATTATTCCTGAGTCTCTGTGACATATTAGGAGGATTTTATGGCCAGTTGCTTTACATTTATTACATAATGCACCTTTAAAAATCCTACTTACAGTTCCAAAATCTACTTATAATTCCAAAATCTACAGTTTTACCCATAAATATAAAACAGGGATAATTTTTGTGAAGTCATCAATGAGCAGATTGTCGGGTGAAGATCTACCCATCACGAAGAATGGATCAGATGGTTCAGACAAAATTTGCATATTAAAAAAATAAAATAAAAAAAAGGTGCGATGATTTGAACAATTTGAATGTATTCATGGTTTAGTTTGTGTGTGTGTGTGTGTGTGTGTGTGTGGGCACGTGTGAGGTGGTTTGGGAGTTTGATGATGAAATGTTCCCGCTCTTGTTAGAGGAAAATATGCTTATTCAAATCCCTGGTGGTTTTTTCCTTAGTTTTAGCGAGACAATCAATTTGTGGCCGAGTGAATCGCGGATCCCCCGACGTGTGATGCAGAGACAGAAATGTTGCCGACTTTTGGTTTCATTTCATCAAATGAAAAGACAGAAAAACAGACTTTTTTTCCTGTTGTTTTCTTTTGTTATTAACGTGAGAACAGATTTCGCTTGTTCTTGTGTGATTTGGCCTCCGTTTCCTCCTCGTCTCTCACTTAAATCTGCAGCGCGCTGTATTGTCATAAACCGAGTAATGCTCGAGATGTCAATTCAATTTTCCCAACAAACCCAAGTGGGACTGAGAAGGAAAACGGGTGAAATGAGATAGTGAAGTATAGCATTGTGTTGGTTTGATTGCTTTTACAGCCAGAACATCTGCCTGCGGTCACTGTTCTCCGTCATCACCTGTGCACGAGTTTGACGCTCACAGACTCCAGTCCAGTAAATCAGCGTTAAACTAACTGCTAATTCATGTTTTAACTGATGTCATTTAGGTTAATTAACCTGTATCAACTTGTACAGGATTAAAGGGTTTATAAAGCTACTGGTAATCTCAGTTAACACAGTAATAACTAACTGAACTAGCATTTATTAACCACCGTTTACTGATGCTAGCAGTAGCTTTATAAACCTACCTCATGCTCATGGTTAAAGCGGACCTAGACCGGAAGTTCTCGACAGGTCGTATGAAGGTTGTAGAAAAGTTACGTTCTGGGAACACTCTGGACACCAAAAGAGAACATTCCCAGAACGTTACCTTTCTACAGCGTTCATGTAACCTTTAGAGAACGTTCTCTATAGGTTGCATGAAGTTTGTGGAAAAGTAGCATTCTGGGAAACGTTCCCAGAATGCTACTTTCTCACAACTTTCAGAACCTGCAGAGCAGGTTAGAAAAGTAACATTTTAGGGGAACGTTGCAGGAACCAAAAGAGAACGTTTTCTACAAGTTGTATGAAGGTTGTCAAAAAGTTAAAAAGTTAAGAACCAAATGAGAATGTTTTGGGAATGTTACTTTCTCATGACCTTCATACAACCTTAAGAGAACGTTCTCTAAAGGCTACATGAAGGTTGTAGAAAGGTAACGTTCTGGGAACCAAAAGGGAACATTTATTCCCAGAATGTTACTTTCTCTATAACCTTCTTACAACCTTTAGAGAACATTATCTAAAGGTTGGAAGAAGGTTGTAGAAAAGTAACGTTGCAGGAACCAAAAGAGAACGTTCCCAGAACGCTACTTTCTCACAACATTCCTACAACCCTTAGAGAACCTTCCCTTATGGTTCCTGTCACGTTACTTTTGTCCGTTTTCTACAAGTTGTATGAAGGTTGTCGAAAAGTTAAGTTAGGGGAACGTTCTGCGAACCAAAAGAGAATGCTTTGGGATTGTTACTTTCTCATGACCTTCACACAACCTTAAAAGAAAGCTCTTTAAAGGCTGCATGAAGGTTGTAGAAAGGTAACGTTCTGGGAACCAAAAGGGAACATTTATTCCCAGAATGTTACTTTCTCTATAACCTTCTTACAACCTTTAGAGAACATTATCTAAAGGTTGGAAGAAGGTTGTAGAAAAGTAACGTTGCAGGAACCAAAAGAGAACGTTTCCAGAACGCTACTTTCTCACAACATTCATACAACCCTTAGAGAACGTTCCCTTATGGTTCGCCTGTGACTCCGTACAGAAATCGTGTTTTTCATGGACGTTGTTTTTTAGGATTTAGATTCCAGTTTGAGGGAGTGGAGCGGGTGAAGGGCAGCTGCTCCTCTGTGGCGGCAGCGTGAGCATAAAGCTCTCGTCCGACGGAGACGCGGCACAGAGAATGGATTGCAGTGGAGTCGTGCATGTGGTCAAACACATGTCACACGCCCTCGAGTCAATATTTAATTTGCTAAGTACAGATTCGTTCTCCTCAGACTGCAGCGTTTCAGCTCACATTTATCTGTTTCTCAGCGAGTCTCTCTGTGAATCAGCATTGTTGCCGTGCAGCCGTCCTCCCCCCTCCTCCTCCTCCTCCTCCTCCTCCTCAGTCTTTCTATCCCACAATGATTTTGTAGAGAAGATGGAAACTGCATCACATCTCAATGGAAAACACGATAATTGGCTTCCTCGGTGCTCTGCACTTTCTTCTCCAACTTGGCAAAGTGCACATTGGTCCACTCTCATGATGGAGCTGATTATAAGATCACCAGCACATGATTTATCAAAACCATGCTGCGTGACTTTTTACCTCCTGTGTTAAATTAAGTAAAAAGCTCATAAAGATATGTCGTTTTTTTCCTTTTTTGCTTTTGAGCAGTGTTTTTAGTGGGAACGATGAAGATTTTTGGACCTGCGAAATCTGCAATCTGAGTGAGTTTCGCAGGAATCACAGTTGCCAACACAAAAATAATTCATTAAATAAATAAATACATAAAACATAAAAATTACCAAATTCATAAACACTGAGCAATGTTACATTTAAATGTCCCACCAAATCTGCAATCTGGACCAGATCCCGATGAAATTTAGTCTGATGACAGACTAAACGGATATTTTTGAGAGATATTTTACAGCTCTGTCCATTGATAAGAGACGTGTCTTCAAAATGCGATCATCGTTGTGATGTCATCGGTGGGTTGATTCTTACCTAAATTGAATGAGAGCATTCTTGAGTTTTTTTTAGCTTAATCTCTAATCTGGACCAGTTCCAGAATTTCATTTGAAAATAAATCTACACTACGACTTTGTGTCACTGACCATTTTATGAAGCGTGATTATCAGAGGTGGAAAGTAACGAAATACATTTACTCAAGTGACTGTATTGAATACTTTCTTTTGTGTATTTTGTATTTTTTTAAGTACAATTCAAAATCAGGATTTTGCATTTTACTTGAGTACGTATTGACTTTTTATAAATCCTATCCGTTACTGAGTAAAAATAAAAATTCAGCACAATGAAGACCTACAGGGGGAAAATATACACCAGAACCAGACCGATGATGATGTGATTATCACCAGCACTGGAGCATGAACATAGAGGGCGTGGCCAAAAGTGACGTAACATCCTGTGTCGCGCCAGGCGTGAGCTCCAAAATAGTTTTGGATTTCTGACCCCTTGTCATATTTCTACTACCCTCACACCCCACGCAAAGTAACCCTTACAATCTGCAGTCTCACCACTAGATGTCACTAATTCTTTAACAGTCACACGTTAGCGCTTTCAAACCTCTTCTTCTTGTTATGATTTTACGTGGCTCTACGTTAAACTCCGTGCTACAGTGCAGTATTCTGTCGTAGTTGCTGTTGTATTCGATTCTCTCTCCCGATGTGGTTTTTCATCACGTTGTGAGTCGTAGCGTTTCACCGTCAGATTGTTTGGACTCTGGTGCGTTTTCTCTCTGCTAATTGCTCGAGTTGGCAGTGGGATTTGTTTTGTTTTTTTTGTTTTTGTTGTGATTCACAGACCTCAGGACACTTTTTCACGCTCGCTGAAACAGTGGACATGGCTCGACCACAGAACAATCATCCACCCCCACTCTCTCTCTCTCTCTCCTCTTCACTGGCAAAGTGTTCCCATGAGGAACATCTGACTAAATAAATGAACTGTTGAAAAAAAGGCACATTTGTTTTGTTTTTATTTTCAAATTGACTTCATCTACGGTGACGTTGAAGGTCGAGCAAAAACACAAGAGAAGCTCCGACCCAGTGGTGTGACGTACACGTCGGTGCCACGGCAACCAACGAGGACATCATAAGAGAGAGATTTTTATCACTTTACTGGGACTTTAAGGACGTAGAGATCAGAGTTTCACAGATTGAAACAAACAAAAACATCACTAATATCACGTCAAAAGGGAAGAAACTAAATTTTTCTCAGCAAATTGTTGTCTCTGTTAAATACAAACAATCATTCGACACAAAGAGGAAGTGAGGAGTGTGATGTAAGAGACTCTCTCAACAGATGCATCATGGGAGGTGAGAACTTCCCTCCTGCTGCTGTCACACATTCACCAGTGAAAAACAACAACAACAACATCATCAACAACAACAACAAGACTGAGTTAAAATTAAAGCCAGACTATGTAACTTTTAAATATATCACACGTCTGTTAACAGTTTAGATGTCGTGTCACGTCAATGACATTCCTACCCTGCACACAGGAACGTCCATGATTAAGTTTCAGCATCAATTGATGGTATTAATGCCTCTTGGCTCCGACCCACCCCTGCTCTGCTGCTGTATACACACAAACGCTCCCTCAGTCAGGTGTGTTTATTTACAGATGCAGCAATAAAGCACTCATCTCACCTTAAAAGCGTGCCATGTTTTACACTTTCATGTGATAATTATCCGATTTACCACGAATTTGGTCCAATTGTTTAAAAAAAAATAAAAAATAAAAAATGGCTCCACAGCGCCCCCTAGAAAACTTAATTTTCTTTTCCTAGCAGCTGTTTTTTCAGCTGCTGGAGAACTGAAAACAGATTACTAAACTAAACTTGTGTAGTGCAGCTTTAAATGCTATAAAGTTAAAAATAAAACTTTTTTTTTACCAATTACCAATTCTTTCAAAATAATATTTTCAGAATAAAAGCTCTGAACTCTGGATGAAATTGTCATTTTTGTGAAAATACCCAAATCATTTCAGACATTTTGTTGTTCTATTTTTAAACTTGACTTTTAAAAAGTTAGGATACTGATGCTGACGAGCCAGGTTTGGCTCCACAGCGCCCCCTAGACAACTTTAATTCAAAAGCCTACACACACTAAATTCAGGATCAGGATGACATGATAATAACGTTTGCTTACAACTTATGAAAATAAAAAGTTTTTTCCTCTTATTAACCTTTAGAAATTTTTAAATAAGAAATATCTTGAGGAAAACCAACAACAAGAAGTGGAATTTTCCCTTCAATCCCATAAAAACACATCATCGTTCAGTTCAGTGTGATTTAATCCTGAAAATAAAAAATTGAAGATGACAAACTAATAATTCCTGAGGCATTTTGTCTCACCTTGCAGCAGCGACGTGGCCGTGGTCACAGTTTCCGGAACGCCGTCTTTGCTGTAGATGGACTGAAGGAACTCCGGGACGCAGTCGTTCTCATCAACAATAACCACTCGTACCTGGAGGAGGACGAAAGGACACGTGAGGACACGTGTTGTTGTTAGAAATCATCACGAGCCGTGATCTCTTTAGTGAAGTGTTCAAGAGAAAATCAGTGGTTTTAACTGAAGTGTCCCTTTAATGAGCCAATGAGCTGAAACTTAACAATCAACCTTTGTTTTTGGAGGATCCTATGATTGACTACATACACACACGTACACAAATTGGAATACCTGCAATTTATGTATTTTTCTTCCTAAAAACTTTAAAATGAAAATTGGTATGCAAATCATTAACAGTTAAAAAACAAAGTATAAAATAAGGGGACAATGCAAATATGGTGCAAAATGGCTCAGTAGTGCCCCCAAAGGTGAAACCCGGTAGGACAAAGCCGAAACTAATTTGCACCAAATTTCACGAAACTCGGTAGATTTCCTCAATTCGCAAATGAACAAACTTGTCAAAGGTCTCGTGTGGCCACGGCAACCATCGGAATTTTATGCAAATTTTCAACCATTCGCCACAAACAGGAAGTGCCCTGAAACTTTGCCGTACATCGACCGATCTGCTCAAAACATCTACGAACATGAACTTCACCCAACAGGAAGCTGAATTTGTAAACCACTCACTCTCCGAGACCAAAGTCCATAGAGAAAATCAGTGATTTTAGCTCGCGGGGACACAGGAGCTGCTGGTCTACTGCTGCCTCGTGTGGTCACTCTGTGTCACTGAGGTCAATCTGAACAAAGGATTTTTAATGCCGAACTATAAAAATAAGACATTTGAACTTAGTGATGGAGGCAGCAGTGGATCAACAACTCCTGTGTGCTGTGATGTTAAAGTCACTGATTTTCTCTATGGGGTTTGGTGTGGGAGAGTGAGTGGTTTACAAACTTGAAAAGTCTGTCTAACAGTGAGATAAAGACGTGAACGTGTTCTTCAGATATCGTAGACTTAAATTGGTTTGTTAGGCGTCTAAGTGTCAGTACTTCATACAACCACGCTTCTAAAACCTCAGGAATAACGACACAAAAGTCTGTGAGAGAAAAGCTTTTTTAAAGTTTCCGTTTTTACTGACGTCATGCGAGTTCAAGTTCCAGTTATGTTGTTTCAGTCAATCACAAGTGGAAGTGCTGGAGATTAAAAGTCGCACTGGGTCACGGATATGTTTAAATGTGAGTAGTTCAGTACTTCAGCCACCACGTGGTTTTTATTTTGGGTTTGGAGTCATTTTCATGTGCGAGTGACCCAAATTAACCCCGTCCATCTCTACGAAAATGAGGCCTCGTCTCGGCCGCCTCCAAACACGCGGCCTCACCACCGTCTCATCGCTTTATTTTCCTCAGCCTCTCAAACGACAATATAAAATCTCCTGAAGGTTTGTCAGAAAAACCCCCGGAGCAATCAAACCAGAGTGGACGTATGTGTGGATGGATTTGTTTCGTGGATCCAGCCTTTTTCTGTCTGTGCACACAAACTGTGGAGTGATTTACCCGTTCAAATTAAACCTGCCTGCACTACTGAACATTTTAAATCACTTTTAAAGCTTCTGCTCGGCTTTCATGTTAGGATTAGAACATTTTACCTTAAACTAGATTTTACATTTTTGTATTTTTGTATTGTGTATAATTACCTACATATTTATGACAAAAAGTATATTAAAAAAGTCATGTCATAACACAGAGTCTAATTATGTATGTTTTAGCAGAATTTGACCATATTTATAGTCAACGTCATTGTTTGTAACACGCGTAAATATTAGGGATGTAACGATGCATCGTGATTAAAAATCGGTACAAATGCGTGACGATTCGCACCGGTTGACAGAAAAAATGAATCGCGACCCCTACTGATCGGGCGGGAAATTGCAGTGCATATCCGTCACCACGATGGAGAAAGTATGAAGGCTGGAGGGGTCACCGTGGTTACGCATTCGGAGAAGTATAATGTGGCCTTTACTTGTGAGAGTGTTTCGAGATATTTTTCATGTAATTTGTTGTTTAAGATGACCATGAATGTTGCACTTATTTAGAAGAGGACACAAACTGTTTTACAGAGTTTCTGTAAAGAAAGCACCTCTAAGATTTTTTTCCTACGAATAAAAGATCATTTTATTTGGTCATAATTTGTCTGTAGCTCATTTTGATAAAAAAAAAAATTGTATCGTGAACAAAAAATCGTGAACTCGAGTTGTGAGTTGAGTGTATCGTTGCGTCCCTAGTAAATATGCTTCATTTAGAGAAATTAAGCAAGTTTTAGCTGAAATAAAAGGTAATAATAAGTGTATATTTTAAGATGTAATACAGATCAACAACAGTAGATTATAGATATATATATATAGATATTTACAGTCTTAAACCTTTCATGAGTCCAGAGAAGCGACCTGTGTGCAGCTTTATATCCACATATCCAAAAAATGGACGTTAAGGAAAGACATGGATGTTAAGGGAAAAACATGGACGTCAAGGGAAAAGCATGGACTTTAAGAGAAACACACAACTGTTAACGGAAAAACATGCACGTTAAGGAGAGATGGACGTTGAGGGAAAGGCATTGATGTTAAGGAAAGCAAAAAAAAATATGCACAAAAAAAAACATACGCACATTAAGGGGGAAAAACCTGGATGTTAAGGGGAAAACATGGATAGAAAAGCTTTAGATCGCCTTTAAATCTGGATACAGACTGAGAATGTCCAGACGTAGCATGAGTGTAAATAAAGTTTACAGTAACAGACACTCCCCTGCTGTGGAAACATGCTTTCATGTGTTCACTCCGTCTGGGACATGAAGGCATGTTTTCTGCTCGACTGCAGCTTTCAGCGGGAATAAACACAGACATGGACTCACAGGGAGTGGAGTGTGTAAATAGCACAGGTATTAGTTCTCGTGGTTTGTGCGATGAGATTCTGTAAAGTCAGTTCATCCTTCAGCAAAGATCAGCCTCGGAGCAACGAGGAGAAAATAAAATCTGACCATGTCGACTCCTGCAGGAGGTTTATGTTTGTTTGCCAGTGGCTGTCAATCTTAGTTTGTGTGTGTGTGTGTGTGTGTGTGTGATATATATGGACTTACAGTACGTGTGTGTGTGTTGAAGGCTGAGGAAAAGGAAGATTGAATGAGAAGAGAGGGGGAAGTCAGCCGTAATAAAGGGAGATGAGCTTAAACACACACGCACACGGACACACACGCGCGCGCACACACACAGAGAGTTGGGGCAGCTCCTGGCAGGTCTCAGGTTGGTTAGGTAACTAATGGTGCCGATGAGTTATCACTCCTGGAGGGAGAAACTTGGAAACTACCTGCAAATTAAAGTCATGCTCAGTGGCTCAAGTCAGCCCACACACACACACACACACACACACACACACACACACACACACACACACACACACACACAGACACACACAGACACACACACAGACACACACACAGACACACACACGCACGCACACACACACACAGGTTTCTGCAGCTATTCTTCTCAGGACTCTGCATTGACCCCCATTCATTTGGACAGCAACCTGAACCATGACCAGTTCATGACTAACCCGTACCTCATCCATAACCACAATCCAAATCTTAGTCCAAAACTGAACCAGTTGCTCAGAAATGAGCATCTGCCTCATTAGGACCAGGCTTTGGTCTCCATGAGAACCAGCATGACACACACACACACACACACACACACACGAGGAGAAACATGGATGCCAACATTGACGAAATGAAAACACACATTTCAGCCACTTAACAAAAGACTCGGGGAGAAGATAGAGTCCACGTCAGCTTCAGTCGACGATATTTTAAAAACATGTGAAATGGAGGTAAACCACTCACTCTCCCACACCAAAGTCCATAGAGAAAATCAGTGATTTTAGCTCACAGGGACACAGGAGCTGCTGGTCTACTGCTGCCTCGTGTGGTCACTTTGTGTCACTGAGGTCAATCTGAACAAAGGATTTCAAACACTGAAGTGACAAAATAAGACATTTGAACTTAGTGATGGAGGCAGCAGTGGATCAACAACTCCTGTGTGCTGTGATGTTAAAATCACTGATTTTCTCTATGGACTTTGGTGTGGGAGAGTGAGTGGTTTACAAACATTAGTATAGTATAGTATAATATAGTATAGTGTAGTGTAGTGTAGTGCAGTTTAGTATAGTATAGTATAGTTTAGTATAGTATAGTTTAGTATATTGTAGTATAGTATAGTATAGTTTAGTATAGTATTAATACAGCGTAGTTTAGTATAGTATAGCGTAGTATAGTAAAGTGTAGTATAGTATAGTACTGTATAGTTTAGAATAGTATAGCATACTTTAGTATAGTATAGTGTAGTATAGTATAGTATGGTATAGTTTAGTATAGTATAGTATATTTTAGTATAGTACAGTACAGTACAGTATAGTATAGTATAGAATGATACAGTACAGTACAGTACAGCATACTATAGTATAGAATGGTACAGTACAGTACAGTATACTATAGTATAGAATGGTACAGTACAGTACAGTATACTATAGTATGGAATGGTACAGTACAGTACAGTATACTTTAGTATAGAATGGTACAGTACAGTACAGTACAGTATACTATAGTATAGAATGGTACAGTATAGTGCAGTACAGTACAGTATAGTATAGTATAAACTTTAAAATCCCCTGAATTGAATGGTGAAATATTAGGATATAACCTAATATATACTTATATAACCTATAAGTCTCCAGTGCAGACAGAGTTTCCCAGTAGACCTCTGCAGAGACGCAGCAGTGCCAGGAAACTTCTGGATGTTTTGTTGAAAAGAAACTTCGTATACGTTTATTACATTTAGTAAAAAAAAAACAAAAAAAAAAAAAAACAAGAGGATGTAAATAGCATTAATATTTTAAAAGGCTGTGAATGTGCGGGGGGCTGAGTGTGCATCCTTTCTTTACCTCAACCATTCGCTTTATCAATAAGCCACTTAAGCTGTGCTGTTGCCGTCCGGGCCTCCATTATCGTCTCAATTGTTCCAATGTGATGGAATGACTGATACTGTAATTCTGTTCAGGAGGCAGCAGAAAGCAGGTATGGAGAGGCATTAAAGCTGATTTAAAGCGCGGAGCATCTGTAAAAGGTTTACTCTGTCAACGAGATTAGCCTCTGCACAACGAGGTGTGTGTGCTGATAGAGGAACGTCACACACACTCGGCCAGTAAATCCCTGCACTGATTAAGATCGCCTCAGGCTCTTTGTGACAGCGGAAAAAATGTTTCTCAACGGCGATAAAGCATCACATCATAAGTATTGTTGACAGGACAGAGTCTGTGGTGTCAAACAACGACAACGACGACAACGATGCATCACAAACAGGCAAAAACAAGGAAGTTAAGGGGAAATCAAGGATGCAAAGGCAAAAGCATGGATGTTAAGCCAAAAACAAGGAAGTTAAGGGATAAACAAGGACATTAAGGGAAAAACAAGGAAGTTAAGGGGGAAAACATGGATGTTAGGGGGAAAACATGGGTGTTAAGGGGGAAACAAGGATGTTAAGGGAAAACATGGATGTTAAGAAAAAACAAGGATGTTAAGGGAAAACATGGATGTTAAGAAAAAACAAGGATGTTACGGGGAAAAACATGGGTGTTAAGGGAAAGACAAGGATGTTAAGGGGATAACATGGGTGTTAAGGGGGAAACAAGGAGTTTAAGGGAAAACAAGTATGTTAAGAGAAAAACATGGATGTTAAGGGAAAACAAGGATGTTAAGGGGGAAAACAATGGTGTTAAGGGGGAAAACATGGATGTTCAGGGGATAACATGGATGTTTAGGGAAAAACAAGGATATTAAGGGGAAAAAAAATAACATAAGGGGAAAAAACAAGGAAATTAAGGGGAAAACAATAACATTAGGGGAAAAAACAAGAAAATTAAGGGGAAAACAATGACATTAAGGAAGTTAAGGGAAAAACAAGGATGCAAAGGCAAACACATGGATGTTAAGGCAAAAACAAGGAATTTAAGGGATAAACAAGGACGTTAAGGGGAAAACATGGATGTTTAGAGAAAAACAAGGATGTTAAGGGAAAAACATGGGTGTTAAGGGGGAAAACAAGGATATTAACGGAAAAACATGGATGTTAAGGGGGAAACAATGAAATTAAGTGAAAAACAAGGATGTTATGGGAAAAACATGGATGTTAAGGGGAATACATGGATGTTTAGGGAAAAACAATAAAATGAAGGGGAAAACAATGACATTAAGGGGAACAACAAGGAAGTTAAGGGGAAACAAGGATGTTAGGGGAAAACATTGACAGTAAGGGAAAAACAAGGAAATTAAGTGAAAACATGGATGTTAAGGGAAAAAGATGGTCATTAAGGAAAAGCATTTATATAACGGAAAACCATTGTCACAATTTTGCTTGGTATCATTTTTTTAAAACCAGACACTCTCAGACCTTTAATGCCCCGTAAAACCAGGACTGTAATTCTGCTTAATATGAAAAGAGTCTTCTTAACTCGATGACACTGACTTAAAGACTGTATACCTTATAAAGTCTTATTCAGGAACAGTTTGGGATTTGTTTTCTTCATTATATTACTGGTAAATGAAATCTTAAATTAAGCTGTAATATCTGATTAAGGGAAAGTGAGAATTCTGTTTTTGGTGAGAGAAATGTTTTTTTTGAGTGCAAACACTTGCTCCACATTGATTCTTCTTCTTTTTTTTTTTTTTAACCTGTCCTGTCCAGTACCTTGAGCATGCACTATGGTTGACTGCATGTCTGTTGGTGTTGAACAGAGTGTGATTTCAGATTCTTCTTCTTTTAAGTAAAATAAGAGCAATTTCCCAGCAACAAGGCTAATTTTATTTTCTTGAAAATCAATTCACAGTGGTGGTGTTAAAGTCCCTGAGGGTAAAGATGTTTTCATTAGATTTGTTTCTCAAAAACTATTGCTGAAAATGTGTGAATGCACTGAAAAAAAATTTCCATGACATGGAACGCACACAAACACACAAACTAGGGACTAAGTAGATTTTGGAACTATGAGTAGAATTTTGAATTTCAGAATTTAGTACATTGTATATCAGAAAATTAAGTTTTCCGACAAAATCAGGATGTCGCTGAGAATCCCAGAGAGGCCTGAGACCAGGTGTTCAAGCTTTTGTATTAAGAAACAGGAGAGCACAGTTGTTGTTAAGTCTGAGAATTTTAAAAGCTTTGATTTGTGTGTGGGGGGGAATCAATGAAGGTCAACGACGTTTAAAACCAGACGATCATTTCAACAACAACAAAGAAAACTATGAACAATTACAGCGACTGTGAATCAATAACAACAACTTCAACAGCATTTCTGCAGCTCAAGAACTTGTTTCTAAGTCAACGACGTTCACAAACATCTGCTTATTTCATTCATTCATTCATTATTTTACCACTTATCCAGGGATTGTGTTGCTGAGGCAGTTTACAGTGGACTCCTGGGAGTTCTACATCTAATCCGGGTCTTTTCCCCAGTGGGATGACGGAAGACGTCATCCAGGAGGAAATCCACACTAGATTCCCAAACCACCTCAGCTGAGCGCGACACATTCTGATGTGAAGGAGCAGCAGATCAACACTGAGCTCCTCTGTCTCTCAGGCTGAACGTGTACGAGTCACTGACACATCGGATTCACACAAGATCGGATTCACACAAGATCAGATTCACACGGCATCTGATTCACACATCTGATTCACACAAGATCAGATACACGACATTAGGGATGCACCGATTGCCATTTTTGGGGCCGATTCCGATTTTTCCATTAGTTTGACCTGCCGATACCGATTTTAGCCGATTCCGATTTCAATTTTTTAAACCACTTTACAGCATACTGAAATATATATATTTGCATCTTTTCTCTTTAATAGAACATTTTAGCATAGAAACACAATCAGTTCACATCCAATATCCAACTAAAAACACAAAACGAATCACTATAAAATAGAAGTATATATAAAAATACAAAAACAATTGTCATGATACATTTGAACATGCTACCATGGAACATAATAACTTAAAGTGTGACTTTTTGAACAGATTACCACTATAAAATAGAACTAAATAATGCTGTGGAATATTCACACACATCTTAAAAGTTCAGTGTTATGGAACCATGTTGTTCACATCCAATATCCAACTAAAAATACAACAATGAATCACTACCTGTATGTGTAGTTTATTTAAGTTTAAATATATTTCACAACATAGAAACCTACACACAAATAAGTAAATGACCTCTCTCTGTCTCGCTCTCTCTCTCTCTCTCGCTCGCTCTCTCTCTCTCTCTCCCGCCCCGTGCCAAAATGCCTCGCGCTCTCTGCGCACACAGGTTTAAACGACAAACAAACAAATGCTGATCAAAAGTTTTGTGCAAGTGATTTAAGATCCTGACTCTTGTCCCAAATATGACAGGCTTCGTTCAGTGATTGAAACAAATATATAAACATTAATGAAACGTTTACATGCAGAGCGCTCACTCGCAAAGCAGACAACAGCGGCGCAGCAACGCCGCAGCGATACGGGTGCGCGGATGTTGTGTAATCAAATACACCGGTACCGCCGTATGTTAAAAATTCATATCATAACAGAAAAAAAATGGTATTCAGTGTGAACCGGTATACCGCCCAGCCCTTCACTCTACTACATGATTTCGGCCGATCACGTGAAAATCGGCCGATTCCGATCAATGGACGATTAATCGGTGCATCCCTACACGACATCGGATTACACGACATCAGATTCACACAACATCAGATTCACACGGCATCGGATTCACACAACATCATATTTACACAACATAAGATTCACTGAACTTTGGATTCACTCAACATCAGATTAATTTATCATCTGATTCACAAAACTTTTTCACTTACATTTCATTTACACGTTCATGTTTTCCCCTTGATATCCATGTTTTTCTCTTAACAACCATGTTTTTCCCTGTATGTGCATGTCAAATTCTGCTAAAACACAGATAATTAGGCTTCAAATTAAACAAGTGATTTAAAAAAAAAAAGAAATATGATATGATATGATATGATAATGCGTTGGAGTTGCCATGATGATCACACTCACCTCTGCCGCGCTGCTCATGCTGTCCAGGCCCTCACTGGCTCGCACCAGCAGCAGGTAGCGGTGCTGGTCGCTCTCGTAGTCGATGGGTCGGGTCAGGCTGATCTCGGCCGTCTCCGCTGAGATGGAGAAGAGGCTGCTGGGATTAATGAGGAGGCTGTAGCTGATTGGCCTCTTCTGGAAGGACACGGCAGGTGTGACCAGGAAGCTGCAGAGACACAGAGACAAAGGTCAGCATTGACCGGGGGCGGGGCAGGTGAGAGGGGCCAGTATATATTTGCATATTTAAATGAGTGACCTCTAAACGAGCTTGTTTGTTTGTGAAAATGGTGGAGGGAGAGTTTTTTAATGTCTTTATTTTTTGTTATGTACAGCTGATATTTGACCTTTTTTCCCCACTCTGGGAAATGAACGATAATCTGAGCAGAAGAACACGTGAGGAGACGGTCAATCAATGTCATTTAAAGAGACAAGAATATGGATTAGATTGTTCACATTTGCACATCATGATCGTCCATGGTTTTCCCTTAACATCCGTGTTTATCTATTAACATCTGTTTTCTTTGTCATCCATGTTTTACAATTAACTTACATGTTTTACCCTTAACTTTCCTGTTTCTCCCTTCATATCCATGTTTTTCCTTTAACATCCATGTTACCCTTAGTGTTCTTCCCCCCAAACATCAAAGCTTTTCCCTTAATGTCCATGTTTACCCCTTAATGACCATGTTTTCCTTGTCATCCATGTTTTTCAATTAACTTGGGCCCCGTCCCAATACCTCCCCCTTCAAATTTCTACTTGGTTTTGAGAACCCACAATTGTAAATTCCCCTTGTTGAGGGAAGTGGTATTGGCAGGCCACTACATGCAAATTAGCGCAGTTAACGTAACAAACGTGCTGATCTACGCCACATGTTGACAATTCTACCGGTGGAGCGTGCTACTATTTTCGTTCAGGAAAAATGCCGGCGGATCCAGCTGTTGTGTTGCCTGTTGCGTTGGCTATGTTTGTTTTTCTCCATCCTCGTAAACGCAATATCTCGAATGTGATTGAAATCTGAAGTCCAGGGTATTCGTGTTCAAGTGAACACCGTTACACACATCCGAAACACTGACAAAACTACCCAGATGTAGCACAGCTAGCTAGCAGCTAGGGCGAACGCTCTCGCTAGCTAGTTATTTTCTGACATTGGTGCTTAACGCTCAACGGTCCTGTGCATGTATGTCAAACCAACATATTCCAACACAACGAAATAGTTCCTCGGCAGATGTGGCCGCCATCTTTGTTGAAAAATATCAGCTGGATGGCTGAATTCGGAAAGCATCATGGGTAATTTAATCTTCCACTTCGTTTTAAGCCTGCATCAGAGCTCACTACATTTTAAGAGTTGATTATCAGGGCAATAATCGCTCTTCCCCTTGCTCCCCCCCACATATGAATGTGCAACATTTAGGGTTAGGGAAAAAATGTAGGGTTAGGGGAGGTATTGGGACGAGGCCGTAGTGTCCTTTTCCCCCCTTAAAATCCTTGTCTTTCCCTCACCATCCATGTTCTATTCCTTAACATCTGTTTTCATTAACATCCACAAGGGATGATAAGGGAACTTACCATCTTTTTTTTTGTTTTACTTTTTAATAGGGCTGTCAAATGATTAACATTTTTAATCAGATTAATCACAAGGTAGCTGTGGATTAATCACGATTAATTACCATTCGTAAATATGCCAAAAAAAATTCTAATTTTCTCTTTATTGTAGGAACGGAGAGATAAATAAAGTATGTGAAAATATACATGTAAAGAACAACAAAATACTGTAAATAACTTGTAAAAACCTATACAAACTTAGTAAAAAATAAACATTACATTGTAAAGAACCCACATTATAAGACACTATAAATAAATAGAAAAAATAAAATGCTGTAAATAAACCTTTTTAAAAAACTACACATTGCACTGTAAATAACTCACATTAGAAACAAAATATAAAGTATAGAAGGTAAATGGTTTTCTTGGGGGAACTAAACCCACAGCAGGAGAAGCACTACTTCTACTAGTTAGCGTTAGCATTAGCGTTAGCTAGCATTCTGACGCTAACGTTAGCTGCTGTCTGTGTCCCCGTTAGTTAGACAGTGACTGTTAATGTTATGATTATATCATTATCTGCGCCAGCAGCGCCACTTACAACTGTGTGTCTTTCTTTCTTTTTCCTTCATCCTCCTTTTTCTTCCTCTTCTAACTTCCTGATTGATAACTCCTCTTCATTTTACTTCAGCTTCGTTTACAACGTGCAGAGCGATAACTTCACACAGGTTAACGTGAGGAGACGTGGGGCCTCTTTAGGGAGGTTTCCGACCGAGATGTCATTGCAAATCAACCGTTGTTGTTTAAGGGGGGCGGGGACGCAGCTGCTCACTGACGCATTCAGGCTTCGAGTGTCGAGTGTCCCCCTATCGACTCGGGGCCCTAAGCAGTTGCCCGCTGCCTTGCCTGTTCATAAACTGCACGTCTACCCGTAGCGCGATGAAAGTGAGAAAGTGCGTTAAAAAATGTTGACAGCCCTACTTTTTTTAACTTCCTAACATCCATGTTTTTTCTCCATTAATGTTCTTTTCCCCTTAACTTCCACGTTTTCCCCTAATGTCCTGATGTAGGACTCGAGTGAAATCGATTATGTAAACGAGATCTGGGTAAACATGATCTGTTTATGGGGTGGGGTGGAGGGAGGGGGCGGGGTCATTCAGCCAGTTAAAGGTCACACAGAATGGTCCCGTTGCACATAAATGTTAGTTATGGAGGTCTACTTACATATATTAACTTGTTTTTATGGTCAAAAACCTCCTAGTTGCTGTAAACGAGCCGATTGAAATCCTCTTTTCTGACAGTGTTTTTCTGCTGCGAGATTTCAGAGTGAACTTTCACCCCCAGAAGACAGCGTCTTGTGATTGGCCAATACTATTCAGCACATCCGTTCTCAGAAGCCCAGCGCCCCCCTCTGGAACGGTGGATGCACTGCTCCTCATTATCAAAGCATTGTTTTAACAGTGTTTAAAAATAGCTTCTTCACGACTCCCCGCCGCAGTCCCTTTGATGACCTTTGACCCGGAGTCAGACCCAGAGTCAGAAGACACTGTCGCTCGTGAAACACCTCCACAACGGACGTTATTCTTCTTCTGCGGTTCAATGTACGCAACCGGATGTGCCCGGACTAGTGCCCGGAGCAGGAGGATCTGCTGTTCAGGAGAACCGCTGTTTACGTAACTATTACGGGATTTCGCGATCTCACTGAGCCCCGAGATTACAATAAAACACAACGTTCTCAGCAGTGGCTGAACTGTTTGTTTCGAACCGTCAGGGCTTCGTAAACAAGATAATGACGCAGATACACACTAAAAAACAGCGTTAATAGGAACTTCCGGTCTAGTTGCGCTTCAACGCTAAGCGGAGTCAATGTTGGTTATTTGTCATTGATCCGTTCACAATCACCGTGATAAAATCAGCGTAAACAACAGACTGGACCGTTGTCAGTCACTCTGAAGAAGCTGCAGGGAAACAGCGGCTAATGAGAAGCAACTCAAGGACACCAGTGAGACCTCAGCAGGGAGACAGACACACACACACACACACACACGCGCAGTACAAGCGCATGCAGGCGTGTAAGTATATCACACTCTTCCCTGATTCAACTTGGATGATTAAAGCGATAGTGGTGGTTTTTTGAAGAGCTGAGTGAGTCTGAACTCAGTGAAAAACAAGACAATACATTATCTACACATTAACCACTCTCATGAGCATCGTGATGATCAGGCTGTCTGCATTTATTTTGATTTTCATGGCTGTAGAATTGTCAGGAAATGCTCAGTGATCGAGTTCTTTCTGCTCCTTTCCATATATAGAACTTTCTCTTTCAATATCTGGCAGTTATTTAACCGTTTAGGAATCACAGTACTGAGGTGCAGACGTTGTAGATGTGTGACGCACTGGTGAATCTGGTCTTTCTCAGGATTTTAGACATTTTCCTTGCTAAATGGTGGAGATTAACACACATTTTCAGGATCTTTTTAACTGATCTACAGATTCTTGGGTCGGTTGTCACGCTAATGACTCTTCAGTGATGCTCTCTGACCAATCAGTAGATTTTTGAATTATAAGTAGATTTTGGAACTCTAAGTAAATTGTTGAATTATAAGTAAATTTTTGAATTATATGTAGATTTTTGAATTTTAAGTAAATTGTTGAATTATAAGTAGATTTTGAAACTATAAGTAGATTTTTGAATTTTAAGTAGATTTTGGAATTTCAAGTAGATTTTGGAACTATAAGAAGATTTTTGAACTCTAATTAGATTTCGGAACTATAAGTAGAATTTTGACGTTTTTTGGACTGATCTACAGTAGAACATTGTTGGCTCTCTGACCAATCAGTGACGAGCAGTCATGTTGACGTGACATTTCAGTATCAGCTCTACTGAACCTCCTCTGAGAAGGAACTTAAATAAAAAAAATAAAAAAACAGCAGGTACCAGGTTTTATCACTGATGCAGAAGAAAAAAACAACAAGTTGAGTTAGAACTGTGTCGTTATTATAATAAACTGTAGTAATCTGAACTATCCCTTTGAATATATATATATATATATATACTGTATATGTGTGTGTGTGGATCAATAGGTGAAGCAGTGTAAATCATGTGCCGCATACAATAGCGCTCATGTTTAAATCGGTCACACTTACAGCCTCGATCGATAGAATCAGTCAATCAGAGCAGCACAGAGTCGCAGAAATGCCAGAAATATCATACGTGCACATTAAATATGTACAACAACGTCTGTTTCAAACACACGAGACGCGGAAGACCAAAGTTCATCAGAGCGAACGTCTGCAACAAGAACAGAAACGTGTCGCGGAGAAACGTGAGCGATAAAAACATAAAAAGAAGCTTTAACTGATCAGTGAACACAATGTAAATTAAAAAAAAACTAATTATAAAAACTTGTCACTTCTGTCACTGAGAAAAAGTAATTTTTTTGTTTCTTAAATTGGCTCAAATATGAGCAGGACATGTCCAAATTAAACAAGACTTGTTTTACAGTGAGCAAAGATTTAGCTTAATTTGAAATCTGTAAATAATATGAGACTTTAAATTGTATTTTTAACCGTGTGTGTGTGTGTGTGACTGAAGTAACTGCTGACATTTAATTTATGTTTTGATTTATGTTTATTTAGCTTCATCACTTTTCATTTCAGAGTTTGTTTTTCTTCTTGTTTTTTTCTTTTCAAAGTAAAATGAAAATCAAATCTTTGCACAAACGTCAGAACGAGGTTTAATTACTTTGTGCCGCAGTAACTGAGGTGGATTCAACCGAGTTTCTTTTTCAGTGAAGGTAAAACTTTTAACTTTTAGGGCCGTGGATCAGCGGTCGAGTGAGTCGTCTTTTAACCAGATGTTCCAGGGTTGGATTCCCTGCTGTGTGCTACATACAACATACACAGAATGTGACATGTGTCCGTGGTGCAGGTGTGAACTCACGGCTGTCCTTCTGGCGTGTTCTCTGGGATGGCGATGGTGAAGGAGGCGTTGGTGAACTGTGGCGGTCGCGCTCCCGCCACCACGGAGACCACAGCGGGGGCGCTGCGGCTGCCCAGGCGGTCGGCGGCGACCACGGTCAGCAGGTACTCTCTGTCGCGCTGCAGCGGGAGGCCCGTGGTGCGCACGTGTCCGTTCTTCCTGTCCACCTCGAAGCGACCGTCGCCACCTACAGACGGGAGCCGTGCATTACGAGCCTTTTGTTGGACGTTTTCTCGTTTTTTATTTGTTCATTTAAATCATGAATGAAAACTTTGTTATTTACTGCAGATTTTCCCACAAATTCTTAAACCAGTTTTCTCAGAAAGTATAACGTTTCTCTCACTCCTACTTAAAACTAACAGAAATGCAGAAATTGATACGATACTTTCGCTTTCAGGCCGATACGATAACAAATATTGTACCAAAACAGAATATCGTATCGTACCGATACAGATATCAATACTGAGTATCATATAGACTTATCCCTATTTAAAACTATCATAAGTGCAGAAAATAAATACGATACTTAGTATCGCTATCAGGCCGATATGATACTGAGTATCGTACCGATGCAGCTACTGAGTATTGTATTGATAGTGATACTGAGCCTTGTACCGATACAGCTACTGAGTTTTGTACCAATGGTGATAATGAGTATCATATCGATGCAGCTACTGAGTTTTGTACCGATACAGCTACTGAGTTTTGTACCGATAATGATACTGAGTATCATACCGATACAGCTTCTGAGTTTTGTACCGATAGTGATACTGAGTATCATACCGATGCAGCTACTGAGTTTCGGACCGATAGTGATAATGAGTATCATATCGATGCAGCTACTGAGTTTTGTACCGATAGTGATAATGAGTATCATATCGATGCAGCTACTGAGTTTCGGACCGATAGTGATAATGAGTATCATATCGATGCAGATACTGACTATCATACCTATACAGATACTGATTTTTGCACGGATACAGATACTGAGTATCATATTGGAAATGCAGAAAAACGATATCATACTGAGTATCGCTATCAGGCAAATACTGATACCGATACTAAAACCAGGAGAAAACAAGGACCTACCGTCAGACAGGAAGTACTCCACTTCACCGTTGTTGCCTTCGTCGCCGTCCTCGGCGTTGAGCTTGTAGACCAGCGAGCCTCCAGCATCGTCAGGTGACACCACGGCCAGGTAAGGAGCAGGAACCATGGTCCACTCAGGAACATTGTCGTTCACGTCCGTCACAGTCAGGTCCACTCGGATCAGATACCAGTCTGGACCTGAGGAAGAAAAATAAAAATAAAACACTTAAAATATGATTAAAGAACAATCACCGTCATCATCGTCAAGATCATTAAACGATCCACAGTTTTTGTCGGTGGTACAAAGACAGATCTAACGCCCAACAAAATAACTGTGATGAATTTCATTATTTTTCAACAGAGTCTGGACAGACCAAACATTCATGTATTCACAGAGAAAATAACACATTAGCTGAGAGGGAAAATAACAACATGTTTGCAGCTGTGCTGCTGGAGAAGCTTCAGCACATCACTTTACACATCGCTTTAACAAAGACATTAAAGACGTGGTTGTAAGGGAGGAAACATTTAATCGCTATGATTCCGACACGTGATTAAAAACACAATAAAATCACCAGGAAACTGAAGTTTGTAAACCGCTCACTCTCCTACACCAAAGTCCATGGGGTTTGGTCCTTCCTGAATTTCTCTATACGAACACGAAGTACGTTTGATGCTTTTAGGAAAGTCACATTCTCCCAAATAATCACAAAATAAAGAACAAAAACGGTCAGATTATTATTATAATAGCATCTTTGAAGTCACCAGCGGAAACATGATGACGTTAAAGCCGAATATGCAGCAGAGGTTCTGAATAAAACAAACCTCACACGAGTGCATTTGCAGTTTTAATCCATCCTTGACCACAGTTCAATGCCAACGTGACTTCTTTTTTTCATTAAGGTGTTTGTGCACAAGGTTTTTTTTTTTGTTTGTTTGTGTTTCCTCTCATGTCCTCTGAGGACAGTGTGTTGACTTTTAGCCTCTATATATACATATATATCAATAAATACATTTATATACATATATATATGTATGTGTATGTATATGTTCTTGTGTATGACACCAGTTAGTGATTGTTTGGTGCCGCTGTTCCTGAGGATTGTGACATATCATTAAATCCAATGAGACGCATTAGTGTGAGAGAGACGGCAATAACATCGAGCTGCAGCTCCCTATTGTCCTTCATTATCCACTAATCCACTGATGATCATTATGAGTGTGTGTGTGTGTGTGTGTGTGTGTGCGTGTGTGTGTGTGTGTGTGTGTGTGTGTGTGCGTGCGCTCTCTGTATATTAGCCCAGTGATTTATTATCTGGCTAATGCCGTCCCTTCTTCCCCAAAGCTGCATTGTCCTTTTGCCAATTAATTCTGAATCTGTTACGACCACAGGGAAGGAGGGAGACGAGTGAACGAGTGAGAGAGAGAGATAGAGATAGAGAGAGAGAGAGAGAGAGAGAGAGAGAGAGACACTGGCTCGACCCCAGCGTTAAGTTCATTGCTGTATTTTTGGTTAATTCCACTTTTCCGTCTTCTTTTGAAGTCTCCTTATGTTATTTTCCCCCCTTTGCTCTTGCTCTTCTCTAACGCTATTGATTTATGCAATTGCTTGCTTGTCCCCCCCCCCTTCTTTCTTTCTTTCTTTCTTTCTTTTCTTAATTCTCCCATTTTCCACTTTTCATTGTTCGGCTGTTTCTATAACAACCGCAGGGTCATTTCTCAGCCTCGGCCGCTCTGTGTTTTTTTTTTTTTTTTTTCTTCACTCTTAATCCTGTTTTCTTGCGACACTCTCTCTCAGCTCTGAGTCTCCTCCTCCTCCTCACGATGCTTTTTTATTCCTCGCTGTACTTGATTGCACTCTCTCTGCTGCGCTCCGCCCTCCATGCATCCATCATTTACAGCACAGTCAAACTCACAAAGACGCCCCCTGTGTTACAGACACAGAGTTTAATGTAAAGGAGGTGGAAAATGACTCTGAGGCTGAGCAGAGAAACAGTGCCTTTCTATTCTATAATTACAGCTTTTAGTTTGCTTTTCCAGTTGTGATATTACCTGGGCAACAGACCTGTCGCTTAAAGTACCTTAATAGTCATACTTTTACAGTAAAAGTACAAATATGTTACCAGAAAATGATTTTGGAAGAAGTTGAAGTCACTTTTTAAAATTATTTGACTTCAGTAAAAGTTCATGACATTTACAATACTTGAGTATTAAAAAGTCATTTTCTGATAATGAAATGTTCTTTGAAAAATTCTACTTATAATTGCAAAATCTACTTATAATTCCAAATTCTATAAATGGTTGCAAAATCAACTTATAATTTCAAAATCTACTGATAAATCCACATCTACTAATAACTCCAAAATCTACTTATAATCATAATCTTCTTATAATTTCAAAACCTACTTATAGTTTGGTGTTAGACTAGAAAAGCTCTACATACATACAGACCATAATACCAACTCTTCTTCTTCTTCTTCTGATTTGATTTGTTAGTAAAGAGTACACAATTAACCTCAGCCACCAGGGGGCGTTCACAAGCCCGCATAAAAGCAAGGGTTGTGTCAGGAAAGTAAAAAAAAAATATATATAAATGTAATATATTACATATTTTTATTATATATAAACATTCAAACGTATGTAAATGATCGCAGAAGAAGAATAAATTGTCTTTGTTCGAAGCACAAATCTCGTGTCGTGTGCTGAGAGTGAGATTACGAGCAGATAGACGGTGTTTACACAACACCACCATCATCATCTTTTGGTTTTAATCCATTAAATTCTCTGTCATTTTCAATCCCAGCAGCTCCAAAAAAATATCACTGTCGCTCTAAAAACTGCTCATCGATTTTTTACGGTGCGTCAAAGAGGCAAAAACAAGCCGACTCCCTTTAATTCACTGTTTCCATTACATTTGATTTTACTGTGTGAAAAACCTGCTGCGATTAATTCACTGGTAACAATCGCATTGGTTTTGAAGATTTGATTTTCCCACGATAGAAAACTCTGTTAATTATGAAAAATAATAATATATAGATTGAAAAGTGGACTAATCCTTAATATAAAATTGTGTAAGGGGCTTTTTTTTTGTGTAGCTCCAGAGGAAGTGGGCTGGAATCTCATTAGTGGCCTAAAGGGAAGAAACTTGAGCATCAGCTGGAGCTGAAAAAAAAAAAAGGAGAAACATCCAGAATGATCCAGTTATAGAGAACTCAGTACAAAATGAAGAAAAATGCATCAAATAACTAATAACTAAGTTTGTACACAATGTTCTGGTGCAGCTTAGATTCTGTGGAACAAAGGAAGAAAAATCGTTTTGGGGGGAAAAAAATTATTATTTTGAGCCAGAAAATTACAAAATTGTCGGCTTTAATTACCAGAATCGAGTCGAGTCACAAACACGGATTTTGGCGATTTTGAACATGTGGTATTTGAACAAAGCTTTACTGCGATCAACTTCAAATTTGGTGCAGTCACTCTGGACAAGGTAAGGATTAAAAGTTACCAAAAGCGTCACTTAATGTTGCAGCGTTTACGCGCTAGGGGGCGTTAAAGTTTTGAGACGGGTATGGCTTCAGCCCTGAGCCTCCTGTTTCGAGCCCTCCCGTCTCAGGCCTTGTTGAATGACTTGAAGAAAGACTTCCCACGACTCTTATGTTACGTCCAATGATTTGGTTATCTGATATAGATGTTGAACAATACATTTTTGTGCACTATTTACTATTCATTTTATGTTCTGTATATTTTTTTCCATTCCATTTTTCCTTTTGGTATTTTTTATAAGTATTAGTATAAGTATATACTAATAAGTATTAGCATGATTACTTTTACTCTTTGGTTAAAACACAATTATTAACGGACGCAAGCTTTTATTTTGAAAAATTATATAATAAGCGAGTTGGCACGAGACGAGAGGCTCCAGACTGCAGACATACACTTTGGCCTTTACTGAGGCATATCCTGGCAGGTTAAAGTGTGGTGCATGAAGCTCATGTTGAACAATGCATTTTATACAATTTACCAGCGTCATTTTATGTTGATGACAACAGAAAGCGGTTCCCGATGCAAGCTTTTATTTTTGAAAATTGTTTTTCTTGGGGGCGTGGATTCATGGCTCAAACGAGAGGCTCCAGAAAATAAAAAATAAAGAGAGAGAGTGATTTTTGAGGGGGTTAAAGTGAATAAAAACTCCATTTTGCATGGAGGTCCGGTCGGCATAAAGTGTGAGTGACATAGGGCATGAGCCTGTTCGTAGACCTAGGGCTCTATAGCGCCCCCTGAACTTGGGTCAAGGTCAGACAAAAGTCGTCTGAATGAGGATGATATTTAGTAGGTGTGTTGGGCTTACTCCAAAGATTCTTGAGGATTTTTGGGGAATTTTTGATGCGAGAGAAAGTGGCCAAAATTGCGTTAATAGCTACATTTTTGATTTTTTTATATAAGTCGCACAGTTGTTCCGATTAAAAAAAAAAAAAAAAAAACTAGGTTCACTTCATGCTCTCATGATTCAAAACAAATTTCTAATGTACTTCCATTAGCTCCGCCCACCCAGAAGTCGGCCCATTTTGTAAAAACAAAAATGGCTAGTCGACAAATTTGAAACAATCTTGTCCTAGCGCATTTGAGCTAGCTTCGTCAAACTCAGTCCATATTATGTTCTAGACGAGTTAATGCTCCGTCAAAGTTGGCGTTAAAATAGCAGGAAAACAACTTTAAAATTCCACTTTTTTAAAGTTTTAATGTAAACAGAACAACATGACGTTTCTCACAGTCATCATGGGAGGCATAGCGCCCCCAAAAGGCGTGTCGTGGTCAGACAAAAGTTTTCGTTTCGGGCCGATAATCTGTGAGTTTGTTGTGTTTATTCCAAAGGATTTTATGCTAAATTGTACATATTTTTTAACTGATTTTAACCAAACTTGGTACACTTGTTGCTCTCATGATTCCCTTCATGACTGTGAGACATACGATCGGTCCTCGTTTCTTCTTCATCTTCAACTCCTAACTTCTCCCCAAACTAAACTCAACGTGAACTTAATCAATTAAAAACTTGGTTTATGTTAAACGTTAGAGCCGCAGCGTTGAGTCACATTGTCCATTTATATTTTATACGAGATATAACGAGAAAATGCAGCATCTGTGGAAATTAAAGAGTTTTCTCATTTCTGAAACTCTTTTTCACACGAGTGCTTTTTAATCACAGATTTGTCTCAGGAGTTTCAGGTCCCAGTGACCACGCTGAAAACGTGTGAATCCTCTCTCTGTGCAGTTTCAGGGCACACCTGTGCAAAGAAAGCACAATAAGATCTTAATTTAATAGCGTTATTATTTCTTCTTTGTCTTTTAGGGCATTAGTGAAGGTCTGAGTGTACACAGTGTGGAGTTACTCTCCAGGAAAATCAGATTTTTGAGCGTCTAAAGCATAAAAAAACAAAAAAGTCAGTACGTGGCTGATTTCGGCGACTTTGCACGTTTGAACAAACTCCTCCCACAGCGTTACTGCAATCACCTTCAAACTCGGTGCATTCGCTCAGAACAAGATAGGGATTAAAAGTTACCGAAAGGCATCACTTAATGTCGCAGTGTTTTGACGCTAGGGGGCGCTAAAGTTACAGCTAATTCTGAAAACTCCAATCCAGTGGTACAATTCAAATTGAAGGTTACGAAAGAGGTTATTGAAAGTGAAACAACTGATTTTCTAACTTCTTAAATATTTCCAATCAGCCAGTGAAAAAATCCACAATAAAAGCATTATTATTAGCAATATAATTTATTTCTTTTCAGTGTTTTTTGGGGGATTATTTCATGAATTCAAAATTAAACGGGACGTTAAACTACGTTACAAAAAATCGGACAGATTCTGTGGCCTGAATACGACGCGAGGACCTTTAGTGAACGTTTACAAGTACACTGAAGTACATTTATATATTTCAGAGGTAGCGAGAGTAGAATTGATTTTCTTCTGGGATATTTTTAGTTAAACTGCAGCGGCAGCTTCTCTCAAATGATGTTTCTGGTCCTCACAGTGAAACGGAAAAGGCGGCAATAAAATATTCATGGCTGATCCCTTCAGTCCACCATGTTTGACCGCTCCTCACCACAGTTTGTTTTTGTCTCACTCTTATTATAGAATCTTAAATATCTATTTTATTATTTTAAAGACTGAGATAGAAGCTTTACGCTTTTTTTTTTTTTTTAATGTCTTAAACAGATAAAGAATTAGGTTATAAAAAAAAATAATTAGATTCCACAGCAGATTTGGAAGAATGTCAGTGAACAACATTAGAAGAGAAATAATTGACGTCCTTGACGGTTTTATTGGATTTGACGTATTTTTGGGTCACTGCATTCATTCAGTGGGGATTTATCATCAGAATAAGGGTTTAGTGGATTAGCCAAAAACAGACTCGCAGACAAATCCTGTCACTTTCAGGTAAAGCAGAACATGTCATGTACTGCAAAAATTAATATATATCAAATCTGATTAACACCTACACCCTTATTTCCCACCTGTACAGGACAAACACTACGACTGAACGACTTTAATCTGCCATCTTCACACAGATAAGTACTGAACTTTTAAACTTAACTTTTTTCACATTCAGTGCAAACACTTTTTCAGTGCATTTGCAAAATTTATCCAGCTGAGCATGAAATCAATCTTCCTGGGCGGAGATCCAAACATACACTCTCACTGGAAACACTAATCTTTTCTTTTCAGGTTTAAAAGGAGAAAGTTCCACTGTGGTTCGACCCATGCTGCCATCACTGGGAACAAGACTTGATTTCACTGTGTTTTCCTGCCGCTCACTCTCCCACACTAAAGTCCATAGAGAAAATCCGTGATTTTAACATCACAGCACACAGGAGTTGTTGATTGTTGAAGTTCAAATGTCTTATTTTGTCACTTCAGTGTTTGAAATCCTTTGTTCAGATTGACCTCAGTGACACAAAGTGACCATGATTACTTTTACTCTTTGGTTAAAACACAATTATTAACGGACGCAAGCTTTTATTTTGAAAAATTATATAATAAGCGAGTTGGCACAAGACGAGAGGTTAAAACGAGGCAGCAGTAGACCAGCAGCTCCTGTGTGTCCCTGTGAGCTAAAATCACTGATTTTCTCTATGGACTTTGGTGTGGGAGAGTGAGTGGTTTACAAACTTCAGTTTCCAATTAGAAAAGACTTTTTAGATTTTATTAGATATGACACAACTATTTGTTTCAACTGCCGGGTTGAAAAAGTTTGCTCTTCGGACAAAAGAAAAGTGTAACGAGGAAAGTGTCGAAAACAAAGAAAACAGCAGGGGAAAAACTGTCAAAATCACTTAAAACCAAAAATAATAATGAAATATATACTTATACTTATATATATGTATGTATTTATACAGTAAAGCACAGTTGTGGTGGCTGCTGTGCGTCGCCTGTGACTCTTTGGTTCACCTGCAGCTTTATGTCACTGACTGAGATGATCCCACGCCTGACGTCGACTTTTAACTCTGTGATCCCGAGAAGAAAAGCAGCTGCCAAATACAACACAAAGACGTCTTTGAGTTCTTTACAGTGCGTAGGCGGGGATTATTTTTATTTTCATCGTGTGCATGGATGAGTGGATTTGTGTGAGTTTAATGTTTTTGAGCAAATTTCTCATTTGTCTGTGAATATAATTATAATTACGTGACCTTTGTTGTTGCTAACAAGGCTTTTCCGCCACAGTTTTGTATTTCTTGTTTCACTGTTATTTATTTCTTTTCTGCAGTTTTGACATTTTTCCCGACTTGTTTCTGTTTTTTTTTTGTTTTTTTTAAAGTTACTTTAAAATTTAAATGATCACTATTCACGTTCTTTTGGAATCAATTTTTTAGTTTTTAAAGCTCTAAATGCCACGAGAAACCCACCTTTTTTAACCGTTTTATTCAGGGCTGTCAAAAGATTTACATTTTTAATCAGATTAATCACAGGGTAGCTGTGGATTAATCACGATTAATCACGATTAATTACCATTCGTAAATATGCCAAAAAATGGGGTGAGCCCAACACTGCAGGGCGGCGCCATTTTACATTTCCTTCTTCTATTACTGTTGTTGTGTTGGTTGTGTGGATGTGGATGTACATACTGTAAATAAAATACTGAAAACATAATGACCTCTATGTATAAAGTGCTTTGCACACACACACACACACACACACACACACACACACACACACACACACACACACACACACACACACACACACACACAGTTAGTAAATAAAGTGCAGACGGGCGGAGCCAGTCAGACGGGCTTTTTCAGGTTTATGTAAGTGGTCACTTTTTATGAGTCAACATCACATGAAGTAAACGAAGATGGAAAACACACTCAGTTCCTCGTGTCTCCGCGAGCGCAGACGGACAAACGCTCCGGACGAATCCGCGACGGCGGCGCCGACAACCGTTTAAACGGCTGACGAATCAAACGCAGACGTGTGCGTTGATCTCTGTTCTCATCCGCTGACCCCAATCAGCACCGCTCCACCACTGATCCACCTCTTTCCCTCCTCCTCCTCCTCCTCCTGCTGCTGCTCTACACTGATCTGACAGAAGCAAACTCCCACCTCATTCCTCTCTGTCTCATTTGGCATTAACACGCAGAGCTAACTGCTCCACTTGTTCCTCGGCTGCAGAGAAGACTTTCACCGTGTCTGACGACGACACCCGCTCATATCGCGAGAAAACGAGATCAATTGGTGAGTTATCACCAACTCACTTGTTATCTCGAGATAACGAGATAGATTGGAGAGTTATCTCGAAATAAGGAGATAAATTAATCCCTTGAAGCCCTTTTTGTCGCGATAATAAGATGAATTGGTGAGTTATCTCGAGATAACAGGGCCCCTTTTGTCCTGATAACGAGATAAAGGCCGGTTTTGTCACAAAAACAAAATAAATTGGTAAAGTATCTCGAGATAACGAAGCCGCTTTGTTGCGATAACGAGATAAATTGGTGAGTTATCTCGAGATAACGAGATAAATTAATGACTTATCTCGAGATAATGAAGCCCTTTTTGTCCTGATAACAAGATAAACTGGTGAGTTATCTCGAGATAACGAGATACATTGGAGAGTTATCACCAACTCACTAGTTATTTCGAGATAACGAGATACATTGGAGAGTTATCTCGAAATAACGAGATAAATTGGTGAGTTATCTTGAGATAATGAGATAAATTAATCCCTTGAAGCCCTTTTTGTCGCGATAACAAGACGAATTGGTGAGTTATCTCGAGATAACAGGGCCCCTTTTGTCCTGATAACGAGATAAAGGCCGGTTTTGTCACAAAAACAAAATAAATTGGTAAAGTTGCTTTGTTGCGATAACGAGATAAATTGGTGAGTTATCTCGAGATAACGAGATAAATTAATGACTTATCACCCACTCACTAGTTATTTCGAGATAACGAGATACATTGGAGAGAGATCAATGTAGATCAATGGAGATCAATGGAGATCAACTGGTGAGTTATCTCGAGATAACGAGATAAATTAGTGAGTTATCACCAACTCACTAGTTATCTCGAGATAACAAGATGAATTGGTGAGTTATCTCGAGAAATAACAACGCAACTTTTGTCCTGATAACGAGATAAAGGCCGGTTTTGTTGCATAAACAAAATAATAATAAAAAATACGCAGGGATTCACCTGCGGCTCGCTCATGTAAACATATGGAACATAAATGACTTCCTGCTTCACCTACACACCTCTCTGTTAACTATGACATTAATGCCATTAAATATTTTAATTGTTTGACAGCACTAGATATAGATATAAACTCCTTCTGCAACTAAAGATTTTTTTTCAAAATGTCTCGTTTTAGTCCACAAACCAAAAAGAGTTTGAATGATTTTATGTTTTTATGAAACAAAGAATCCAGAAAATATTCACATCTAAGAAGCACACAAACTGGTTCTAAATATATATATATTATATATACACTCAAACTGATAAATTGATTATCAAAATGGATGAATTGTCGCAGCCCGAGCAGTGAAACAATCGATCGTGGTTTTGGGCTGAAGTGGTTCCAAGAGAAAAAAAAAGGATGAAATAAATAAATGAAATGAGAGAGATGAGACGGAAAGATAGAGACAAAGGGAGGAGAAGAGTCAAAGAGTGAGACGTGAAGATGTCCCAGTTAATTAAAGGTCCACTGTGAGGATTACAATGACCATGTGGTCACTGCTCCACATATAATGTGATTAAAAGGAAACGCTGCTGCAGTTTGAGACACTTTTATACCTTCATCTACTTTAGAATGGAAATGCCCATGAGAGAGAGAGAGAGAGTGAGTGAGAGAGTGAGTGAGAGAGTGAGTGAGTGAGAGAGAATGAGAGTGAGTGAGTGAGAGAGTGAGCGAGAGAGAGAGAGTGAGTGAGTGAGTAAAGTGAGAGAGAATGAGAGTGAGAGAGTGAGTGAGTGAGAGAGTGAGTGAGTGAGAGAGAATGAGAGTGAGTGAGTGAGAGAGTGAGCGAGAGAGAGAGAGTGAGTGAGTGAGTAAAGTGAGAGAGAATGAGAGTGAGAGAGTGAGTGAGTGAGAGAGTGAGTGAGTGAGAGAGAGAGAATGAGAGTGAGTGAGTGAGAGAGTGAGCGAGAGAGAGAGAGTGAGTGAGTGAGTGAGTGAGTAAAGTGAGAGAGAATGAGAGTGAGAGAGTGAGTGAGTGAGAGAGTGAGTGAGTGAGAATGAGAGTGAGTGAGTGAGTGAGTGAGTGAGTAAAGTGAGAGAGAATGAGAGTGAGAGAGTGAGTGAGTGAAGTGAGAGAGTGAGTGAGTGAGTAAAGTGAGAGAGAAAGAGAGTGAGAGAGTGAGTGAGTGAGTGAGAGAGTGAGTGAGTGAGAATGAGAGTGAGTGAGTGAGTGAGTGAGTGAGTAAAGTGAGAGAGAATGAGAGTGAGAGAGTGAGTGAGTGAAGTGAGAGAGTGAGTGAGTGAGTAAAGTGAGAGAGAATGAGAGTGAGAGAGTGAGTGAGTGAGTAAAGTGAGAGAGTGAGTGAGTAAAGTGAGAGAGTGAGAGAGTGAGCAAAGTGAGAGAGTGAGTGAGTAAAGTGAGAGAGTGAGTGAAGTGAGAGAGTGAGTGAGTAAAGTGAGAGAGTGGGTGAGTGAGAGAGAGAGTGAGTGAGTGAGTAAAGTGAGAGAGTGAGTGGGTGAGTGAGTGAAGTGAGAGAGTGAGTGAGTGAGTGAAGTGAGAGAGTGAGTGAGTGAGTGAGTGAGTGAGTGAGAGAGTGAGTGAAGTGAGAGAGTGAGTAAAGTGAGAGAGTGAGTGAAAAGTGAAGTGAGAGAGTGAGTGAGTGAGTGAGTGAGCTTTAGTTCTTACACTAATTACAAATGATACAAATGATCAGCCAATACTTTCACTGCTTATTCATCCAACGACTCATAATTGAAAATCTTCACACTGCCAATACTGTGGTCACACACACACACACACACACACACACACACACACACACACACACACACACACACACACACACACACACACACACACACACACACACACACACGCGCACACACACCTTAGGTAGGTCCCCCACAGTACAGCATGAGACAATATGTCCCCACAAAGATAGGTTTGTACGTTTTAAGGAGCTCACAAAGATATAAATACACACACACACACACACACACACACACACACACACACACACACACACACACACACACACACACACACACACACACACACACACACACACACACACACACACACACACACACACACACACACAGTATACGCTGACAAAGACAAAAACAATCAGAGACAAAAGACTCGAGACACTGGACGATACCAAAGTAAATCAATATCGCAATTAATTGTCACATTTCCATCAGTAACGATGAACCGATCGATATTTATGCAACGGATCAGACGTGTAATCTGAGACGAGTCGGGTCCATCCATCCTCTCATTGTCCTCGTTAGCAATGTTTTCCATCAAGTGAGGACATTTTGTCAAAGTGAGGACATTTTGTGAAGCGAGGACATTTTGTCAAAGTGAGGACATTTTGTGAAGAGAGGACATTTTGTCAAAGTGAGGACATTTTGTGAAGAGAGGACATTTTGTCAAAGTGAGGACATTTTGTCAAAGTGAGGACATTTTGTGAAGAGAGGACATTTTGTCAAAGTGAGGACATTTTGTCAAAGTGAGGACATTTTGTGAAGTGAAGACATTTTTTGTAGCGAGGACATTTTGTCAAAGTGAGGACATTTTGTCAAAGTGGGTACATTTTGTGAAGCGAAGACATTTTGTCAAAGTGAGGACATTTATAAGCGAGGACATTTTGTGAAGCAAGGACATTTTGTAGAAGTGAGGACATTTATAAGCGAGGACATTTTGTCAAAGTGAGGACATTTTGTTGAAGAGGACATTTCTTGCATATTGCTGCTTTAGGTTGTATTTTTGAGTTATTCCGATATTTTCGGTGCACTTTTTTGCCACAAAGAAGGAAAATTTGGTGAGAATGTTCAGTTTCTCTCATTTGTCAGAAACTTGGCTGAATTGTGTGATTTTTTATCACCGCATGTGTTTTTGGCAGCTCAGTGAACGAGACAGGACAGAATGGACAGTGTTCTTACGTGAGAGAGCGGCTGGACTCGCTTATAATTCTTACTTCTTTTTTTTACTCTCTGGTTCTTCTGTCAGATGCTGTGATTTAGAAACAGTGGGTTGATTGTTTAAAATTCTCATCTGCACTCTGTTCCAGCACTTACAGACGACTGGACGAGAGCCGGCCCGTGCAGCAGTTTCAGAGATAATGTGAGATAAAACCATGATGGATCTGCCAAACCACTTGTTCTGGCTCAGTGAGAGCGGCGCTTCCAAGTGTACTCAATGAAAATATGGACTAAGGTCCAAAAAAAACCCTGAGACAGGCTTTTAATTCCATCTGTGAGAGAAATGGAGTGAGACAAAAAAATAGAGAGAGAGAGAGAGAGAGAGAGAGAGAGAGAACACGAATGAGAGGAAGAGAATGTGTCCAGAACTCTTTTGGAAAGAAAAACAGAATCAAGCTCGTGTCCAGAAAAGTTGAGACGAATTACAATAAAAACTTAAATCTGTACATTTGTTAAATCACATGAACATTTATGAACCAAATGGTAAAAAGACGAGGACATGCTGTTAAAGCGAGGACATGTCGTCATAGTGAGGACAAGTCGTTAATGCGAGGACATCTTAAAGTGAGGACATGTTGTTATAGTGAGGACATGTTGTTAAATTGAGGACATGTTAAATTGAGGACATGTTGGTAAAGTGAGGACATGTTCTCATAGTGAGGACATGTCAAAGTGAAGACATGTCATACTGAGGACATGTCATAGTGAGGACATGTTAAAGCGAGAACATGTTGAGGACATCAAACTGAACCAAACTGAACCAGTTGATCAAACTGGATCAAACAGAATCAATCTGGACCAAACTGGACTAAACTGAACCAAACTGGATCAAACTGAACCAAACTGGACCGTTCCACTCAGTGGAAACACAACTAACCTTAACTACAATTCAAATCTTACCCCTAAACTTAACCAGTTCCTCAGAAATGAGGTTCTGCCTCATTAGGACCAGGTTTTGGTCTCCATGAGGACTACTGGTCCTGACAAGGTCAGTGTGTACGACACACACAAAGTACAACAGTAGATTATTTATTGAGCTATAATAAAAAAAAAAAATCTTTACGAGTCTGATGTTGCTGAGGTTTTGAAAATACCACAAAGCAAAACAGTCAACAGTGCCGTAAAAACCGAGGGGGGGGACAGGGACGGGCTGAACCACCCCGTCTTCTCTCCACTTTACTGTGGCGTCATAACACCGACAAACAGTGCGGCGTGAAAGACGCTAAACGGATTATTAACTGGATTATTAACGAGGAGGCGTGAGAGGATTAACAGTGTCACTTTGAAGTCAATCTGAAGAAGAAGAAATGGACTTGGAACACACTTCTGTCTTCTGTCCTCTCTGTCTTCTCTGTCTTCATTAACCGTCCCCAAATGTCTTTTTCTATTTTTGTGTAAATGTCACAGAAGGAATTAAAAAAACTGTCCTCTTCAAACACTGAGACAAACAGCAGGTGAGACATGATTCAATATTTAAAGACACCTTAAAGACACAAGTGAAAGAAATAAGGACAACGTCCAAATTCAGACTAAACAAAGCCTCATCACCAACTTAAAGCAGGTACTCAGCAGTTATTAACTTTAAAGATTAAAGCTCTTCACACGTCTGAGAATAAATAACAGACTGCAGATTAATCTGCTGTAATCTGAGATTATCCTCCTCGCTGACTGAAGACCATTTTAACTCACTTAAAGGTGAAGTAAGTAGTTTATAGTGCCATCTAGAGGAGAGGCTGAAATTTACAACAAAGAACCGCTCCTCTGCTCACCCCCTCCCTTCCCTGAGCGCTACGGTGTCCTCAGCCGGTCAAATGTCGTCCTCGTCGTCTTTCTCCGTGTCAGCAGATGAGGTTCGTGAGGCGAGGGAGAGGGCGGAGCTACCACGGCCGTAGCAGACGAAGCGGAGAGAGAGGAGGCGGGACTTCAGCTACAAGTAAAGAGACGCTTGATTTGTTCTCTCGCGTTTGTCCTTACAGGCTCCTGTAGAAACATGGCGTCTCTCTGCTAACAGTGACTATGCAACCGCGGCACCGCGACCATGTTATTTTACATGACTTTTTGAAACACTACGAAAATGAAACAAAAACTATTATACAGCGACTAGACAATGCAGGAGCACATAATATGTATAAAACAGTGGATTTTGGGTCATATAAACCCATAAATACTACACAGTGTCCCTTTAAACTGGACTTCACCTGCGCACAGGAAGTGAGACGCTGTGACGCCGTAAGACATTGAGAGACACTGTTAGACTTCTGAACTCATTTATCTGTGGACACACTTGTCTTTTTGTCTCTGTCCTCACAGACTGCCATGATGTGAAATTAAGTGTTTCCTCTCGTCTGTCGACACATTTTCATCCTTGAAGTCGCCCAAAAAACCCCCCAAAAAACTGATTATTTCCAACTTCTTTCATCAATGATCTGTTTGTTGTTTTATCTTCATTGAAATAAAACATTAGAAAAGTTTTATTTTACACTTTTAACGTCTGTGGTTAACGTCGACGGGAAAAAGTGTTTGAGAAGCAGATTGTGACGAGCTGTAAACAGTAAACACTGTGATGGTGATGATGATGATGATGATGATGATGATGGTGATGATGATGATGATGATGGTGATGATGATGATGATGATGATCATCACAGCTCAACTGTTCTTTTCTTTAACTTTAACAACTCAAACAAACTTCAATGAAAGATATTTGTCCAATAACATTTCACACTGAATATTATAATAGTCAAAGCAAAGACATGTTGTCACACACGTATGCACGCACGCACGCACGCACGCACGCACGCACACACACACACACACACACACTCCACCAGTCGCCCACTTTGTTGCCATCGACCCAGAAAAGTGTGTGTGAGGATCATTGTTTAAAACAGCAGCGCGTGTAATTTCACCATTATTCTCCATCAGAGACGAGCAGTCAGTGAGCCTGAGGACATCCTGTGTGTGTGTGTGTGTGTGTGTGTGTGTGTGTGTGTGTGTGTGTGTGTGTGTGTGTGTGTGTGTGTCTCACTGATCATACTAGAGTCTAAGCAGAGTATAACACCATCATCATCATCATCACCTCCAGGCTGAGGCCACAGAGCTGAAGGAAAAACAGAAGAGATGAAAAGAAAATAAAGAAAGAGAAAGAGAGAGAGAGAGAGAGAGAGAGAGAAGCTGAGGGATAAAGAAGAAAAAGAGAGAAAGAAACAGAGTCAAGAGTAAACTCAGAGAATCACAGGTGGATATTAATGATGGTGATGCTCTCTCTCTCTCTCTCATGGTTCTTATCTTCACACTCTTTATACTCTATATACTCTTTACACTCCACAATGTTTACAATCATTTAACTCTAAAGTCTTTACACTCCTTTATACTCTACACTCTAAAATATTTACACCCTACAATCTTTACACTCTTTTTACTCCACACACTCCACAATCTTTACAATCTACACTCTTTACACTCTAAAAGCTTACACTCTACAATCTTTACATTCTTTACACTCCACAATCTTTACACTCTTTTTACTCTCCACACTCCACAATCTTTACAATCTACAATCTTTACATTCTTTATACTTTAAAATAATTTCCACTATTCAATCTTTACAATCCACACTTTTAACACTCTTTATACGTTTTACACTCTTTAAACTGTTTATGGTCTACACTCTACAACCTTTACACTCTTTACATGCTACAATCTTGATTTTTACACTCTACATTCTTTACAAACTTTATACTCTACAATCTTTACACTCTTTTTACTCTTTACACTCTACACTTTTAACACTCTTTAAACTGTTAATGCTCTACACTACAATCTTTACACTTAACAATCATTACACTTCTTTGTATCTTTACAACCTACACTCTTTATACTCTATACCAGGGGTTCTCAAAGTTTTGATCCCTGAGGGCCAATTTAGGAACCAAGCGTTGGACTGAGGGCCGCCAAAGAAAAAAAACAGAAATAAATCACATTCGTAATAATTTTAATGACCAGATTGCAGTTCTACAGTTTACACTTATTGCAGGGTATCCGCGGGGTCTTAAAAAGTCTTAAAAAGTCTTAAATCTCATAAAAGGTTTTAAAAATCTATTAACGTTACCTTTATTTAAAACATGCATAAACTTCAGTCTCGCTTTGAAATGTTTCTGTTTTTGAGGATGCGATAACATAACTACAACACGGAACTAAAGTAGGTCACCTGTGCTGCCCGGTGAGAATTTATCAAGCACCACTAGCTAGTGTGCTATGCGCGCGCACCACGGTGTGTTACAGCTTAGCATAGCATAGCAGCTGAGAAAACTTAATGAAAGCTCACAGCTAAGCCGAATTGCAAGTTCAATGATTTGTGGCTCCAAATTTCCTTCATGTCTTTTGTATTTTTTGCCAGTATGGATTTGAAATGGGTCTTAAATTGTACTCATTATGGTTTTAAAAAAGTCTTTAAAAGTCTTTTGACTTGACTTGTTGAAACCTGCAGAGACCCTGTATTGGTCTGTATCCAGTAATGGAATGCAATAAACATTTAACAAGCTTAGTAGCTCCTGGATTAAAACTATCAACTGTAATTCATTACGGGGCCGCCAGAAATGTTTCTGCGGGCCGCCATTGGCCCCCGGGCCGCACTTTGAGAACCAATGCTCTATACTCTTTACACTGTGACCTTGAGTGTCATGAAAGTATAAAGTGAAATATAATGCATTATTATTATTATTATCAATACTCTCTTTATACACTCTTTACACTCTTTAGGAGAAACCATGAGGGACTTACTAAAGCTGCAAACAAAACAAACATATAAATAATTCAATTTCATTCATACATAAAAAAGTACCAGAGTGACCTCTGAGATGATAAAGTGAATGGTCAATATTTCTTTATCACATAATACAGTATTTAACATAATATTTAATATACAAACTGCCAAGAGGAGACGCCTACAGTGAACGTATGAGCCTACATTATATATCAGAAGACTTCATTTCATTTCATTGATTTTGAAAAGCCAGGCCCAAAGGAAATGGTGATGTAGTGAAGTTGGCTTGGTTTACACTTCCAGGCCACCGTAATTATACCTATATATTTAATACATGAACATATAAATCTACATCAATCAATCACACATATTTTTTATGCCGTGTCAATCTGGTGTTGTTGTTTTTACTGCTTCATAAAAGAAGCAGACGACAAAATGGAGCACCTTTAAAAACCCTTATGTTTACACTCAAAATGGCTGCTGGGTATAGTTTTGCAGACGTGTGTGTGCGCGCGTGCGTGTGTGTGTGTGTGTGTGTGCAGCTTTAATCTGTTATAGACCTCTACTTATAAACCAAGCATAAACTCACACAACATTTCCCTCTGGCTAAGTACTGTGTAAGGGCCAGGGGAAATTCAGATGGATTGGGGTGCAGCTAACACACACACACACAGACACACACACACACACACACACACACACACACACACACGGATGGACGGAGCTTATTCTATCTTCAGGGGTTTTTACCGCTCCTTGGTTGTACTGGAGCTTGCAGGAGACCAGGGATTTGATTTAATAAAAGGATTTGTGAGCTGGGAATAGGAGCCGGGCAGGAAGAGAGGAATGAGGGAGGAAGTGTAGGAGGAGGAGGAAGAAGAAGAGGAAGAGGAGGAGGAAATGGGCAAAAAAAAAACAGCAACAAAACAAGACGAAAAACACAAAATAAAAAGGCACAGGATGCGAGTGAACGTGTTAATGATGAATGACCGACTGAAGCAAACACTGATGCTGAAAGTGATGAGGGATAAAGATGATGATGATGATGATGATGATGATGATGATGATAAAAATAAAAATGGTAGCACTTTGTTTCATTATTAATGCGGATGATGATAATGAGAGGGAGGGAATGAGCTGATGAAAGACTGGAAATACCAAAGACTAAAAATCACACACACACATTTAATTATTCTCGCTTTCTTTCTTTTTCGTCTACAGACAAATTTGCACATATTTTCTCACATATTGTGACTCTTTTCTCAGTAAAAACAAGGATTTAGCCACTAAATAAAAGATTACAATAATGAAGAGTTTAGTTTTTGACGTACACTCTTAGAAATAAGGGTTCCAAAAGGGTCCTTCTACAAGGGCTGAGGTTCTACCTGGAACCATTTGCTTATGAATAACCCTTTTCCAAAGAAAGGTTTTTCAAGAGTTCTTGGTAAACACTAATGGTTCCAGTAAGATAAGATAATTTTGATCCAGAGAACCCTTTAAAACCCCTTTCCTGAAGCAGTTTGGTTTATCCTCTTGGCCCTCATAGGGCCTCAGTGAGTTGTCTCCATCGCTTTCGGTCTCGGGCGGTCCTCTTTACCTCTTGCCATGAGGTGTTGGCACTGTCTAGGTCTTTCTTGACACCCCTCCTCCAAGAGAGCCGTGGTCTTCCCCTCTTGGAGGCTTTCTTAGAGTGTGTCCTATCCACTTCCACTTTCTTCTCCTGATGGTTCAGGAGAACAGGCCAGATCTATGTTGCTTATCTTCCTAGGCCACCAGATGCCAAGGGTGTAGCGTAGTCTGGAGTTGATGAAGGTTTGGAGTTTTTTGATGTTAAGTTGTTTTAGGCCCCAAGTTTCACAGCCGTACAGCAAGATGGGCTTCACGTTGGATTCAAAGATCCGCAGCTTGGTTCTGAAAGAGATGCTTCTGGCCCTCCTGACGGGTTTCAGCTGGGCAAAGGCAGCCTTAGCCTTACCTATGAGCACCTCTCAAAGGATCCATCCGGTGATTTCCAGGTCACTTTGTGGCTCTCCTTGTGTGGAAACAAGGTGCCGCCTATTACCAGGTCATTCATGGAGCAGAAGTCGACAAAGAGCTCTGAGTTCTGGTTCATGGTCCCAACGCTGTCCTTCAACCATAACTCTCTCGTTGCCACGGTCTACTGATCCCACTTTGGCGTCCATGTCCCCCATGAGAATGGGGACATAAGGGTTCCCACTCCTTCAGACTCTGTGCACTTGTCTTTGACATGATGAATCCTCCTCTTACATGCGTTGGGTGGTCTTCTGGGAGGCCAGAGTAAATGATGGTTTCTCCACTCTGCAGAGTAGTCTCATCGCTTCCTAGCCATCTCGTTTCGCTTAACCCAACTATTTCTATGTTCAATCTCTTCATTTCTGCAGCTACTTGATGAATTCTACCAGCTTGATAAAGGGTTCTAACATTCCAAGTGTCATTAAAACTCAACACGCCTCGTCCCGCGCTGAGTTTGTCCTCTGGCAGGTTGAGACCTTATCACTGAGGTCTCAACTTTGCGGGAGTCGGAACACTCCTTTCCTGAATAAAGGGTTTTAAAAGGGTTCTTGGTGGAACCCTCCAAAAGGATTCCAGGTGGAACCTTTATAAAAAAGCTTCTACCTGGAGCCAAAAAGGGTTCTCCTATGAGGACAATCCGAAGAACCATATATGGTTCAACTCAGCACTTTTATTTCTCAGAGTGTATGCTGCTCACAAAAGGCAAACAAATGGACAAAAATGGACAAAACACAACATGATTGGTGTGGGTAACGGAAAAGGTGACCAATTCAAATCTACACTCGCTTGAATAAACATAATTTAAGAACACATTTCAGAATTCGTCTCACAAAAACCTATGTTTTGTGTCACTATGTAAACTCACTCACTCTCCCACACCAAAGCCCATAGAGAAAATCAGTGATTTTAACATCACAGCACACAGGAGTTGTTGATCCACTGCTGCCTCCATCACTAAGTTCAAATGTCTTATTTTTAAACTTGGGCATTAACTATCCTTCATTTAGATTGACCTCAGTGACACAAAGTGACCACATGGGGCAGCAGTAGACCAGCAGCTCCTGTGTCCCCGTGAGCTAAAATCACTGATTTTCTCTATGGGGTTTGGTGTGGGAGAGTGAGCGGTTTACAAACCTCTGTCTAACAGTGAGATAAACTGTAAACACTAAACTATCCCTTTAAGTGCTATTTCATAGTAAAATGACTGGATGTCATTATTCATGAGACTGACGAGGTAATTATCTGTTTTTCTCGGTCTCTTTTAAGTGAACCTCACTGTAAACGGAGAGGTTTTTTTTGTTTGTTTTTTAAAGACACGGTCAGAGTGAATGAGTGAATGCATGTATGCATAGTTTTAGACTCTTTTTCTGCCACACGGAGACACTTGGACCACTTTCCCATTCAGGGGGAAATGTAGTCTAAGTGATAGTGGACAAAGGAGCCCGAGGAGGACGTCAATTCAATCGTGAGGCAATGACTGAACCATAATCTGCAGAGCCCGCAGGTCAAACAGTGACAAAGCAGCGTGTTGTCCCTGTCGTGAAATAACCTTCAGTCGCCGTGTCTGCACAAAGCACTCTGCGCTTTAACCTAAATTGCAGAGAATTCCAGGTTATTCCCTGAATGCCAGTGATCGTGCCACAAACTATAGCTCAGCAGCCAAACTGCAACCAGCTGCTTTATCCTCGCGTCACAGCTGTGGCTGTTGTAAATGTGTATTTGAGAAGAATTCACCTCTGGGATGTTGGGTTTTCCTGAGTGAGAAAAGACAGTAGCTTGTGTCACGCTGGGGTCGCAGATTAAAAGCTGCCGTCAATGAAAACACGAGCGCGGCTGTGGAGACGCACGGAAACCGAGTCAACAAATAAAATCGATGTCAGCTCAAGTAATACAATATCTTATTTTCACTGTTAGACTGACTTTTCTGACAAACTGGGGTTTGTAACCCTCTAACTCTCCCACACCAAACACCATAGAGAAAATGATTGATTTTAACATCACAGCACACAGGAGTTGTTGATCCACTGTTGCCTCCATCACTCAGTTCAAATGTCTTATTTTGTTACTTCAGTGTTTGAAATCCTTTGTTCAGATTGACCTCAGTGACACAAAGTGACCACACGAGGCAGCAGTAGACCAGCAGCTCAATTCAGTTGGTAAACTTACCAAAGTATACATTGACTTAAGTCTACAAAATCCCGAGAGCATGTTCACGTCTTTATCTCACTGTTAGACAGACTTTTTCAACAGGAAACTGAAGTTTGTAAACCACTCACTCTCCCACACCAAAGTCCATAGAGAAAATCAGTGATTTTAACATCACAGCACACAGGAGTTGTTGATCCACTGCTGCTTTCATAAATAAATTTGAATGTCTTATTTAGTCAGTTCAGTCTTTAAAAACCTTTGGTTGGTTTCACCTCAGTGACACAAAGTGACCACACGAGGCAGCAGTAGACCAGCAGCTCCTGTGTCCCCGCGAGCTAAAATCACTGATTTTCTCTACGGGGTTTGGTGTGGGAGAGTGAGTGGTTTACAAACTTCAGTTTCCTGTTGGGAAAAAAGTTAAAATTGTAATGAAAAGAAAAATCTTTGTTCATGAATCAGAATCAAAGTCCACATTGATACTGAAACGTTTTAAAAGAACACCCAACGTTATATGATAGATCTACGGCTAAATAGAGAATTTAACACGAACAAGTAACACATTCTGACGTGAATTGCTTTGCAGTTTATTTGCTGTTGTTTTTTAACACCACAGCTTCTCGCTCACTGAGCACGAGTAAAGGGAGTTCCATCATCCGGCTGCATATTTGCACAAAATGGAATTTGTGTTATGTGATGTTTGAGAGTTCATCAAGGGCGTGATTAAAAGACGTAAGCGTCTGCTGCGCTCGTTTCATCAGTTTTGTTAATCACTTTTTAATAAACTCATTTACATAACCATCAAAACAGACTCTGGCTAATTACCATGTGGTAAACATGGTAATTTCCTCGCGAGGCTAACTCAGGTCTTCTTTTCAGTAATTATTAGTTAAGTTGTTATTCGTGCTTTGATCGCGGCTCCTTTTCATTTTACTGTAAGCGCTTATGTTATATCACAGTGATATCAGTTAAATTCAATTATACATTATTTTTCTTACCAACATTATCTCCGGTTTCCCGGTTAGTCTGTTTATTTAAGCCCCTGTAATTCTGAGTTTATCCAGTCAATGTTTTATTTCAACAATAAGTCGATTTAAGTTAGAGGCAACTCGGACTACAAGCTTCATACACACACGGAACAACTGTTTTTGCTTTGTACTGATGTGTAATATCTTATTGAGAGGGCGTTAGATACTTTTTAAGGCAAAAAAATAAGAAGCATTTCCCAGAAAAACGCGCCCTCCGCTGTGTCAGAAACTCCCGAACACAGAACGACAAACTCAAGGTTTCGCAGGCTTTTCACACAATTCTTCAGCTCTGATTTTCCTGATACGTCTCACATTTACTGCACCGGGGACGCGGCTGAGAGCAACTTTACAAGACGCGCTCTGTTTTTCCCCACGAGAAACATTTCAAGACGAGGTGTCGTCAAAACAACGCGCTCTCAGTCAACTCAGCCACACGCACACAAAAATACTTCAAATACAGACACTGGAAGGAGCTGAAATACACGTGAAATAGTTCAAATACACAAGGATCCTCGCTTGTTTCTGTCGGTCTAAAAATGGCTTGATCTTACGCGACATCATACGGAGGGAATATCTCATGTTAAGGATTATTCACCTGCTGTACGAGTATAATCCAATACGCGGGATTAAACAAATTCCGACGATAAGGTTTCGCGTCATGCTTTGTTGACCGCAGAAGTACCGCTCAGTTTTCGCGGTACGCGAGTTTCATCGTACGCTCTTACGTGGATGAACGATCCTTGTACTGTCAAAAAATACTGTCAAGTCCGTGACGTTGAACCTTATTTAAATATGGACGGAACCGCAGAAACGTGGAGCTTCTTCTTCCTCGTTCCACTGTGTCCAACACACACTTTCCATCAGTGTGTGTGTGTGTAATAGTACTTGTGTCACAGAAGAACTAACCACTAACTCATTACAGAGTTGGAATGAGTTTGAAGAAAGTGTAGATGGAACTGTCTTTCTCAGTGTATCTACTGTGTGTGTGTGTGGGTGTGGGTGTGGGTGTGGGTGTGTGTGTGTGTGTGTGTGTGTGTGTGTCACAGACACTGATCTACTCCGTTTTACTGGCTTCGTGTTGTGTTTAATGACCTTCTGTCTCGGAGGTTAAAGGTGCCAGATGAAGAAAAAAAACCTGACTTTCACACCTAAGGGGCCTTTATGCTAAGCTAACAGCTAAGCTAACAGGCTCTGAAAACATACCAGTTTCTTGCTGGAAAATGACATGAGCAAACTAAATAGAGTGAATCTCTGCAGTTACAAGCTCTATGTGAATTATCTTGGACCCTGGTAAGAAGAGGTTAAGAGGCGACACACAATATGATATTATCGCGATATTCAAGCCACGATACGATATTATCACGATACATTATTATCAAAATATTTAAGACACGTTACGATATTGTCACGATATTCAAGTCAATACGATATTATCCCAATACTTAAGTAAGATATTATCATGATATTCAAGTAATAATAAAACGATATCACTGTATTTCATATTATCAGGATATTTAAATCACAATATTTAGGTCACGATACGATATTATCAGGATATTTAATTTGGGATTTAGCATTTCCTAGTTGTATTTATCTATGCAGGAAAAACAAACGTGAAACACTGACAAAAAAGCTACAAAAAAGGCGACTTGACATTATATTCCACTGGAAATGTGCTTTGTTTTCCATGTGCATCATAAATATGTAACAGTCCGACAGTAGGTGATGAGATTTTACTCATATTGCACAGCCTCATGGAGGAATTCTCCAACGTGACCAAATGGATTCAGTGTGTGGAGCCAGTGTCCATGTCCACATACAGACACATTTGACCTCTCTCTGCTCTCGCTCACTTTAGCGGACATTCATGCTATGCTATGCTATGTTAAGATCATGTCATACAGATCATAAACAGTAGATTATATTTTATTTTATATTATATAATGTAACATAGACTCAACATATACACATATTATTTATAAGACATTATAAGAAATAACAACTAAATCATTAAAACAAGACATTTCCAGGTTTGACAAACACTGATTTAATATTTGAAGACATTTTAGGGACCAAAATAATTGACTTGATTAATCGAGATACTACATCTCTCGTTGCGAGACATGTTCTATCGCGTGACTGCGAGTCGTGGTGGTTTTTATTTGACAGACCGTTAACTCCCCTCGTTCTGAGGATCAGATGGAAGATTGGCTCGTAAAGGTTTAACAAAGAGAACATGGTGATAAAAACCACAGATCCTTCAGGAGAAGCAGTGCTGAGCTGAGAGACGAGGTTTATGGACGGATGGACGGATGCAGTGGAGAGACAGAATGACGGCGATAGTTCAGGGTAGAAGGAAGAGTGATGGATACGACAGTGACTGCTGTGTTGCATTAGTGAGTCTGAGCTGTGTCAGTGCTGCAGCACAGTGTGAAAGTCTGCTCACTTTACTGCTGCTGTGCATTTACTTATTTACTTTTGGGTTTGTGTTGCCTTTTTTCCTCCATGGAGCTCCCCCTACAGTTTGGGAGTACATGTTTCTTACGACACCACCATAAACATCCATTGTCTGCCTCTTTATCCTCACTGTTGAACCTCTGCCCTCCCTTCTCTCTCGCTGCTTCGTTTTCTCCGGGCTCCGTCGCGACGAACTTCTGAAATAACACCATCCTATCACTGCCCTGATCCTATCTTGCAAGGCTGGTTTTTCCACTAAAAGACAGTAGGGGGCAGTGGAGACAATCCCCCCCCAATATTCCCACAATAAGACTCGCGATTGTTAAAATGTAAAGTAACGTAGCATTACTCTAAAGCAGGGGTCACCAACCTTTTTGAGATGAGAGCTACCACATTAAAAAATAATATGGAGGGCTACCACATTAACATTTTATTTTTTTTGTTTACCATTTAAATGATTAATATTATGCATTAAACTGCATACACATTCATTCCAGTGCTTACTCTTAACGATTAACAGTTTTTATAAACAATATCAAAGATATTTTACTGAGCGATCATACGGATACATGCAAGTGAGGTGAAGTGAAGTGAGCCCGCGGGCACCGTATTGGCTGCCTGCTGCTCTTTTCGTTTAATAAACAGGCCGCTCCAGTTCAACTGTAGGCGCGCTAACGGCGCTAAAGGAGCTAATGGAGCTAACTGGTAAATGGTGCCTGGTCTCCGGGACACGCGACACGAAAACATGACATCACGCGCGTCTTTTTCTGGTCAGTCGTCATGGAAACATGGGCCCAGCACTAATATATATATATATGTATATATATATACATATATATATATACACATTTCTGTAATTATTTTAAATATTCTATTCTATTCATGAAGAGGCAGATGTGTTTTTCTCAACTCAGCGCTAATGCAAACACAGAATCATTCACTCCATTTCCAGAGATGTCTTTGAAGAGTGTGTGTGTGTGTGTGTGTGTGTGTGTGTGTTCACACATCTGTTATCCCCTCAGCCTGCGACACCAGCTATTCTGCTCTGCATCGACTCACATTGACTTAAACAGACTACACAAAGCCTCATCGTTAACCCTCAACCACAACTCAAATCTTGTCCTAAACTTTAACCAGCTCCTCAGAAATGAGGTTTTGCCTCATTAGGACCAGGTTTTGGAATTCGTGAGGACTACTGGTCCTGACAAGGTCAGTGTTTCCTAAAGAAAGGACACACACACACACCAACATGCGTATAAAAAGAATCAAATTATTATAAATAATAACTGAATTGATTTATTGTCAATTATTAATGAATAGTTATCAATAATTAATGATTATTTCAGTGTACAAATGTAGCGCTGACTGCATGCAGTTTGATCTTTGATGCAAAAGAACATTTCACAAACACACACACACACATTCTTAACACAGCAATTTTAGAAACAAAAAGCCAGTGCAATATAAATAATCAGTATATTACATTCATCACCACACATTAATTATAATTATTTAATGTTTTACACTGATACGACTTACTGACCCACAATCAGCTCCGACAGGCTGATTAACTAAATATTCTACACCTGCTAAGTCTACGATATCACATGTTCACGTCTTTATCTCACTGTTAGACAGACTTTTCCAACAGGAAACTGAAGTTTGTAAACCACTCACTCTCCCACACCAAAGTCCATAGAGAAAATCAGTGATTTTAGCTCACAGGGACACAGGAGCTGCTGGTCTACTGCTGCCTCATGTGGTTACTTTGTATCACTGAGGATGATTAGAATAAAGAATTAAGAAGAACAAGACAGTTTAACTTAGTGATGGAGGCAGCAGTGGATCAACAACTCCTGTGTGCTGTGATGTTAAATCGATGATTTTCTCTATGGGGTTTGGTGTGGGAGAGTGAGTGGTTAAAAAACGTAAGTTTCCTGTCTAAAAAGTCTGTCAAACAGTGAGATAAAAACGTGAACTTTTCCGTGCTGTAAACTTTAAAAAACCCAAACACTATCCCTTTAATGGTTCCAGTGACACAGTAAAAAAATGACCTAATCTGTGCTATTTAACGGCAGGAAATTGTCAAAAAACCTGTAAACACTTTCCCTAAACCACGTCTGTAAGGCAGAAAATAAAACACTGGAACTGTCTTAAAACCCGAAATGTATTTGGTCGGTGATTCTCTCGACGCTCCCGAAGGAGAAACAGGGAACATAATAAGGTGGATAACTTAGCCTGAGTGTATCGTCTCCTGTGGCTCGAGAGGAGCTTTAAAGTTTGAGAAAATAACAGTGAGGATGTCGTCATAATTTCCTCGGCTTTATATTTGAAGAGTCTGAGTCTTTGCAGGAGTTTAGAGGATAACAGCAGTGCAGTCACCAAGAGAACGAGATAAGAAACTGTGAAAACTAGAGATTTACTAGTTTATTACATTTCCACTAAAGAGCAAACCTTAATGTTTAATAATCTGATATTTTATCCTCATATTAATCAATGCTGACTGATGTTAAAGTATGTTTCATCATGAAAATTCTAGCCACTTTTCTACTCTTTTGTGCTGCAAAAGCCTAACTCAACAGTAAAGCTTTGTTATTTTCATTTACAGTCCTGCTATGATACGTTTACGAGATGTGATTTTCAAAATGAACAATATACATCAACTTGTTCCCTCTCTTGCTGAAACTATTGCGGTCAGAATGAAATTGTACATGGTATTACTGCACACGCAGTCATTTCCTTTATGTGCCTGTAGATGGCAGCAGAAATCTACCTTGGTTGTTTGGAGTAGAAAAAACAATATGAACAACAAAAAAAGAACGATAGTGAACTTTAAGCCCTGAGGTCTTTGGTTCAAAGGAAAGAACAAACTGTATCTTCTTCTTTAATTTCTATGTCACGCAGCTTTAATGTCTTTGATTCAAAGTAAGGCTAGAATAATTTGTAAGTCTTCTTTGAATAAAATAAGAAAAGCACTATAATAACAAATACTTATGCCAGGCGTGGACAGCCAAATTGTCTCAGTCTGTACAAGTGCAGGAAACGACAAAGAAGAAAGAGTTAAAGCCATTTGTGAATGCCCTGAATTGGAAGACAACATTTTCAGTAGCTCTTGTAGCAGCAGAGGAATCAACTCCGGTTTCATTTCAAACCAAGCTTGGGCGGACAAAGCACAAGCTATGGCAGAAATGGAAGGACAGTCTTGGCTAGAGACGGCAGCAGAGAAAGATGCGTCAACCCGTGTTTCACCTGAACCTGAGACCGATGAAGCAGAGGCTTCTAAGACCATGGGAAACTCCACTGAGGATATAGATACACCGGCTGAAGGGACTGGTCATGTTGACCGATGTCCGGCTGCAGCTGTGTCTCAGTGTCTGTGTGAAGCCAACACAGAGGCTGCAGAGGCCAGCTATGCTCACCACATACCAGCTATTAACTACCAATGCCCAGCTGGCTATTTCTACCAAAACCCAAATGACTTTGTCTACATAGGCCCAGCGAGCTATTTGTATGAAAACCCAGCCGCTTATGTCTATCAAAACCCAGCTGACTGCATCTATCACAACCCGACTGACTTTGTACACCAAAATCCAGTTGACTTTGTCCACCAAAATCCAGCGGACTTTCTCTACCGGAACCCGACTGGTTGTATCTATCAAGATCCAATTGACTTTGTCCACCAAAACCCAACTAGCATGACCAGCAGAGCATCAGCCTCCAACAGGAACAAGGGACGAACCACCAACACCAACAAGGATCTGGCCCACAACAGCAACAAGGGTCTGGCCTCCCACACCTACAACGCTCCAGTCTACAGCGCCTACAATGATCCAGTCTACAGTGCCTACAATGGTCTAGTCTACAGTAACTACAACGGTCAAGCCTACAGTACATACAAGGGTCCAGCCCATAGTCCTGACAAGGGTCCAGCCTACATCACCTACAGATGTCCAGCTCCAAATACCTACAGAGGTCCAGCGCAAAATACTAACAAGGCTGCTGCCTCTCATACCTACAAGGGTCCAGCCCACAACAGCTACAGAGCAGCCCATAGAGGTTCAGCCAAGAAAGACTCCAAAAAGCACATGCGGCAAAACATAACACAGGCCGTTTCAGTTTGTACCAAGTCCAACGAAGCGGGAGCCGTGGTGAAAACAGGAAACCGGTCTGCTGTGGAGACCAACACGGCGACTACGATTGAGAAAAGCATGTTCACGGTGACAATGGAGGATCTTGCCAAGCTTGACCTGAAAACTGAATCAGACAGAAAGAAGGATGAGTAGATCGATGAGATAGCACTACTGTCTTTAGACGGCTCGTTAAGCAATATATCTGTCACATTTCTGCCATCTCTTGCATTTCATGTCAAAGTCTTCACTGCTGTCAAGTGAACAGTTTCGCAAAAAACTTTGAATAAAAAAATCCAGCTTTGTCTACCGAACCTCGACTGGTTGTATCTAACACGATAGCAGCTAGCATGAGCAGCAGAGCCTTAAGGCGGATTTCCACTGGGCGCGTTACAGCCACGGCACGTCAGCGGTGCGGTTTTGCTTCGTCCTCTGCCCGGCGCCAATCCCCACCGGGCGCGTTACGGCAGTGCAGCGGTGTCTTGGGAGCCAGCGGTATTCAAAGAAGATCACGCCATAATCCTGAACGCGCGCGAGTTCGCGAGATCCCGTGATATGTGTGTATAAAGGAAACAACAACAACAACAACACAGCTGCTTTTCATTCTCCGACGTGGAAGAACTGTTGATCTGTTGTCATAAATGATTTTATGTTTCTCCACTTCAACAATCAGTCTCTCGTCGTACATAATGACTCTCAGAGACGCTCTGATTATTTGACTGTTGACCTGGTAGCACCGGTCACGACGTAATGTTGACGTGAAGTTGTGACAGGCTATATGACCTGCGTATTGTGTTTTATTGTGAAAGGGGGACAGAAGTGTTTTACTTTGAGCTGTCTGGTGCGATCTGCTCTGTTGAGCTTTGCGCGATTCAGCAACAGCAAAAATAAAACTGCTACCTATCGATTGTGCTGCAGGGCGGCGAGCCGCTTCTGGGCACGGCAACGGTGACCGTGGCACGCGTCCATCAGAAATCCGCCTTTATCGTCCAACTGGTAGAATTGGTCGTAATTAAGAATATCCAGCTGACTTTCTACTAAGACCCAACTAACATATAAAAGGCTTATTTTAAAGATACAAAAAGTGAAAAAAAAAAGATTATACACCTTTGTTCAAAGTCATCAAAAGACGTGAAGTGAGTGAGCTGTCGCATTTTTACCGACATGTCTTTCACGATGTTCACTGATGTTTTCGATCGCAGTGGCACAGATGCCAATCATCGCTCACGGCGCAAGAAGCTGTGCAAGGAATCATGGCAACCAAAGCGTTGTGGGTGATGCTTGGGGTCTTTGTGGGCCTGTTCCTGGCTGTCACAAAGGGGACAGTAAGGGTAAGTGAGAGGACAGACTAGGCAAGGAAATTCTAACATGCTAGATTTCTCGTCTGCGTGTCACAGAGCATCCCAAACTCCAAATCTCTGTATTTCAATTCATTGTGCCTGATTCCGTTGATCGTCCCTGATGCTCAAAATCAGGTCCGACACTGGAAACATGTCGGTTCGCAACCAAATCGCTTCAAAATCAGCCTGTATTTGTGTCGTCTGATGCTGCTGTGATGACCGTTGTGGTGGTTTTCTCCGTCAAACTTCACCGGACTTGTTTTTTTATCCATCACGGCAGGTCGAGCTGTGAGTGACACTATGAGGCCGTATTAAATTGTTAAAATCTCCCCAGGTTCAGCCTCTCTAATCTTCCCTCCATAGTGCAGAATAATTAGAGACATTTTAAATGTCATCGAGGCATCAGCATGATGCTGTAATTAAAAAAGAAAAACCTCCATTGGTGTCATAATGAACTGGCTCAGTCATTATCGTCAGCGCTAACAGGCCTTGTTCAGTGTGTGTGTGTGTGTGTGTGTGTAATGAATCACACTGTACTGTCTGTCCTTGGCTGGAGTTTAATAAAGGTTTGATCCATTATAAACATGAGGTGACATGAAGGTTTCTGGTCCAAGTCATCCTTCTACACTGTAAATCAACCATAACTGAACTTAAAGCACAACTTTTGCAAAGTCCGGTCGCTTATTTTTGCTTTAAATCATCCAACTCTTTATCATCACTGTTGTAAAAACACACCTCCCATGTCCATGGCGGTCATGCCGCTCCATTTTCCATGCTTCTTGTCTGATGTTTGATTGTGCGTGGGGAAGTAATTTCCCTCTTCCTCGCTTCCTTCGACAACAGTTTTTCTCTGCTTCCTCTTCTGGCCGGCTCTGTCACGATGAACGTCTAAAAGAAGGCTATCACGGCCTTGATCCTGCAGCTGATGCCTTGCTGCGTTTCCATCCCGGTACGATTCAGTTTGGAATGGTAAGTCCCTGCGTTTCAACTGAGTACAGAGCGTTTAATTGGTGGGTGGGATGTGGGCACAGGACACAACAGACAACAATGGAGGACATCCAGCAGCTCTTTTACTTCTTTGTAAGAGAACAGACGGGTGTTTAAGAAACAACGTGGGTGGAGCTAGACTGTACCAAACCATTTTACTCTGATACCCTAAGGCAGGGGTCTCAAACTCAAATAACCTGGGGGCCAAGGCCCATCTATTGTTGTCAAGAGGGGGCCGGCTTAGAGAACAAAAAGTGGGGGGAAAAAACAACTGTTCACAATATTGAATCATGATATCACACATATACTTAATAATACTATTTATGATGCAAAATGAATGTAATAATATCAAAAACAGAAATGTATGTATGTATTGGCTCGGACCCTAACAAGTGTGTTTATATATGTAATTGAACGTTGTATATGATGCATTTAATAATGGGATAATTATGACCAAATGTCTTCTTATTACTGTTATAAAAAACATTGCTAGCAAACATATATTCTATTCTATCACCTCGCTGGAAGCTGTGCCTCAGCTACACACTGTGTTTAAAAGACGGTCGTGGGCCATGTTTTCATTATAACATGGTATTAAGTGGGGGACCGCATGTAATCGATTGGGGGGCCACCAGTTTGAGACCCCTGCCCTAAGGGAAGGGTGCCAAAGAATGAAATGATTTTGGTTCTATCCTTAAAGCTCACATAGAGTGGTCCTATATGTTAGTTATGGAGGTCTACTTACATATATTAACTTGTTTTTATGGTCAAAAACCTCCTAGTTGCTGTAAACGAGCCGATTGAAATCCTCTTTTCTGACGCTGTTCGTCAGCCACGATGTTTCAGAGTGAACTCTGACCCCCAGAAGACAGAGTCTTGTGATTGGCCAATACTATTCAGCACACCTGCTCTCAGAAGCACAGCTCCCCCCTCTGGAACGTCGGATGCACTGCTCCTCATTATCAAAACATTGTTTTAACAGTGTTTAAAAATAGCTTCTTCACGACTCTCCGCCGCAGTCCCTTTGACGACCTTTGACCCGGAGTCAGACCCAGAGTCAGAAGACACTGTCGATCGTGAAACACCTCCACAACGGACGTTATTCTTCTTCTACGGTTCAATGTACGCAACAGGACGTGGACTGTTCTACCCTGATCTAGCAAGGCCACTTTTCCACTAACAGACAGTAGAGGGCAGTAGGAGACGGCAACAAGACCGTGTAACCGCCACAATGATTCTGAAGCTGTTAAATTTGGGTAAATTAGGGCTTCATCTTTTTCCCGATGAATAAATTCACCAAAGAGAGAGGGGATGACCTGAGTCTACCTTCCACCTGGTTGACCCACATCTGAGTCCCTGCTCCACACAAGAGATTCCTCATCTACGGCTGAACGGGTGAAGCATGTGCTGAAAGGATTTGTGAATGCTGTGGAGTCACGAGCATCACCTGCTCACCATCCATCCTCCTGCATGCGGCTTTGGGGCCGTGGATTCATCACGAGTATGAATTCACATGAGCAGCTCGCCTGCCTCACGCTCTGTGTCACACAGTATATAATGACGCTGCCATGCAGGTATAAGCACATCAGTTACATGACATTAGTGAAGGCCGATCGATGTGTATGACGTGTGTATAAAGTGTACATGACACACACACACTGACAAGTTAGCGTGAGGGCATCTCCACGGTGAAGTTTACGTGGCACTAGGCCTGTTCCATTTATCGTTTTTATATCGTAATTGCAATTATTTAGTTTGGACGGTTTTGAAACGTGAAAATGGCAAAAAAAAAGATTTTTCATATTTGTATTTACGGTACACAGGAGCTGCTATTCTACTGCTGCCTCGTGTGGTCACTTTATGTCACCGAACGAAGGATTTCAAAAGCAGAATTGACAAAATAAGACATTTGAACTTAGTGATGGAGGCAGCAGTGGATCAACAACTCCTGTGTGCTGTGATGACTTTGGTGTGGGAGAGTGAGTGGTTTACAAACTTCAGTTTTAGTCTTTATCTCACTGTTTGACGTACTTTTTAGACAGGAAACTTAGGTTTTTAAACCACTCACTCTCCCACACCAAACCTCATAGAGAAAATCATCGATTTTCCACTGCTGCCTCCATCACTAAGTTCAACTGTCTTGTTCTTCTTAATTCTTATCATCCTCAGTGACACAAAGTGACCACACGAGGCAGCAGTGGATCAACAACTCCTGTGTGCTGTGATGTTAAAATCACTGATTTTCTCTATGGACTTTGGTGTGGGAGAGTGAGTGGTTTACAAACTTCAGTTTCCTGTTAGAAAAGTCTGTCTAACAGTGAGATAAAGACGTGAACATGTTCTTAAGATATCATAGACCAAAACTTACGTAGATTTTATTAGCTAAGTGTTTAGTTAAGTGGCTAAAATCTACTTTGTGTCTCTGTTAGCAGCCATTTTGCTTTAAAGTAGGTCATTTATATGCCAACATGCTAATACACTGATTTTCTCTACGGACTTTGGTGTGGGAGAGTGAGTGGTTTACAAATTTTAATTTCCTGGTGGAAAAGTCTGTCTAACAGTGAAATAAAGACGTGAACATGTTCTTAAGATATCATCGACGTAAGCAGGTGTAGATTTTGACTTAAGTCTCTGCTGACAGTCACGTCACTACTTTCAAATCACTTGTGAACATGTTCCATAGCTGCGCTCACGTCTGTCACGAGAAAACTTTTGAATCTTTATGTTAAGAATCTTTGGAACCTCTGAAGCTATTCATTATGCTATCAAGGTTGTCGTACCTGGTAAAATAAATACTTTATGTCAACCATCACAGACCCAAAGGAATGTCTTTCAGTCGCCTGAAGAGAAGCTGCTTTACTTTTCCCTCTCATGAGAAGAAGATTTGATCCTTCTTTTATCTTGTTCTTTCTCTCACTCGGTGAAAGGCTGCCCTTGATGAGGCTGGAATGATCGGCCTATCTCCTGAGCTGGAATACAATCTTCTTTCACCACCGTCTACATTTACAATCTTCTTTCTTCTCCTTTTTGTGAACTTATTTTTGAGGTTAATAATCATCGGCTTTGTTTGAAACTTTAGTCACAGCCCAGAGCATAAAGTAATCCAAGGTATCAAAACACTCTCTATATCCAAAGTTGTATTGTTTTTGTCCTCTTCTCCTGTCATGAATATTATCCACGTTCGTGTCTTTTGCTACTTTAAAGATGGAGAGATCGACAAAGAACAACCTGGTTTTCTCAAGTTTTCCAACGTCGCTTTCTGAAAATGTCCACACAATGAAAATGTCCTCACTTTCTGAAAATGTCCTCGCTTTCTGAAAACATCCACACTTAATGAAAATGTCCTCGCTTTCTGAAAATGTACTCGCTTTCTGACAACGTCCACACAATGAAAATGTCCTCGCTTTCTGAAAACGTCCACACAATGAAAATGTCCTCGCTTTCTGAAAACGTCATCACTTTATGAAAACGTCCTCACTTTCTGACAACGTCCACACTTCATGAAAACGTCATCACTTTATGAAAACGTCATCACTTTATGAAAACGTCCTCACTTTCTGACAACGTCCACACTTCATGAAAACGTCATCACTTTATGAAAATGTCCTCGCTTTATGAAAACGTCCTCACTTAATGAAAATGTCCTCGCTTTCTGAAAACGTCCTCACTTAATGAAAACGTCATCACTAAATGAAAACGTCCTCACTTTCTGAAAACGTCCTCACTTTCTGAAAACGTCCTCACTTAATGAAAATGTCCTCGCTTTCTGAAAACGTCCTCACTTAATGAAAACGTCCTCACTTAATGAAAACGTCCTCGCTTTCTGAAAATGTACTCGCTTTCTGAAAACGTCCACACTTAATAAAAACGTCCTCGCTTTCTGAAAACGTCCTCACTTAATGAAAACGTCCACACTTAATGAAAATGTCCTCACTTAATGAAAACGTCCACACTTAATGAAAATGTCCACACTTAATAAAAACGTCCTCGCTTTCTGAAAACGTCCTCACTTAATGAAAACGTCCACACTTAATGAAAATGTCCTCACTTAATGAAAACGTCCACACTTAATGAAAACGTCCACACTTTATGAAAACGTCATCACTTTATGAAAACGTCATCACTTAATGAAAACGTCCTCACTTTCTGAAAACGTCCTCACTTAATGAAAATGTCCTCACTTTCTGAAAACGTCCACACTTCCTGAAAACGTCCACACTTAATGAAAATGTCCTCACTTAATGAAAACGTCCTCACTATTGCAAAAGAAAAGACATGAGATGCCGTGAAGCTGTGAATTGCGATGTTTTATCGCAGTTTTAACAGTTTATCTCGCCGCCAAAGTCCACATGAGTGTGAACAGAAACCGAGGGACTTCATCAAATACAGTAAATGTACATTTTGTCCTGAGCCGTCACTAATTAAAAGCAGTAATGCGTTTGGCAGACGAGGTTAACGGCGACATCTGACAGTAAATCAGGATTCTGGCAGCAGCGTGAAAAAGGCGCCAGCTGCTTCGGCCGCAGAGACAGATGTTGGTGTAAAATTTGGATTTCATCTGCTCTGTAGGAATAAGGGCATTTTCACAATTACACTCTGAACCCAACTGTGACGGGAGCTGAATAATAAACAGTGCAGAGTGGAAGCTGCTCTGTTCTCCATCCGTGAAGAAGAAATATGAATCAATTTATTCTAGCATGATGCGTGAGTGAAGATCAACAACGCTCGCTGGCTGAGGTGAGGCTGAAAATAATGTAGTGTGATGTGATAGAATATGTTTACTGTTATTGTGCAGTTCTACCAGAGCTACACATGCTTACATAAAAGAGTCAGTATAAACACACACACACACACATCTACGACAACATGTTCACATCTTACTGTGTCAACTCTGGTGCTAGCTGCTAATGTTAGCATCCATCCATCCATCCATCTTCTACCGCTATGTTAGCATCCAAAGCTCATAACTTATACTTTCATTCAGCATAGTTTTTAATGCCCTATTAGCATGCTAGCATATAAACCACCTACTTTACAGCCTGAAGCACTTAAGCTCAATCTCAGTGAAAACAAAATGGCTGCCAGCAGAGACGCAAGGAAAAATTGATTTTAACCACTTCACAAAAGACTTAAGTCTACGATATCTCCTACGATACCAGGTTCACGTCTTTATCTCACTGTTAGACAGACTTTTCCAACAGGAAACTGAAGTTTGTAAACCACTCACTCTCCCACACCAAAGTCCATAGAGAAAATCAGTGATTTTAACATCACAGCACACAGGAGTTGTTGATCCACTGTTGCCTCCATCACTAAGTTCAAATGTCTTATTCTGTCACTTCAGTGTTTGAAATCCTTTGTTCAGATTGACCTCAGTGACACAAAGTGACCACACGAGGCAGCAGTAGACCAGCAGCTCCTGTGTCCCTGTGAGCTAAAATCACTGATTTTCTCTATGGGGTTTGGTGTGGGAGAGTGAGTGGTTTACAAACTTCAGTTTTCCTGTTGCACTTTGTGTTGGTTGGTCCATCAAATGTCGATTGTTGATCTGTGTTTGTCAAACCAGGAGATGATGATGATGATGATGTTTTCAAATGTCAAACGGTCTATAGATCAACAGTTTTTTGTTTTTTTTTTCAAAAAGAAACAACAACTTTAATTTCTCTGAGAAAACTGAAACTTTCAGGTCAACCGAGCACAACAAGCGTGTAACTGAGCCGCTGACCTGACGATGAAAAACGATGAAGAGGAGGGAAAACAAGGACAGGACACAGCAGAGCGGAATATAAAACAGACAGAGACAAAAGAGCTGCAGCTGCAGCGCATGTTTAAATTAGATGTAAACGTTTCGCCCAACAAATTAATTCAGTTTGTTTTTTAAAAACCTTTGAAAAACCATTTCAGCCCAACATGTGTGGTATATTATAAAACTCTACTATATATATATATATATGTATATATATATATATACATGTATATATATATATATATATATATTATGTTTAAAGGTCAAAAAGAGCATTCACATTTTCCTCTGGAAAACAGCCAGTTTGATTTCTTACTTTATTTCTGGTTATGTTTGTATTTACTTTGTTTGTTTGTATGTGTGTGTGTGTGTTCTTCTACTGCAGCTTACTGAGGACCAGTGACGGTTTTTAACCAACAAAGTGAGGTTCTTCTTACAAAGTGGGGACATTTTTGTCCGCTCCTCACTTTGTTTTCGTTGAAATCTCTTCCTTAGGTTGTAAACATGCTTTAATCTATTTTTACTCTATTTTATTTATTCAATTTGGTACAAAAACTGTTTTCCAGCCCTGAGGTTTCACACACGTTTTGCTCTGGGGCTCCGCCTGGAGACATTTTATGGTACTGCACCCAGTAGTTCCTTTTTGATGTCATTCCTGAAGTAGACATTTGTGTTGATTTATAAAGTGGAAATGCTGGTCCTCACTTTGTCAGCACTTTTACCCCGGTCCTCAGTATGCAGCAAGTACAAGAATATGTGTGTGTGTGTGTGTGTGTGTGTGTGTGTGTGTGTGTGTGTGTGTGTGTGTGTGTGTGTGTGTGTGTGTGTTCTGGAGCTGCAGCACCAAAATAAATCATAAATAAATGATCACTCGTGTTTGCTCAGGGGCTGAAAATGTGAAAATTCATGGTCAATTTCTGGCAAATCTTTGCAGAAAACTTCATTTACTGTACACATATCTGTACAAATGTACACTGTGTTTAACGAAGATTATGATACAATAATATGATTTCACAAGGATACTTAACTCCACAACCTGAACATTTAGAAAATATTCAGTTTATTCCCACGGAAGTTTTCCAATTTTGAAAACTGAACTAAACACGCGACCCTTAAACCAAGTCTTAACCCTCCGTCATTGCTGTAACGCAGCAGCAACTGGAGCTAAATGATAAGTGGAAGAGGAGGAAAAAGTTGATTATTATGAAACGGATGCATAACTAATGAGAATATGAGGATCTGCCACAGCCAGTGAGATAATTAATGGGAAACTGCGATTTCATAATAAAAGAAACAAGCACAGTCTGTTGAACTCATAAACACTGTGGCTTCATTAAACATTAGAAAGCTGAAGAAACGATTCACGACACACATAATCCATCATGTACGATCACGCTGCTGCTGCTGCTGCTGCTGCTGCTGCTGCTGCTGCTGCTGCTGCTGCTCCAACACTTTTCTTTCTTTTGTCTTTGCAGGCTTTTATTTCTATTGGGGCCACACAGGAAGTAGGAGGATTTTGTTTTCTATTAATAAAATTAGCCTCAACAAATCACCAAATCATTTATCTCACTGTTAGACAGACATGTGTAAACCGCTCACTCTCCCACACCAAACCTCACAGAGAAAATCAGTGATTTTAGCTCACAGGGAACCAGGAGCTGCTGTGTCAGCTCTGGTGCTAGTTGATAATGTTAGTGGAGACACAAGGAAAAGCAGATTTTAGGGTCCTATGTTCCCCTGTCACATACAAAGTGGACCTTTTTTGGGAAAAACGGGGAACATAGGACCCGGGGAACATAGGTACGACCCCGCATCCATGTCTCATAAGTGATACTATCATTCAGCACTATTTTGAATGCCATATTAGCATGTGAGTCACTTACTTTGCAGTCACCTCAATCTCAGTAATAACAAAATGGCCGCCAAGGAGCATCAAGGGAAAGCAGATTTTAGCCACTTAAAAAAAAGACTCCGCTAATAAAATCTAAGCCAGTTTAATCCACAACAATTTAAGAACATGTTCACGTCTTTATCTCACCGTTAGACAGACTTTTCCAACAGGAAACTGAAGTTTGTAAACCACTAACTCTCCCACACCAAAGTCCATAGAGAAAATCAGTGATTTTAACATCACTTTAGCTCATAGGGACACAGGAGCTGCTGTGTCACCTCTGGTGCTAGCTGCTAATGTTAGCGTCCACGCCCAAAAAGTTATACTATCATTCAGCATAGTTTTTAATGCCCTACTAGCATGTTGGCATATAAATTACCTAGTTTACAGCCTGAGACACTTAACCTCAGTCTCAGTGAAAACAAAATGGCTGCTAACAGAGACACAAAGTAGATTTTAGTCATTTAACTAAACACTTAGCTAATAAAATCTATGTAAGTTTAGGTCTATGAGATCTTATGAACATGTTCACATCTTTTTATCTCACTGTTAGACAGACTTTTCTAACAGGAAACTGAAGTTTTTAAACCACTCACTCTCCCACACCAAAGTCCATAGAGAAAATCAGTGATTTTAACATCACAGTTGATCCACTGCTGCCTCCATCACTAAGTTCAAATGTCTTATATTTACAGTTCAGCATTAAAAAATCTTTGTTCTAATTAACCTCAGTGACCAGCAGCTCCTGTGTCCCTGAGAGCTAAAATCACTGATTGTCTCTATGGACTTTGGTGTGGGAGAGTGAGTGCTTTACAAATGTCAGTTTCCTGTTGGAAAAGTCTGTCCAACAGTGAGATAAAGATGTGAACGTGTTCTTAAGGCACCGTGTGCACTGGGAGCAGCCAAAGAGGTCGACGCATCGATTATTATTCTCCACGCCATGAGGCGCGCACAAAGAAACCCGTCTGGATAAAACAGGAAATCAATGAGATGATGTCAGTTTGCAAATTGGCCAATTCTGAAAATTTCAGTTCACTGAACTCCATGAAAAAGAAGTCACTCCTGGAGCTCTTTCCTTAAAACTGCCTCCCTACTTTCAAACTTTTTTTTTGTTATCATTGTTTATATCATTATTCACTTCTTCCATCTTGTATTAATTAATGAGGGAAGTTCAGTCTTCAATACACAATCCAAACAAATATATTGTTTTTTTACAACATTTCAAAGTAAAAGTGCCCGTTTTCATATGGAACGATGTGTGCACTTCACAATAAAAACATATTTATGATGCAAAATAAATCTAGTATTATCAAAAACAGAGAAATACATTTTAAAAGTACAAATATATTACACATTATAGTCTGTCGAGAAGACCATGTTTTCATTATAACATTGGTTCGCGGGCCACCAGCTTGACACCTCTGATCTAGAGTCCGACACTGCAGTTATGGTGAGAATTTCACACATGTGCTTCTATGCAAGTGGGATATACATATATACACACACACACACACACACACACACACACACACGTTCACGTTTCTGTGGTCGCCGTCAACATGAACGACAGCGCGGCGGCCATTAGCGAGAGAACTTGACACAGAGAGGTCAACGCTGTAAATGTCTGTCACGCCCGGTGGTTCAGGGGGAGGGAAGTGGGCAAACAGATAAACTACTCTGTGGCAGAAACGGCTCTGATCCGGATCATCGCTCCACACTTTCCAGCCTCCATGAAAGAAAGACTGCGGGTGTGAGGAGGTCAGGGGAGGCTGTGTGTGTGTGTGTGTGTGTGTGTGTGTGTGTGTGTGTGTGTGTGTGTGTGTGTGTGTGTGTGTGTGTGTGTGTGTGTGTGTAGACTGTAATTTTCTACTGACAACCTGAAGAATAACTTGTCAAAATACATTAAAATTGGTGCTTTTTCACAACACAATTCCAGGACAACTTGTCTCGACTGTTTTTCTTCTTCTCCATCAGTGATAGTTCCTGGTAGCTGCTGTTTTTTTTAAGTTCCTGCTCCTGACGAGGTTCAGCCGAGCCAAAACTAAAATGACGTCAACAGACTTGCGGCCACCGATTGGTCAGAGAGCGTCGTCACTGAAGAGTCATGAGCGCGACGTCCGACTCAAGAATCAAAGCCAACAATGTCCAACTGTAGATCAGTTAAAGCGGACCTGGATCGGAAGTTCCAATTAACGCTGTTTTTTTGGTGTGTATCTGCGTCATTACCTTGTTTACGAAGCCCTGAAGGTTCTAAACAAACAGTTCAGTCACTGCTGAGAACGCTGTGTTTTATTGTAATCTCGGGCTCAGTGAGATCTCTGAAAAAACCCGGTCCGGTTACGTAAACAGTGGTTCTCCTGAACAGCAGATCCTCCTCCACATCCGGTTGCGTACATTGAACCGCAGAAGAAGAATAACGTCCGTTGTGGAGGTGTTTCACGAGCGACAGTGTCTTCTGACTCTGGGTCTGACTCTGGGTCAAAGGTCGTCAAAGGGACTGAGGCGGGGAGTCGTGAAGAAGCTATTTTTAAACACTGTTAAAACAATGTTTTGATAATGAGGAGCAGTGCATCCACCGTTCCAGAGGGGGGAGCTGCGCTTCTGAGAGCGGGTGTGCTGAATATGTCACTTCTGGGTATTGGCCAATCACAAGACAGTTGGGAAGGCTCTACGCTGGCTGGCCAATCACAAGACAGTCTGTCTTCTGGGTGTGAGATTTATGTCTGAAATATCGCGGCTCAGGAACAGCGTCAGAAAAGAGAGATTTCTATCGGCTCGTTTACAGCAACTAGGAGGTTTTTGACCAAGATTCAAGATTCAAGATATTTATATGACCATAAAAACAAGTTAATGTATGTAAGTAGACCTCCATAACTAACATATATGTGCAACAGGACCACTCTATGTGACCTTTAAAAAGACTTAAAAATCCTACTTATAGTTCCGAAATCTACTTAGAATTCCAAATTCTACTTCCATCCATTATCTACCGCTTCATCCTCCACCAGAGGGTCACGGGTGGTGCTGTGCCTATCTCAGCTGACATAGGGCGATAGGCGGGTTATACCCTGGACAGTCCAAATTCAACTTATAATTCCAAAATCTACTTATAAGGTAAACTGAAAAGCTGGATGCATTACCCTATTAGTCGACTAATAGTTTCAATATTCGATCAATATAGTGATGAATTGTTTTGCTGCTGAAGCTGCTGCTGCTGCTGCTGCTGCTGCTGCTGCTGCTGCTGCTGCTGCTGAAGCTGCTGCTGCTGCTGAAGCTGCTGCTGAAGCTGCTGCTGAAGCTGATGCTGCTGCTGCTGCTGAAGCTACTGCTGAAGCTGATGCTGCTGCTGCTGCTGCTGCTGAAGCTGCTGCTGCTGCTGCTGCTGCTGAAGCTACTGCTGAAGCTGATGCTGCTGCTGCTGCTGTTGCTGCTGCTGCTGCTGCTGCTGCTGCTGCTGCTGCTGCTGCTGCTGCTGCTGCTGCTCTGCCTCCTCGGCTGTGATGAGGTTGTTTCCTGTGCGACGCTCTGTGGTTAATTGGCTCCAGTTCAATCATGGAGACAAATGAAGAGGAAAGTCTGTGACCTTTCACAGTTCGTCACTGCTGTCCTGTCTCTGCTCTTCTCTCCTCACTCTAACCTTTTCTCGCCACCTTTCTCATTTCCTGCTGCATCCACACTCTTTTGTTCTATCCGTCTTTCGTTCTCGCTTCTCTTTAATTAGGGGAGTGGAGGTGGGAAAAGTCCCTGGTAAATATCCACCAATGGCTTTTCATCGGGAATTTTTTTTTAATGGGAAATATGTGGAATAATTTAAAGAAACGGTGTCGTATACAAATATAAACATGTTTGATTGATGAACAGACACAAAGTATACAATTAAATGGAAAAAACATGACATGTACATGTATACACATACATACACCTCGCCAATTATCGACAAATCAATTTGTCGCCGGCTAACTTTTATCATGGATTTTTATCGACAGCCCCCAAAAAGTCCCTGTTCATGACCTGAAGGGAATAACTCGAGGGATTTTTTTGTCTTCTGACGCAGTGAAAGTGAGATGTTTTTGATGGAGACCAGTTTGTGGACGTAAGAGAAAGAGGCTCCACAGGTCGTCCAGAAGCCGACAGGAAGACGGACAGAAGATCAATGATGAGTCTGACGGTGCAAATTGAAAGGACGGAGGAAGGAAATGAGGAAGAGACGAGACAGAGCAGACAAACAAAGCTGCAGACGCCACAGGAAGCTCATTCTATAAACTTTATATTGTCATGTATATGCTGTATTTGTCATATTTAGGGCCGCGGGCGCACACACACAGTGGTGCCAGGACCCTAATGGAATTCGTGGAGTTATTATTGTTTTTCTCTCACACACATTTTCTGAGGCACTAAATGAAATTGGCACGCAAATCAGAACCGGCGAAAAATGTGATAAAGTAGCTCAGCAGCGCCGCCCTGATGTAAAACCCCGGTATGACGAAGCCCAAAGTGAGTGACACCAAAATTACCACAAAACTTAAAAATTCCCCAAAAAAAGAAACATGAAACAGCTCAGGGCGAACAAGAACATCAAGAAGTCGGCCATTTTCAAATTGGTGATATTTTGCGTGATATCATATTGTGACTTAAATATCGTGACTTAAACATCTTGATATTGTATCGTGACAAACATCATGACAATATCTTATTGTGACTTAAATATTGTATCTTGACTTAAATATTTTGATATATTGTGATACTGTACCATGACTTAAATATCGTGATATGGTGTTGTGACTTAAATATTGTGACAAAATTTTATTGTGGTTTAAATATTGCGATAATATCTTATTGTGGCTTAAATATTGTGACAATATCTTATTGTGGATTAAATATTGCGATACCGTCTCGTGACTTAAATTTTGTGATATGATATCATGACTTAAATGTTATGACAATATTGTAACATGAATTTAATAACCTGTCAATGTCACATTGTGACTTAAATATCGTGATAATATTGCATCGTGATTCAAATATCTTGATAATACCATTTTGTAGAATGCAAACTGGAATGCACTGCAAATCAAAAATTCCGACTTCTGACTACAACTTTAAATGCACAACAAATCGGATATTCCGACTTCAACTGGATTACACTTCAAATCAAAAATTCCAACTTCCAACTCCAGATGGAATGCACCACAAATATAGAGTGGGGGGGGGGATCTTCTCTCTTCTAAAGTCAGTTTTCAGGTAAAAAAAAGAATAATAACGTTTTTCCATATGAAGCTTTGGTGAAATTGAGTATTTTCCCACTTTTGACAGGATCTATAACACCTTCACCTTCACCTCCGAGCATGAAGATCCTGTTCCACATCCTGACATGAACATACACATGGACAAAACTGGTGAATGTTTAATATTTCAGTTTAAAATGGTGAATATCAGCTGAAAGAGTCAATGACGCGGCTGAAAACGATAAAACAGCAGTATTTACCTTTCCAGCTCTCCACTGAAGCTCTAATGAAATTCATTCAAGGCTCCATAAAGAACAATCCAAGCCTTTAACACTGAAGCCATTAAAAGTAACTACTTTCATTTCTCTCCACTCTATTAAGGTTTTTAACAGCAATTCTGTCTGGATTCAAGCACATCAACATGGCAGCAGGGAGGTTTACGATCGTTCGGGCTAATGTTCAACAAGCGTGCAGGGAGATTTTTATTGTACGAGAGAGAGAGAGTGTGTGTGTGAGAGAGAGAGAGAGAGAATGTTTCTCCAACAACAGCAGCAGAGTGTTTTTATCATTAACGCGAGTGGAAGCCATCTTGGAATTCTACGTCAGGGTTGTGAGGTTGCTCCGACTTCCCAAGTTGGAAATCTGACTTTTTCTTTCACCAGCAACAATTCCGAGACATCTGACCACTACCAGAATGTACCACAACTTGTATACAAAAGTGGAAATTTCCAACATCCGCCTATTTAATTGCACAACAAACTGTAAATTCCGACTAAATGGAACACTTCCGACTTCCTACCACAACTGGAACGCACCACAAATCAAAATTTCTGACTTCTGACAACAACTGGAACTCACTACTAATCGAAATTTCCGACTTCCCACTACAACTGGAACGCACCACAAATCAAAAGTGGGTAAAAAAAAAAATCCACTAACAAGAAGAGAAGAAGAGAAATAAAGAGTTAAAATAAAGAAGAAGAAGACGACGACGACGACAGGATGAATCACTGTTGTTCACTCGTTTCCTCCTCGTCTGTCACTTAAAAACACACACACACACACACACATCTCTGTGATCTGTCACTCACAGATAATCTACTCTGTGTGTGTGTGGATATACATACATTATACATGTATATATGCATGTTTTTCTTGTCTTGATGATAAACTCAAAGTGCTTTATATTTAAGGCTGAGAAATAAATGTTTGAATGTGTGATAAGAGGATAAGAAAGGTGGTGTTTTTTTTAATTTTCCTGAAGAAGATTTATTTGAACATTAATTGTTAAATTAAGTTGTTAATTCATTTGAATTTGAAGTGAATAAAAATTAAAAGGTGTTTGTTTCACACTGCGGTTAAAGGGTTCATCCTAAACTGCATCATCAGCAAAAACTCGCGACAGAGCGAAAGCCTGGAGGCGTCGCAGGAGAATGAAGTGTGTGTGTGTGTGTGTGTGTGTGTGTGTGTGCGCAGGACAGTAACAGGAGCTCACGCCGCGAGCTGTAATCTGCTCACACAGTGAACTGCTCCAGCTCTGCAGGATTAGCAGTGGTGTGTGTAACACAACACGCTCTTAATTACTGCTCCACAGTCGTGTTCAGGGAGTCGCCGCTCGAGTGTGAGAGCGGAGAGGAAAATGAAAAGGGAGAGGAGGCGAAACTCGTTCTGATGAAATCTTCGCCACATAATTAAAGTCAGAGGGAAAATAACAAACAAACCCAATGATGCGTGACGACCTACAGTCGTAACATGTTGCTTTAAATACACTTACTCCCATTGTGAAGGTTCTTTAATCACTGACAAACACGTCACCGTCTCTGACGGCTCCAGATTTATCTTTTATCCCCGAACAATCAACCGTGAGCTCCTCGCGCTCTGTTTCTGACCAAATGTCACCCTTTTACAAAAAAAATCACAAGAAATCAACATAGGACATCAAGCTATGTGGCTGTGACAGAACATTGCTTCTACGAATAACTTTCTTGACGAAAAACCTTGTTTGTTTCTGACAAAAAAAACGCTCGTTTCTGACAGAAAAGTGCTCTTTTATTTTACTACAAATAACTTTCTTGACTTAAAACCTTATGTCTGACCAAAAATCACTTATTTCTGACAAAAACATTCGCTATTTTCATCAAATAAAAATCATTTCTGTGACTAAAAACCTTGTTCCTGGTGAAATATTTGCTCTTTTCTTTTACTATAAATCATTTTTATGACTAAAACTTTTTTTGTGACTAAAAATATCCTGTTAGTGACTAAAACTCGCTCCTTACTTTGACCAAAAATAAAAATTGCCCTTTTATAAAAAATCAGTCTTTTCTTTTACTGAAGTAAAAATAAAAATCGCTCTTTTCTTTTACCCGACTAAAAATCACTCTTTTCTTTCACTCAAATAAAAATCACTCTTTTCTTTCACTCAAATAAAAATCGCTCTTTTCTTTTACCCGAATAAAAAAACGCTCTTTTATTTTACTTAAATAAAAATTGCTCTTATCTTTTATTCAAATAAAAAAACGCTCTTTTCTTTTACTCAAATAAAAATCGCTCTTTTCTTTTACGCGAATAAAAATCGCTCTTTTCTTTCACCCAAATAAAAATCGCTCTTTTCTTTTACTGAAGTAAAAATAAAAATCGCTCTTTTCTCTAACTGAGACTGACAAGAAAACAACATACGACGCCGTCAAGCGACGCGGCCGTCGGGCACGGCCCAGACTCCGCCTACCACGTAAAGGTAGTGTCGTCAGTGGAAACACAAACCAGACCAGGACTTTACCAAACAGAACCGTACCACAATGGAAACTCAGCATAAATTGCCTTGATGCTAACTTCTCTATGACGGAAACTACAACAGCCCCATAATCTGAGTTTGTTTGAGAAGAAGTGACTTTAGTGTTCAGTTCACAGAGCGGAGAGACTGGATCTGACTCTGGCGTCTGTGGACCAGAGCGTGGGAGAACATGGACCTCAGAGGCTGAATGTGTTCAAGTGTCAGCGAGCGTCTCTGCCTCTGGCTGCAGGAAACTTTCACACAGTTCACTAAACTTCATCAGTGATATCGGCCTCCATCGCCGCCTCGTTCCCGCCATCAGCTAAGTGATAACAGCCTCGTTATAACTTTACAGTGAAGGGCCACGCAGAGTTTCCCCGACACCCCTCGAGCTACGGCACCGAGCCGCGGACCAGCATGCACTGCTTCAGCCGAGGCTGTGATGATAAGAGACGCTGCAGAAGTGACACTGAAGACTCGAGTGTTTCCGAGCAGAGAGGAAAAGTCGCAACGCCAACTTTTCACCCACGGACGAACACAAGTGAACGGATCGCGTCGTTGGATTCACTCGTACGATGATAAACAAGGTCAGACGTCTTTAAGAGAACATGAAAAGAAAGATCATTTAACTGCAGTGGACACATAAGAGTGAGCAGGAGATCAGGACGTACGTACTACAGTACTTTAAAGTTCTCAAGTCATACTTTAAGGAGTAAAAGTACTTAAGTAAGTCACTTTTTAAATAATATTACTGAAGTAAAAGTCTTAATGTTTAGGACGTTCACTGTACACAAGTTTAAGAAGTAACTGAGCCACAGTGGATCAGTGGGAGGGACATTTGTCTCTGGACTAGAAGGTAGATAGATGTATGTGAGTGAGTGAATGTGTAAGTGAGTGAGTGAGTGAGTGAGTGAGTGAGTGAGTGAGTGAGTGAGTGACTGAGTGTGTATGTGAGTGAGTGTGTAAGTAAATGTGTAAGTGAGTGAGTGAGTGTGTAAATGAGTGAGTGAATGTCTAAGTGAGTGAGTTTGTAAGTGAGTGAGTGTGTATGTGAATGAGTGAGTGAGTGTGTATGTGAGTGTTTAAATGTGTAAGTGAGTGAGTGTGTATGTGAGTGAGTGAATGTGTAAGTGAGTATGTGAATGAGTGAGTGTCTGAGTGAGTGTGTAAGTGAGTGAGTGAGTATGTGAATGAGTTAGTGTGTATGTGAGTGAGCAAGTGAGTGATTGCGTGTGTATGTGAGTGAGTGTGTAAGTAAGTGTGTCAGTGAGTGTGTGAGTGAGTGAGTGAGTGAGTGAGTGTGTAAATGAGTGAGTGAATGTCTAAGTGAGTGAGTTTGTAAGCAAGTGAGTGTGTATGTGAATGAGTGAGTGAGTGTGTATGTGAGTGAGTGAGTATGTGAATGAGTGAGTGTGTGATTGAGTGAGCTAGTGAGTGTGTAAATGAGTGAGTGAGTGAGTGAGTAAGTGAGTGTATATGTGAGTGAGTGTCTGTGTAAGTGAGTGAGTGAGTGTGTACGTGTGTGTGTGTGTGGGGGGGGGGGGTGTGTGTGTGCGTGCGTGCGTGCCTGAGTGTGTAAGTCAGTGTGTGAGTGTCTTGAGTCTAAACACAAGGTAACTACACTACAACATGGAATGAAATCTCAGAATCAACAGAATCAAACTCCTCTTCTTCTCCCTCAGAATCACTGTCAACGTCCATGTGGGACAAAAACTCTCAACATTGTCCATCATTAAAGTCTCTCTTTAACCAAATAAAGTCCTTCCAGAACCTAAGTGTTCTAAGTTAACTGATGACCACAAACGCAGCGCGTCACGTGACCCTACCTTCACAGTGTAGAGACGTCTCTACTGTGGAGGACGACTGAGAGAGGAAGAAGAAGAAGAAGAAGAGCAGCAGCGTCCAATCAGAGAGAAAGACGAGTTCTCCTCGGACACTGCTGCATCGGTCACAACTGTAGTGGACAGATAAGATAGTGGTTACTCTGGGGTGTGTGTGTGTGTGTGTGTGTGTGTGTGTGTGTGTGTGTGTGTGTGTGGGGGGGGGGGTTAAGCAGGAGACGACCATCTTTAATTCTCATCTCGTGTGTCTTCAATCAGATGAAGTGACTTCCTCCTGTGGCTCACAACAGGAAATCAGTCACCGTAAAGCAGCAAACCAATCACCGCCTCTGACCGTGTGACCCATACTAATGTCTCTAATGTGGGTATTTACACACCTCTGACTCCACGCCTGTGTGTGTGTGTGTGTGTGTGTGTGTGTGAGAGACGCTTGTACATACATATAGAAAGAGAAGGCCTGTGTGCGTGTGCGTGGACGGAGACATGTTCAGACGCAGCGTATCGATCCGTTTGACAGTCTCGTCATGTCTTTAACGTGCCGCGGGGATTTACACACTCACTCACACTGTGACGGCACGAGCCCGAGAGACGGGGACAGCAATGAGTCTCCACCCGGGAGGGAGGGTGTGAAAAAGAGAAGAATAAGTGAAGAAAGGGTGAATAAAGCAAGCGAACATCAACAGCTGTGGGAAAAGGTAACGTCGCGCCGAGAGAGGAATGGGAATGAGATGACGAGCGGCGGCGAAGAAAGGGAGGATGTAGAGAGAGAGAAAGAGAGAGAGAGGAAAACAAATCAGCGTTTGTGCGCCCGCGACAGAGTTTGTCGCGCTATTGATTTCTTTTCCCAGCGAACAAATTCGTAAAAAAAAAGGCTGCTGCGATAACGGCCGTGAAATATGAAGCAGTTACTGCTGGTGGAAAAAAAAAAAGAATTGAGGATATAATTCAGTAAAAATGTTTCCCTGACACAGTGACAGTGATCACAGACGTCAAATAAAAACACACCTGACAGAACCTGACTCGGTTTTAAATGACCAGGAACTTTTCCATGGGAACTGTAGTTTGGGATTTTTGATGGGAAATCAACCAACTATTTCACCAACTATACAAACACACCAGAGCAAAAAGCCCTCAAAATGTTTACATTTGGATTGGACGTCACCAAAAAGTTGGCAACACTGTTTGCTGCAGGAAGTCAGACACCATTACATTAAAATAATGGTACATTAAAACATTAAAAGTGTTATTTTCCAAAATAAAAGCCTCCGTTTTTGTTGATTTTGTCACGGTTTGGGGCCACGATCGCAGTGAACGAAACACGTTTCAAACAAGTTTCGACGAGTAATTGCGCGGCCCTATTTTGTATGAAAAGATCTATACAAATAAAGTTTGATTTGATTGATTGATTGATTTATTGATATAAAGGGGATAAATCAATTGAACAAGCATGAGAAGGAAGAAGGAGCTTTTTCCTCGTGGGTGTTCACATTTTAGAGAAGGTGTTGTTCAACAGAGGAGGTCTGACACACACACACGCTTGTTAAATCCAAACACGTGTACTAGCCCACACACACACACACACACACACACACACATTAATTGATCCCGTTGCAGCAAAAAGGTGAGACGTGAGGAGGCAGATCTGCGGCCTCTAACCAAACCAACAAATAAAGTGTCTGAAACACACACACACACACACACACACACACACCCACACACACACACACACACCCACACACTTCAATTAGAGAGCAGCTACAGAGACAGAAGAGTGAGTGAGTGAGTGAGTGAGTGAGTGAGTGAGTGAGTGAGTGAGTGAGTGAGTGAGTGAGTGAGTGAGTGAGTGTGTGAGTGAGTGTGTGTGTGAGTGTGTGAGTGAGTGAGTGAGTGAGTGAGTGTGTAAGTGAGTAAGTGAGTGAGTGAGTGAGTGAGTGTGTGAGTGAGTGTGTGTGTGAGTGTGTGAGTGTGTGAGTGAGTGAGTGAGTGAGTGTGAGTGAGTGAGTGAGTGAGTGAGTGAGTGAGTGAGTGTGTAAGTGAGTGAGTGTGAGTGAGTGAGTGAGTCTGGTGTGCGACTATGTGAGTGTGTGTGTGTATGTACGTGTGTATGTGTAACTGAGTCAGTGAGTGTGTGTGTGAGTCCTAACCCTCGTTCTCTATTGAAACAGACAAAACATGTTTTGTGTATGAAAAGCCAAATGTGGACAAAAAAGATTATTATTTATTTATAACCATATTGGAAAAATATCAGTATTCATAGGAAATAATAAAAAAAAAAACACTAAGCCATCATTAACCTTTAGATATTAAATAAATATCTGACACATCTGTGTTTAGATCAGAGTGAACGTTTGACGACAGGTTCATCTTTGACAAAGTCTTATTCTGGCAGAGTTTCATCAACCACTTGAAGACGAAACCGTCCTCGTCTCATAACTGTTCTCTCAGCAGAGACAGATGGAGACGAGTCGCACTGAGACGAGTGACACAACACACCATTCCACAAAGACAGTTTCTACATCTCGTGTGTCTGGTGTTATTTTGACTGTGTGTGATCCACACAGAACAGATCAGTCATGAAAACACAAACACATGGAGACTCAGGTGTCATCAGATCGTTAATGCTGCACTAATGGAAAAATATGTTTTTTATCCGTAGACCACGTTGACTCACTGTTCGTGTGAGCATAATATGGACTGGTATCGCCAGAGGCGTCACTAGGTTTTAAGGACAGGGGGGGGCTCAGCCCCCACCAGACACACACATGTGAGTGAACACAGCACACGAGCACAACATTTCACAAACAGCTTTATCATTGACACTTTCTTGGTCTGTTTGCTCTTCTTCTCTCTCTCTCTCTCTCTCTCCTCTGCTTCTTGATCCATCTCTGGATGCCCTTCCTCTCTCTGACCTTGCCTGTTGATCCATTTCTCCCTCAGCATCTACTTCTGCCTGACCCTTGGAGATACATCAAAACACAATGGCCGTTTCTCAATACCCAAGTATGCCAGTATGTACTTGCTTACTTGGAAAGTACATACTTGAGAAGTACGACTGAAGTACATACTTGCCAAGTACAGGAGTACACGAGCACGATTCTTCAATTGGAACAGCAGCGTACTTCCTTGTTCTACTGTTTGAATGGCGGGTGGCGCGAAGCACTTTTAAGCCTCATTACCGCCACCTACAGTGTTGATGAATGAACATATAAAATACTTTTAATAAATAAATATATTGTTATTTTCACATTTTAAATATTTTATACACTATAAAATAGTGTCCATTATATGTAAATACATGTACAATGACAGTGCGAATTTAATATAAATCTAAAATTCAAAGTTACGATAAATTAAACATTAATATTATACAAAAGTTCACACTGTCAGGTCAAAACGTTTGCATTAAAAACAAAACATGTCAACAACAAATCTATGGATCACACCAAGTATGTAAAGATGGAGCCGTCTGAGCCAGCGGATCATTTCATCAGGACAGGCCGAGGTAACGCTGCCCTCTGCTGGACACTGTGAGCACTGAGCGTCCGCCGAGGCGGAGCTGATAACCTCCGACAGCGCCGCTGTCATACTATAAATACGTCATATTTTATCACACAAATTACATGTTTGGATTCTAAATGACTAATTTCTCGCCTAAAATGATTTCAAAACTGCGTTCCGGGACACAGAAAAATATTTATTTCAGGTTTATATTTGTATTTTATCCTGCTGTGTTCCGCCGCAATGCATTCTGGGATATATGGCTTTCCCAAGTACGCTCAAGTCACCACCCGATGCATACTTGGTAAAATGGGCGGAGCGAGAACACTTCCGGGTATGAGAACCGTACTCGCTGCTCGCGTTCTTGAGAAATGGAACAGAACTTGGACTGAGGCTGATGACGTTTTCACAAGTACGGGAGTACGCAAGTACGGACAAGTATGGATATTGAGAAACAGCCAAAGAGTTGAATCAATAACTGATCCACATAGAGGCTAATGCCACGACTTTAGCTCACAACAAAGTCATTGTTTGCTCCCATCATCAACATTTTGAAGTCGCACAGATTACATTTCGGGCACATATGTAATTAATATGGTTGCGATTTCATGCCCTGAAAAGTATTACTTAATTACTTAAATTAAAGTAATATTAAGATACTGTCTTCAATTGAAACAAGGGGTGAATTCCAATTCCTCGCTTAACGTTTAATCTCAAAAATGTGCAAGTGCTGTCCCCATTCTCTAATTTCCGAGGCCACCCTTGGGAGCAAGGGCTACCCAGAATGCATCGCGTGTTTTGACACAACAAAGAAGGCGCCGAAAGCAGCGAAACGAGTACGCTACAAATTAAGTATTTTCTTTGTTAATAGAGATATAAAAAATTATGAAAACCTCATTGTTGCGTAACGTTTATTTTTATTTTACGGTCTTTTGTCAAAAGTCGGCCGGTGCGGACAAGCGATCGTTTGCCGTTTACATTTCAATAAGCCGTGGTGTGTGGTAACTGTCAGCTGAATATGTCCGTGGTTGTGGTATTTGTATACCTGAGACTCCCCTAGTGACGCCACTGGGTATCGTCAACAATGGCTGACCTGAGATAAGTTTGCACTTCCGACTGCGGTGGAAGGTGGAATTCCGTGAACTGAAGTCCGATGTAGCACCGAACAGAACAAGTGCTTTACAAGTGACTGGTTTGTGTGTTTGATGATGACTCCGCCCACATGGAGGAGGAGCTATGACGCCATGATGTAGTGGCCATGTTGCCTGGAACCCTGTGAGTTTATTTATTATTAATTGAAGCAAGTCGACGTCTTTTTTTGGAATTGTTTTCAGAGCAGACTTTTGATTCACATCACTCTTTCAGAGTTGTGACCGTGAGCTTTTACACTCAATCTGAAAAAGACATTAAAAAAAAAAAAAAAGCCCAGAGCCTCGCTCACGTTCACGCAGCGCTGCTGCCAATCACCTCGGAAAATTTCATTTCATTTCATTTCCCAGTGCAGGTATAAGCACTCATTAATCCACAAAGCGTGACGGGGGCCGTGATATATGGAAATTAATCTTCCAGTCCCTCAGACAAAGCCCGCCCTCATTGGCTCTCCTTACCCCGCGTCCATTTTACATTTGCTTTTTATTAGCGTTGAACCCGTGTTTGACTGCACCAACCAAGCCGTTTCCTCCGCTCGCCGCTAATCGGAGGAAACGATCACAGAACGTGTAACGCAGAGCAAACACTGCAGTCGTGTATAAACGACTCGGCTTCACCTGCTCTGAGACGGACTCCTTTAAGAAATACTTACAAGTCGAAATTGATAGTGAAAAGTAATCTTTTAAGAATGAATTTAACCGAGAAATGATGAGATGAACAGAAGCAGGAGGGAAAATTAAAGAGGAACAAAGACACAGAGACAATTGTATGGATTTGATATTAATAACTCGGCAAACAAGACTCTCCACGTCCGACTAACTGCTCTACATTTATTACACCGGCATTTAAGTAATAAGAGAGAAGGTCATTGTAAATCAAACACTGCAGTTAAACCCACACTGAAATATGATGATTATGACACGGACAACATGGCTGTTAAAATACACCATAACTCAAAAATAACAATAACAATAATAATAATCATAATCATAATAATATTAATAATAATAATAATAATAATAATAATAAAGCATGAGGTTGACATTAGAGGGGAAAAAAGGGAGCCGAGGTAAAAAAATAAAATTGTAAAACAGTGGAAATTCCATTAAAAGGCTAAACTGCCTGCACTGGAAATCAAATTTATGACTCAGGAATTGAAATTGATCTTGGCACAAAGTGCTGCTGCCAAACGACCATGAATTATTCACAATGCAATTTCTTTTCTGGAAGATTGTAACAATTTAAATGGACTAACACATGATTAATCCTGGAGAATACAAGACATTTCTATTCAGCTGTTACACGTTCTTTCATCCACAAGAAACTGATCAATGATACAGACACTGATCAATGATAGAAACACTGATCAATGATACAGACACTGATCAATGATACAGACACTGATCAATGATAGAAACACTGATCAATGATACAGACACTGATCAATGATACAGACACTGATCAATTATAGAAACACTGATCAATGATACAGACACTGATCAATGATACAGACACTGATCAATTATAGAAACACTGATCAATGATACAGACACTGATCAATTATAGAAACACTGATCAATGATACAGACACTGATCAATGATAGAAACACTGATCAATGATAGAGACACTGATCAATGATACAGACACTGATCAATGATAGAAACTCTGATCAATGATACAGACACTGATCAATGATAGAAACACTGATCAATGATAGAGACACTGATCAATGATACAGACACTGATCAATGATACAGACACTGATCAATGATAGAAACTCTGATCAATGATACAGACACTGATCAATGATAGAAACACTGATCAATGATAGAGACACTGATCAATGATACAGACACTGATCAATGATACAGACACTGATCAATGATAGAAACACTGATCAATGATACAGACACTGATCAATGATACAGACACTGATCAATTATAGAAACACTGATCAATGATACAGACACTGATCAATTATAGAAACACTGATCAATGATACAGACACTGATCAATGATAGAAACACTGATCAATGATAGAGACACTGATCAATGATACAGACACTGATCAATGATAGAAACTCTGATCAATGATACAGACACTGATCAATGATAGAAACACTGATCAATGATAGAGACACTGATCAATGATACAGACACTGATCAATGATAGAAACACTGATCAATGATAGAGACACTGATCAATGATAGAAACACTAATCAATGATAGAAACTCTGATCAATGATAGAAACACTGATCAATGATAGAAACACTAATCAATGATAGAAACTCTGATCAATGATAGAAACACTGATCAATGATAGAAACTCTGATCAATGATACAGACACTGATCGATAATCAATGATAGAAACACTAGATCTTAGCTCCACCCCTTTCTCCTGCTCTCACATTAACAGTGGTCTCATGGTCACAGCACCACACACAGGCCTGGCATGTGCACTGCAGGGATTTCTTTATCAACAACTCCACCCATTTCTTCGTCAGCGTTTGATGAGAATCACAAGTGTGTGTCGAGATTATTATTCATGACGTTAACTACGCACACACACACACACACACACACACACACACACACACACACACACACACACACACACACACACACACACACACACACACAACACACACACACACGTGCTTGTCCTTCAAAGATTGACGGTGGAAGCTTCCTCTCTTTTTTTCTCTGCCCTGTGTTAAACTGTGTCTCCACTCAAATTAAACCCAGCAGAAAAAGTAACAGAGAGAGAGAATGAGATGGGATTACAGGGATAATGTGAGCAGATGGAAGGAGGTCGAGACTCCAGCAGGACTCTCCACTCCAAATGGATTAAAGGACTTCACTGAGCCACCGACGACCGAGAGGATACAGAGTTTCCTCGAACACACACACACACGCGCGCGCACACTTCCTCCTCCTCGCTGCCACCTGCTGCTCAGCCCGGAAATGAAAACTTGCCTTTGTCTCTACATGTGACGCAAAACAGGAATAAAACATGGAAGTGGATTTCAATCTAGGGTTTACACACACACGCACGCACACACGCACACACGCACACACACACACACACACACACACACACACACACACACACACACACACACACACACACACAAAGAGAGGGAGAGACACTAACACACACAGTAAGAAAGAATAATCTCATAATTCTGACTTTAATCTGTGAATTCTGACTTTCATCTTGAATTCTCACTTAAATCTCAGAATTTTAACTGCAATCTTCAATTTTGACTTAAATCTCAGAATTGTAACTGCAATCTTGAATTCTTACATTCATCTTGAATTCTAATTTTATCTTGAATTCTGACTTTAATTTCTGAATTCTGACTTTTTTCCCCATAACTCTGACTTTAATCTTGAATTCTCACTTAAATCTCAAAATTGTCATTTTAATCTTCAATTTTGAGTTAAATCTCAGAATTGTAACTGTAATCTTGAATTCTGACTTTAATCTTGAATTCTGACTTTAATCTCAGAATTCATGCCGTTTAATCTGTTGTATTTTACATGTTGCACTGATACTTGTCTGTATCACAAAGACAGATCTTAATCAAAATGTTTCCCCTCAACATGCTACCACACACACACACACACACACACTAGGGCTGTAAAGTCAAAGTCGACTGGTCGACTAATTGGTCGACACGCTCTGGCTCGACCAAAATTGTGATTGGTCGACTAAATTTTTTTTTTTATGCTTCGCAGCAGGTAACAGCCCGTCTTCAGAGAACACTCCCCCTTGTTTTCCACTATTTTGGTTTAGTCCTCATGAGCGACAGACGGATTAGTGTTGCCAAACATGACGTATCATTTAAAAACCCTAAGCTAAGGTTGCTCCGTCCGTTTTGAGTATGAACATATCAGAATTATTAGCATATTTCAATGTTTTAGTCTAATAATCGTTGATTGGTTTTATAACTGCAGACGCAGCCGCTCGTAACAGCGGCTGCGTCCCGTGGTCTGTTTGTTACTCAGACAGATTAGGCTTTTAAAACAAACATTTTGGGAACATCCTCCTCTTCAGACTTCATCAGAACACGTGTCTCATTGAAGTGCGACACATGAAAACTCCTGATAAAGATCCCATCACTGGCACCAGCAAGTGGTCAGAGACGGATTTCACCTCATTTTTTAAAGAAAAAAAAAGACAGCTGTGTTTGTAATCTTCAATCACACAGAGTCATTTCACACTCGTTATGTAAGTTATTACTCCACAGTACATGTGGATGGATTTGTCTGGATTATACGTAAAAAAACCAAAAAACTGTTTTTATAAAAATTTAGATGAGACTCATGTCTCTGCTGCTCATGCAGACTATTTTAAAACTGGAGAAAACAACATTTATTTGTTTTTTTGTGCCTCCACAAATACGGTGACAAATCAGTTTTCATGACCGTTGATATTATTTCACCGCGTCTGTTCGGTTTCAATCCTCTTCATTAGTTTGTTAAGATAAATAATACCTGAAAGTGATTGTTGAGATTATTCAAATAAAATGACCAAAACCTCAACATGAGCTGAGAACCAGGATAAGAACGATGTTCACGTCTTTATCTTCACTGTTAGACAGACTTTTCCAACAGGAAAGTGAAGTTTGGAAACCACTCACTCTCCCACACCAAAGTCCATAGAGAAAATCAGTGATTTTAGCTCGCGGGGACACAGCAGCTGCTGGTCTACTGCTGCCTCGTGTGGTCACTTTGTGTCACTGAGGTCAATCTGAACAAAGGATTTCAAACACTGAAGTGACAAAATAAGACATTTGAACTTAGTGATGGAGGCAACAGTGGATCAACAACTCCTGTGTGCTGTGATGTTAAAATCACAGCACACAGATTTTCTCTATGGACTTTGGTGTAAAAATAAAAAAAACTGACTGACTCTTCGATAGAAAATGTATATCTTTTAATATTTAAGATAGTGGTATTTAAGTGATATGTTTTTTTTATTAACAAGTATATTTGTTTTTTTGTAAATAAATAAAATAAAATATTATCTTAGGAGGTGTAACACTGTGCTGCTGTGGCACAAACTGCACAGTTTGGGATCAATAAAAGTCTTATCGATCCGTCCATCTGTTGCTATTAATATAGATCTGATAATTAAGCTTCAGGAAAGAGCTGAATAATCATGTTACTGCATTTCCAAATATTGTGTGTCTGTAGTACGGTGGCCCAGAGGTGTCAGAACAAATACAAAAGCCACAACACGAATACAAAAGCCACAACACAAATCTTTTGTATTCGTGTTGTGGCTTTTGCATTTGTCCTGACACCTCTGGGCCACCGTACTGTAGCCATAATAAATGTAAATTTAGAGAAGGAAATCATGATTGAAGAGGGTTGTGGGTTGAGGTTTATTGTTTGTTTTTCCAACATTTTCCAGTATGATTTTGGGATATTGTTGCTAATATTCTGGCTTATTTTTTATTAATTATGGTCGATTAGACCAAAACAAGCCTCAAGCGTATTATTCATTCATTCATTTTTCATGATGTGACTACGTGTTGCTGTAAAAACCCCACAGAGAGAGAGTGGAGGAAAAGTCTGCGAGGAAGTCGCCGCAGCTGCAACCAGAAGATTTAGTGTTGGAACGCTGCAGAATCAAAAAGTATCCTTCTTTTTTTTTTTTTTTTTCACCTCCATCAATACTAAAGTGTTTAAGATGGAAATTAATGTGACAAAAAGCCAAGTCTGCATGCAGCGACTGTGAGTGTAAATGAGCGCCGTGTGCCAGCAGCAGCCTCAGCGTCTTTTCTGCACCGGGAACGTTCACTTTACTCAAACCAATAGGTCACATTGATCGGGTCACTTCCTCTGCCGCGCGCCGTTAACTAGTCTTAATGGAACAAGATGTGGAAGTGTCTTCTCCTCACAGACAGACAGAAAGATCCAATACAGACGCAGATATACATATACATGTGTATATACATACACAGCAGGTAAAGCAGTTAAAAAACACCACAAAATCTGTTTCCCAAACAAAAAAACATGACAAAGCATCACAAAACTTGTGTTTCAAGTTAGCAATTTTTATTATTATTCCACAGATGAATCGGTAGAGAATATGTTCATAAATATTTAACTCAAAGCACGACGATAAATTGGAACGAACAAAAACAAACGCTGTAAAAGTCTGATTGCACATTTGTGCAACATATTTTAAACGACATTTAAATCAAATTTGAAAAGCATTACAACTGTATTTAAGGAATAACAAAAAAATACATTTTATTTTAAGTATTTTATTTCAAAATAAATAAAGAAATAATAAATATTCATCTTCACTAAAATGCTGGGAAATTGAAAATTTAGGAAATTTAGGCCACGATGCGATATTGAGGGCCATGAAAGGCGCCTCCAAATAAAATGCATTATTATTAATATCATGAAATGTAGGCCCGATACGATATCACGATATTTAGGCTGCGATACGATATCATCACGATATTTAGGCCGCGGTAGATATCATCATGGTATTTAGGTCGGAATACCATATTGTCACGATATTTAGACCACGATACGATATCATGATATTTAGGCCGCGATACGACATTATCACGATATTTAGGCCGCAATAAGATATTTTCACGATATTTAGGTCGTGATACGACATAATCACGATATTTAGGTCACAATGCGATATTATCACAAAATTTAGGCCCAGTGGGATATTATCAAGATATTTAGGTCATGATACGATATTATCATGATATTTAGGCCACGATATGATATCATCACGATATTTAGGTCGGAATACCATATTGTCACGATATTTAGACCACAATACGATATTATCATGATATTAAGGCCAGCGATACGACATCATCACGATATTTAAGCCGCAAATACGATATTATTATGATATTTAGGCCGCGATACGATATTATGATATTTAGGCCACGATACAATATTATTATGATATTTAGGCCGTGATACGATATTATGATATTTTGACCGCGATACGATATTATTATGATATTTTGACCGCGATACGATATTATTATGATATTTAGGCCGAGATACGACATTATCACAATATTTAGGCCGCAATACGATATTATCACAATATTTAGGTCACCATGTGATATCATCGAGATATTTAGGTCATGATACGATATTATCTTGATATTTAGGCCACGACATGATATCATCACGATATTTCGGCAGCGATAACATATTATCACGACAGTTTGTAAGAAGTCAGTCTCATCCAACGGTCATCATCTAAACAATTCCTCCAATCACTCCTCCCTTTCCCGAGCAGATCAGGAAACTACGGTGGCCCCTGTGTCCCACAAAGGTTATTCATTTTCATTAGCAGAGCAGCCGTAGCAACATGGCAGCCTCTGTGGTGAGAGATTCTTCCCTCAAGTCCACTAAGAAGAGTCTTATTCAAAGGCAATGGAAACCAAATACACTTATACAAACAGGCGTATGGGAAATATATTTAATTTCTGCCAATAAAGCCCACTAAATGTTACACACCGCACCTTTAAAGTTCCTGTGGTTTGTTTATTTTCCACTCTGTTCACCTGTGCATTAATGAACACGGATACAGCTGCGTGTTTAACTCTCGCTCTGCTGCTCCGCTCTCACTCTGCTTTATCCGCTGGTGATAATTAACCTGTTGGTGCAGCAGCATCTCTGCTGACACCCTGAGCATCTGTTAGTGCCGGCAGCAGCGGCGGCAGCGGCGGCGACGGCAGCGGCGGCATAAGAAGAAGAAACAGTAGCAGAAGAAGAAGAAACAACAATAGCAGCAGCAGACACAACAGCAGAAATAGAAACAGCAGCAGAAAAAAGAGGTAACGGAAGCAGCAGAAGAAGAAACGACAGTAGAAGAACAAGAAATCCGAGTAGAAGAAACAGCAGTAGAACAAGAAACAGCAGTAGTAACAACATCAATGCTTCACCAACAACACTTCGTCAATACTCCAGTATCAATAATTTATCATCAATACTTCATCAACAATACTTCAATATCAATACTTTATCATCAATACTTCATCAACAATACTTCAGTATCAATACTTTATCATCAATACTTCATCATTAATACATCAGTATCATTACTTCAGTATCAATACTTCAACAATCGTCATCATAATATGTCAGTATCAATACTTCATCATCAATACATCATCAATACTTCATAAACAATATTTCAGTATCAATGATTCAGTATCAATACTTCATCAACAATACTTTATCATCAATACTTCAACAATACTTCAGTATCAATACTTCATCGTCAATACTTCGGTATCAATACTTCAGTATTAATATTTATGTCATGATCAATACCTGTATCAGTATTATCCATAAACCCTGAATATCAATATAAAAAAAGTGCATTATTTAATGCTGGTGTTTCTTTATGATGTCAGGGGCCCCTCACCCCCCTGACCCTGGCCTGCTGTTGTAGCGCCCCCTGTCAGCCAAGAAAAAACTTACAAAAATTTTCATTTGGATCAACGAGATCAGAGCAGATGTTTGTTTGCGCGCTTTTACGCACAAAAGCCAAGTACACACACACACACACACACACACACACACACACACACACACACACACACACACACACACACACACTTACACACACACACACGTGCGCGCGCTCACCTCGTTTATCCTGAACTTTGACCCTGATCTCCAGCAGCGGTTCGGTCTCTCTGTCCAGCCGCCTTAAAATGACTAAATCCCCGCTGTCTCGGCTCACGCTCACCGGTGAACTCTCCGCGTCAGGCTCCACCAGCTCAAAGGTGGCGGACTGAAACCTCACCGGGTTCAGGTTCATCACCACAGACCCGATCCCCGCGTCCTCCGACACGTTAATGAGAACCGGACTGTCCGAGTCCAGCACGGACCTGGACCTCCTGGACCCCCGCGCTGCTGCTGCTGCCGCTTCCAGCTGCTGCGGGTTCGGTTTTCTCATCACCACCGGTCTCTGTCTGGGGTAAATCTCCACGGACACGCTCTGACTCGTGCGCGGCGGCCACCCACGGTCCCGGGCAAACACTTGGAACCGGATTGGCTCCTCCAGACCCAGGATGGAGTCCACCAGCAGGATCTCACCGGTTTTGGGAACCGCGTAAAAAGTGCCGTTTTTGGGCAGCGCGAAGTAGATGAGCTCCGCGTTCTTGCCGCTGTCGTCGTCGCGCGCGGTGACCGCGTAGACGGCGGTGCGCAGCGCCGTGGCATCGTCCACGCTCAGCTTCACATCCGCGCCGAGGAAAGTGGGCTGGTGGTCGTTGGTGTCCAGGACGTCCACTCTGATGGACGCAACTTCAGCGACCACCGCGCACTCCTCGTCCTCCTCCCGGGAAGGTCCCGCCGCTGACGCGCTCTGTCCGCAGCACAGAACCAGAACCAGTGCGTACTCTGCGCGTTCTTCCCGGTCCAGAACTGCACATGTTTTCAGTAAAACGTGACCCCGGTTGTGATGCGCAAACACTCGGAAATTCCCGCTGCCGTCACCGAGGAGTTTAAAGTGCGGTGCCGCCTGTGCCGCCTGTGCCGCCGCCGCGGTGCCGCATCCATCAGCGCCGCAGAGTCTCTGTGAGTTGAAGCGTTTTAACGGGACGCTCAGTCCGTTCACTCGGGTTCCCGGGGGCGCGTTTTCGAACACATGTCCGTGGAAGAACGGAACCTGCTCCACGGTCTTATTCCCGAGTGCGCACGAAACCAAAACGGGGAAAACCGCGACCCAGATCATGACTGTGTCCGTGTCCGCGTCACTGAGTCTCTGCTGGTCTCAGGTCCATGAGCGGGTGACTCTCAGTCCTCGAGGACAGAAATGTGCCTTGAAGACGCCAAACTTCCATCAGATTGGGACGCAGCCATCGGTGGCTCCGCGGGAGAAGAAGCAGAAGTTTGTGAGCGCGAGGAGAGACTTCAACCTCCTCCTCTTCCGTCTCTGCTGTGGATCTGTGCGCGTCCCAGAGACTGAAAAAAACCCCTTCTTTTACTGCTCGAGTGCGCGCTTTTCCCTCTCTCTCTCGCTCTCTCGCTCTCTGTCGCGTGCGTGCGTGGGTTCTCCTGATCTCGCACTTTAATCCATGAGTTGCTGCAGAAACTGTGCGCAGCCACGCGCCGCCACGCGCAGGTGCCTCTCTCCGTCTGATGATTGCAGCTGTGGATGAGTTGCGCGGCGGGGTCATAAAATGTCGCGCAGAGGCTGCGTGTTTTACGCACGCACGCACGCACGCTTCACCGGCAGCGGCGAAGTCTCCGCAGCAGAGAGATGCAGCTCTCTCTCTTCCGCTCTCTTCCTCTCTCTCTCTCTCTCTCTCTCTCTCTCGAAATGAACTTCTCAGCAAAGCAGCAGAGTCGAAATCGACTCGCATGCACGGGCGCGCGTGCACGCACAAACACCCACACAGAGCAGGGGCGTAACAGCAACACAGCAGAGAAGTGACTGAGGCTGGGGCTCCTTCATTTATCAACTGTTTTATGTTGTTGGGTTTTTTTTGGGGGGGGGGGATCCCCCTTTAACACTGTGGTTCTGTGAGAAACATGAGTCAGAGCTCACTGTGCTGTGAGCGCCCCCTGCTGCTGACAAACAGACACCGAGAGGAGGAGTAAACGTCATCACATCACAAAAGACTCAACATTCACTCTCCCACACCAAAGTCCATAGAGAAAATCAGTGATTTTAGCTCACGGGGACACAGGAGCTGCTGGTCTACTGCTGCCTCGTGTGGTCACTTTGTGTCACTGAGGTCAATCTGAATGAAGGATGTTTAATGCCGAAGCGTAAAAATAAGACATTTGAACTTAGTGATGGAGGCAGCAGTGGATCAACAACTCCTGTGTGCTGTGATGTTTAAATCACTGATTTTCTCTATGGACTTTGGTGTGGGAGAGTGAGCGGTTTACAAACTTCAGTTTCAGGTTCCGTTCAGGATCAGGATATATGCTTCTACAACAAGATGGCTGCCTCCATAAAACGAGGCCTAAAGTCTTATTCTAAGGCTAGAAATGAACAAACAATTTTCATTTTTGAAGCCGTTATACGACTAAACAAACAGAGTCATTTATATAAATGAACCCTCTCAAATTGAACATTTAACCTTCAGGGACCAGGGGCCAGTCAACAGGAAATGCTGTGTGTGTGTGTGTGTGTGTTGTAACACACTCCATGTCCTCAGGGAAAACAACACCACAGTCCCCTGTCCCGGTGATCAATGCCTATTGTCGCACGTCCAGATCCATCACCCCTTTCTTCCAATAACAACGTCGGTCCATCAGATTAAAATAATGTACAAATCAATCATTAAGAAACGCCTCCGTGGCGACTACAGGGGGAAATAAAGGCTGGTGCAGCTGCAGGCGACGATTCAAGAGCTGTCTTTATGTCACACACAAGTGGCCCCGTGTATGTGTATGTGGTTCCCGTGTGTGGCCTCCAGGGGGGGCGTGTGAGCGGTGTATGCATGGTGACATGGATAAATAAAATCTACCTCAAGTCCATGACATTTACAGAACATGTTCACGTCATTATCTCACCGTTAGACAGACTTTTCCAACAATTTGCAAACCACTCACTCTCAGGAGCTGCTGGTCTACTGCTGCCTCGTGTGGTCACTTTGTGTCACTGAGGTCAATCTGAATGAAGGATGTTTAATGCCGAAGCGTAAAAATAAGACATTTGAACTAAGTGATGGAGGCAACAGTGGATCAACAACTCCTGTGTGCTGTGATGTTAAAATCACTGATTTTCTCTATGGACTTTGGTGTGGGAGAGTGAGCGGTTTAAAAACTTCAAACTTTCCTGTTGGAAAAGTGTGTCTAACAGTGAGATAAAGACGTGAACATGTTCTTAAGATGTCGTAGACTTAAACTGAAGCAGATTTTAACAACCGAGTGGCTAAAATGTTTTTTTTCCAAAACAACAGATTTACAGATGTTACTTTGAAATCTCCATCGTACATGTAAATCGAGGTGAGACAAACTCGGAAAAACTTTCCATGGAGGAGAGTGTTCATAAGTGTGTGTGTGTGTGTGTGTGGTCATTATCTCAAAGTAAGTCTTCTCTGCGTGCTCCTTCAACTCCTGCCCACTGAAACAATTCACCCTCGGCAGTTTCAAAAGGTTCAAAAAATCAACATTCTTCACACAAGTGCGTGCACATTTTCGAAGCTTTACAACAGAACTTTGTGTGGGAGTTCATTTACATGCGTTTGGAAGTGAATTAAGAACCTGTTTATATTCCAAAGAGCGTTAGAGACAGAACATGCAACAGAAAACTGAGCCTTTACCTTGACCAGGAGTTATTGACATTTCATCCGTCCATCCAAAGCTAATATAAGGAAGCTTTTTGGCCTTGGGTGAACATGAAGACTCATATATCTATAAGTAAACAAACAGGAATAATTATCTTTGTTTATGGCAAAATAAATGGAAAAATAGTCATTATTCTTCCTTTGGATAAAAGAGAATAAAAATTTATTTTATTGTATTTTAAAAAGCAAAAAAAACCCTGATTTTTAGCCACTTAAAGGGACACTATGTAGTATTTATGGGTTTATATAACCCAAAATCCACTTTTTTATACATATGTGCTCCTGCATTGTCTAGTCCAGGGGTCACCAACGTGGTGCCCGCGGGCACCTGGTAGCCCGCAGGCAGCCAATAGGGTGCCCGCGAGCTCACTTCACTTCACCTCACTTGCATGTATCCGTATGATGGCTCAGTAAAATATCTTTGATATTCTCTCGCGTTTGTCCTCACAGGCTCCGGTAGAAACATGGCGTCTCTCTGCTAACAGTGGCTATGCAACCGCGGCCCGCGACCATGTTATTTTACATGACTTTTTGAAACACTACGAAAATGAAACAAAAACTATTATACAGCGACTTGACAATGCAGGAGCACATAATATGTATAAAAAAGTGGATTTTGGGTTATATAAACCCATAAATACTACACAGTGTCCCTTTAAATGGTAAAAAAGTGGTGCATAAAATGTTAATGTGGTAGCCCTCCATATTATTTTTTACCCTTAAGGTAGCTCTCTGTCTCAAAAAGGTTGGTGACCCCTGGTCTAGTCACTGTATAATAAAATTAAAAAATTAAAAAATTAGTTTCAAAAAGTCATGTAAAATAACATGGTCGCGGGCCGTGGTTGCATAGCCACTGTTAGCAGAGAGACGCCATGTTTCTACCGGAGCCTGTAAGGACAAACGCGAGAGAACAAATCAAGCGTCTCTTTACTTGTAGCTGAAGTCCCGCCTCCTCTCTCTCCGCTTCGTCTGCTACGGCCGTGGTAGCTCCGCCCTCTCCCTCGCCTCACAAACCTCATCTGCTGACACGGAGAAAGACGACGAGGACGACATTTGACCAGCTGAGGACACCGTAGCGCTCAGGGAAGGGAGGGGGTGAGCAGAGGAGCAGTTCTTTGTTGTCAGCCTCTCCTCTAGATGGCACTATAAACTACTTACTTCACCTTTAAAGAAATCACTGTGTAAAAGCTACACCTTGCATAAGTCTATGATATCTTTTAGAGCTGAAACAACTAAAACAATTAATCTTTTAATGAAACTTTGATTACTAAATTAATCGCCAACTATTTTGATAATCGATAATCGGTTTGAAGCTTTTTTCATGATTAAAACAAGATTTCTGATTGTTTTAGCTTCTTAAATGTGAATATTTTCTTGGTTTCTTTGCTCCACATAAACAAAGAAATTATTGAAACTGAATCATTTTGGTTTGTGGACAAAACAAAGACGTTGGAGAACATCGACATTTCCAGCTTTGACAAACATTGATCAACGTTTTTTAACATTTTCTGGACCAAACGATTCATCGATTAATCGAGAAAATAATCGACAGATTAATCGATTACGAAAATAATCGTTAGTTGCAGCTCTTATATCTTTAACATGTGTTTGCTGAGTGATCCCACTGCTTTGCACGCGTACACTCATCAGTGATTTTAACCTCACAGCACAGGTCCCCGTGAGCTAAATACACTGATTTTCTCTATGGGGTTTGGTGTGGGAGAGTGAGTGGTTTACAAAGTTCAGTTTACACAACGGAAAGTCTGTCTAACAGTGAGATAAAGACGTGAACGTGTTCTTAAGACCTGAGATAAACTTAGTTTACTTCATCTCGTGTTTGACAGATGACACGATTGTTCTCTCGTGTCACAAAAGAGACAATAAAATGAATCAAAACAATAATAATGGCTTTATATTTACATGTAATAACGGAGCCTTATCTTACGCGTCGGTCGCCATTCACACATTTTCAAAGGCACAATCGTGCAGAGTGAGAAAGAGAGTGACAGACAGACAGACAGACAGACAGACAGACAGACAGAGATAGACTTGGTCAGCCGTTAAGCTTCAGTGTGGACTAATATTCCCCTCTGTGACAGTGACAATGGCCCAGTGATCACCAGACTGAATCATCTGCTCCTCTCATCTCTTTGTGCAGATGTGTCAGATTTGAAATAAAACCCATTATGCACGAAGCCTCTTCCTCCTCCTCCTCTTCCCCTAAGTGTTTGCTTATTCATACTGCAGCCCGTCAGTGTCACACACACACACACACAACACAAAACTCACACACACACACACACGTCTTTAAATATCACACCTCCACTAAGTCTTGTCTCATACTCCAGTCGGGAAGCCGGTGGGCATTTGACAATACAAGCACTGGGATCACATGACAAATAATAACAACAACCATGTCTCTCTCTCTCTCTCTCTCACACTCACACACACACACACACACACACACTCACACACACACACACACACACACACACACAGACACACACACACAGACACTGCTGTAGAAGTGGACTTGTTTTTACGGCTGCTGTAAAAGACATATTTTTAATATACGTGTATTATTACTGCACTTTAGCAAGGTCTCAAAGGTTCAAAACAAGGTCTAAACACTCACCAGTTAGCTTGATTTAGCACAAAAGGACAAAAACCGTCTCCGTATATAGAGGACAAACCGTCTTTCTGTATATGAAAGACAAACTATCTCTGTATATCGAGGACAGGCCGCCTCTACGCATGCATATACGAGGGACAAACCATCTCTCCGTATATATGAAGGACAAACCGTCTCTTTATATATAGAGGACAAACCGTCTCTTCGTATAAACTGAGGACAAACCGTCTCTTTATATATAAAGGACAAACCGTCTCTCCGTATATACGGAAGACAAACCGGTCTCACTGTATACAGAGGACAAACTGTCTCTTTATATAAATTGAGGACAAACCGTCTCTTTATATATAGAGGACAAACCGTCATTATGCATAAACTGAGACAAACCATCTCTCTGTATATAAAGGACAAACGGTCTCTCCATATATGTGGAGGACAAATCGTCTCTCCGTATATACACAGGACAAACCGTCTCTTCGTATAAACTGAGGACTAAACCACTCTCAATACGCAGCACAAACTGTCTCTGTATGTATAAGATTAATTCCTTATTTCAAGACTAGAAATAATGAATTGATTATTAATAAAACACTAAATGTTTCTGTGATTCTTCAGCTTCTTAAATAAAGTGAACAGTTTCTTTGCTCCATAAAAACAAAGAATTTGAGACATCATCATGACCAGGTTTGACAAACACTGGGCCACAAAATGTCATGAAATGTTGATCAAACGACTGATGGATTAACTGAGGTAAATAATCCTAATCCATTGATGAAACCATGAACTGTGAGTCACTTCACTGACGTGTGGAACCACCTGTTGGATCCAGCTCAGCGCTTCGTCAGCTGCAACCGAAGGAGCCGACAAATTCGATTGGCTGGAGATGGTCCTCAAGGCTGAGCTGATGACCACACTGCAGAAAACACTGAACTCTCCCTTTAACACTTGCCTCTCGTACCTCAGCATCATCTCAGCTCTTCACCACAGTCGTGACACGAAGCATCTGCAGCTTTCGTTTGTCTGCTCATCTTCACTGCCGTTCGCTAATATTGTCGTTTCTCGATCCCCTGGCTGCCCTTGTCATGAAGTTTGTCCTCCTCTGACAGCGAGCGCCTGGCACTGAACCCGTCATCTCCCATTCATTATCCTGACAACTGACAGACTGCGCTGAGGATCATTCAAATCCATGCAGACTCACTAAATCTCAATAAAGTGGAACGCCAATCTGGCTGCGGCTCCATCGAGCAGAAGACTTCACGTCTGGGGGTTTTTTTCCCCCAAAGAACAAGAACAAGCTGTTGTTGATTGACACAACACACACACACACACACACTTCAACTGCTATGTATGATTCTGACCACGAGTTTTAAATGGCACCAAGTTAGCGTTGACATTTGTCGACACCTGCCCGTTGCTGAGAACCTAAAAACTAAACTAACCGAACAAAATCTAACCCGGCTCGACTCTACGACGCCTTAATAACACGTTCACGTCTTTATCTCACTGTTAGACGGACTTTTTCTTGTGTAAACTGAAGTTTGTAAACCGCTCACTCTCCCACACCAAAGTCCACAGAGAAAATCAGTGATTTTAACATCACGGCACACAGGAGTTGTTGATCCACTGCTGCCTCCATCACTAAGTTCAAATGTCTTACTTTGTAAAATTCGTCATTTGACATCATTCGCAGTGACACAAAGTGACCACACGAGGCAGCAGTAGACCAGCAGCTCCTGTGAGCTGAAATCAGGAGAGTGAGTGTTTTGCAAACTTCAGTTTCCTGTTGGAACAGCGTGTGTCTAACAGTGAAGATAAAGACGTGAACATGTGACTAATTAGAAGTATATCTTAAATTAAACCATTGTAAAAATGCTGTGATAAATATCTGTGTGTTATATAACAACATCACCATCTTATCACTAACCTTAACCATAACCAGCTAACTAGTTACTAACCACCATTGCAAACCTAACCAGTTGAGGTTCTGCCTCATTGGGACCAGGTTTTGGTCTCTATGAGGACTACAGGTCAGTGTTTGAGAGAGGTAAAAAGATCCTAAAGAGGTAACACACACGCGCACACGCACAGCCACGCGCGCGCGCACACAATGCGCGACAACGCACGCACGTACGCACAAATTCACACAGTGTCTTCATTCGACAGTTACAAACTTTTTCAGAACTTAAATTCGTCAAAATCACTGAACACTCACTCACTCACGTGATGCTGCGTCATCGTCTCCATCCATGATTCTGGTAAAACAGTCGCACCAGCTTTACTTCCTGTTTACAAAGGAACTCCTGTGACGTGGTCACGTGACTGGCGAGTTGATTTAGATTTTTTTCAAATTCAATTTAAAGTTTTAACCAGAACCAAAAAAAAAAAGAATACAATTATGTTGGGAAGATATATGTATGTATGTGTGTATATAATATATACAGTATACATACTTATAATACTTATTATTATTACATATATACTTTCTTTTTAATTCAAAATAAAACACATTTATGATGCAAAATGTATCCAAAAATTTTGAAATCTCTGCCAAAAAGAAATTAAATAATACAAAAATAAGTTTACGTGTGACAAGAAAACATAATCAATATACGTCAGGGATTATAATAATAATAAAAAAGAAGTCAGGAAGTTTGCTGCGTTCCATTTATATCACAACTTTAACAAAAAGTGAACTCAACAAAATACACAAAAAGTTATATTTACTTACTTTTTCTTCCGAGGCAAACTCCTTCATTGATTTATTTTAAAAGTAAAATCAACTTTGATCTGCAGACATACTTTAATAATTCATGGAAACATAAGAATAATACTCATATAAAAATAGTCACGCGTGTCATAGTTTGTTTAGAGGGAACTGAATAACATGAAATAATATATACATATGATATAACAGTAAAAATAAGAACAAATAAGTGAGTATAGAAGAGTAAGTGTTTGAATATAACTCATACAGATTATTCATGGAATTAATAAAAATATCATTTCAATTTTCTTATGGGTTTTCAGAATTTAAAATAACCTGTGAAATAAATACATTACCTTGGTCAGTGGTTCTCAAACACTGGGTCCATTCACACAGATAGATTCATCATTTTCCTAAAGATTTCTGCATATATGTTTAAAAATGACAAGTTTTAATTCATTTACCAAACACATGAATATTAGCTGTTACAGATATGATCTTTAGAACGTGTGTCCACGTACAGAACGTTTGGGAAACACAACCTTCAAAGGGTTTTTTCTTCTTCTTCTGTCATTTACTCTTGAAGACGGAGGGGAAAATAAAAATGTACAACACGGAACAGTGTCCACAAAACGAATGATGAGAAAAACAGTGTTTGTTTTGTTTGGCTGGAATTCAGAATTCTGGGATTAATGTCAGAGTTCTGAGATTAATGTTGGAATTCTGAGATTAATGTCAGAATTCTGAGATTAATGTCCAAATTCTGAGAATAATGTTGCGATTCTGAAATTAATGTCGCAATTCTGAAATTAGAGTAGGAATTCTGATATTAAAGTCGGAATTCTGAGATTGATGTCGGATTTCTGAGAATAATGTTAGAATTCCGAGATTAAAGTCGATATTCTGAGATTAATGTCAGAGTTCTATACAGTATATAAAAAAAGACGTGTGTCCACGTACAGAACGTTTGGGAAACACAATCTTCAAAGGGTTTTTTCTTCTTCTTCTGTCATTTACTCTAGAAGATTGAGGGGAAAATAAAAATATACAACACGCAAGAGTGTCCACAATACGAATGATGAGAAAAACAGTGTTTGTTTTGTTTGGCTGGAATTCAGAATTCTGGGATTAATGTCGGAGTTTTGAGATTAATGTCGGAATTCCGAAATTAGAGTAGGAATTCTGAGATTAAAGTGGAAATTCTGAGATTGATGTCGGATTTCTGACAATAATGTTGGAATTCTGAGATTGAAGTCGGTATTCTGAGAATAATGTCGGAATTCTGAGAATAATGTCGGAATTCTGATATTAATATTGGAATTCTGAGAATAATGTCGGATTTCTGACAATAATGTTGGAATTCTGAGATTAATGTCGGAGTTCTATACAGTATAAAAAGTGTCCACGTATATAGAACGTTTGGGAAACACAATCTTCAAAATGTTTCTTCTTCTTTCATCTACTCTTGGGTTTTTGATCACAAAGGAAGACGGAGGAGAGGGAAAAAGAAAAAAGAAAAGAAATTGTGAAAATCAAACACGTCTGAGGAAAACAACACGCAACAGAGCATCAATATGAAAGATTTGAAAAAGTGTGTTTGTTTGTTTGTTTGGTTGGAAGACGTTCAGCTCCAGGCTATAGTGAGCTTCCCCGAGTGACATCACACACACACACACACACACACACATGCTGACATTATGCCCAGCCAATTTACAGCCCAGAGGATCTCCAAATTGTGTTTGCAGCAAAGTCCAATTGGCTCCTCACCAAAGTGTGGTTGATCATATTCCATCTTCCAGTTTTCTTTATCGTCCTATCAAGATATTTCCCCTGATGCTGCTGTGCTGCAGGTGGGAGAGAGAGAGAGACACAGAGAGACAGAGAGACACACAAAGAGAGAGAGAGAGAGAGAGTTTTATGTGTGGATAATTAACTCACACCTTCTCCTCCTTTGTCTCTGCCAAGAGCCGTGAAAACCCACAGAAATGCCATTTCTGTTCCCCGAGTCATGTTTACATCGTCAACACACGACTCGAAGCTGATGATGCATTTGTGGAAAAGCTTCATTTCTCTCTCTCTCTCTCTCTCTCTCTCTCTCTCTCTCTCTCTCTCTCTCTCTGTGTGTTAACATTCAGCTGTACAATGAGAAATGTGTGTAAACGTAGAAAAGTGTGTGAGAGGTAAGGAGGTAGTTAAAGGGACAGTTTTACTCACAGAACCAGGCTGATACACAGAGACAAAAAGGCGACTATAAGACTTTAATAATAAAAACTCAGTCAGTTTAAGTCTACGATATCTTAAGAACTTGTTCACGTCTTTATCTCACTGTTAGACAGGAAACTGAAGTTTGTAAACCACTCACTCTCCCACACCAAAGTCCATAGAGAAAATCAGTGATTTTAGCTCACAGGGACACAGGAGCTGCTGGTCCACTGCTGCCTCGTGTGGTCACTTTGTGTCACTGAGGTAAGTCTGAGTAAAGTTTTGTAGATCCCGAAGTGACAAAATAAGACATTTGAACTGACTGATGGATTTTTTTTACTTGCATATTTTATTTATCAATGTCTTCCGTTTTATTTGCAGTATTTTTTTTTAGAATTTCTTCCCCGAGCACATAATATTACATAATATCTCTGGCCAATGTCGTGTTTTGATCATATTTCCGTATTTTCTATTCTATTTCTTATAACGTTAAAGGTGCCATATGTAAGAATGTGGCCAAAAACAGTTACTACATTCAAATTCAAAATACCGAGGTCTTTTAGGTTTCGTTTTCTGACCTAACTGGCAACCCGTGGTTGCTCTGCAACTGAGACTCTACTGACTGCAACTGTACTGTTGTTGTTGGTGAGTTCAGTTTGTTATATGAACATTATTCCTGAGTCTCTGTGACATATTAGGAGGATTTTATGATTTATTACATAATGCACCTTTAATAGTCAATATTTGTCTTTATTGTTCACGTGTATGTATTATTTTTATTATCTTGACACTGTGACATCGTCCTGATCTTACTTTTCTTTCCCTCTGTGTTGTTTTAATTTAATTTAATGAAATTAAACAGAACGTGGGTGAAATTAAATCAGTGCTTGAACTGGGTAAAAATGTAATGTTCACTAAATGGAATCAATAACCAAAATAGAATACGATGAATATTAATATTAATCCTACATGTTCTGAGACACCAGTGCAGAAAGAGAATAATGACTCCAGACCTTCTTCTCTTTTTTGGTAGCAGACATGGATATGAAAACCCGAAATTATTCAGTAACCCGGGGCAACAGTGGTAGCGCCGCACGGACCTCTGCAGGTCTGCACACCGGTCACTCTCACACTCTTCAGTCTCCAGAGGCTGAAACATGGACACAAAGTTAGCACAGCAGGAACGACAGGAGAGAACCACAGGGGAGGAAACATTTACGTGAAATCCTGAACCACGGCCGTAAACTTTTAATGTACACGCTTTACATGTTTGACCTTCATCAAAGGCTGTGACATTTATGAAATGGCAACGACAAAGAAAAAAAGTTAAGCTGGTCAAGTCTTTAATGTGCTGGTCACACACAGACGCTCAGATTTTAACAACTGAGCAAAACACTTACCTCACAAAATCTATGTCAGTTTAGGTCGACGACATCTTAAGAACGTGTTCACGTCTTTATTTCACTGTTAGAGGAAACTGACGTTTGTAAACCAATCAGTGATTTTAGATCACGGGGACACAGGAGCTGCTGGTCTACCGCTGCCTCGTGTGGTCACTTTGTGTCACTGAGATAAATTTGAAAGAGGGATTTTAAAAGCCAAATCACAAAATAAGACATTTGAACTCAGTGATGGAGGCAGCAGTGGATCAACAGCTCCTGTGTGCTGTGATCACAAAATCACTGATTTTCTCTATGGACTTTGGTGTGGGAGAGTGAGTGGTTTACAAACTTCAGTTTCCTGTTGGAAAAGTCTGTCTAACAGTGAGATAAAGACATAAACATGTTCTTAAGATATCATAGACGTAACCCTCCGTAGATTTTATTAGCTGAGTCTTTTGTTAGGTGGCTAAAATATGTTTGTTTTTTCTTTCTCTGCTGGCAGCCATTTTGTTTTCATTGAGAGTAAAGAAACAGGCTGCAAAGTCGGTGATTTTCTGTCCATGCTAACATGCTAATGTAGCATTAAAACAATGCTGAATGATACTATAAGTTATTGGGCATGGACGCTAACATTAGCAGCTAGCACCAGAGGTGACACAGCAGCTCCTGTGTCCCCACGAGCTAAAGTGATGTTAAAATCAATGATTTTCTCTGTGGACTTTGGTGTGGGCGAGTGAGTGATTTACAAACTGTGTCTTCACAGTAAAACATGATCTTCTCTGTGTCTCCATGTGAATCTTAATGGTTCATTCGGCCGTTTTCTCTGTGGCTTCGAGCTTCACCTGCTAACGACTGTTTTTATGTCGCACTGGGGGATTAAATGCTCTTGTTCAAGGTCTAATGGAGGAGCAGCACTTCTGAATATAGGCAGATCATCGTTTTTTCCCCCGACTGCCACGTTTCCTTTTTACCAACAAGAAACTTTATATTCTAATATGTCATATTCTAATACGCTTGTTTGTACTGTAGCTGTTTACGAGGGCAGCCAAAACAAAATGCTCTTACATTTTCTAATATTTAATATAAAAAATTATTAAGCAAACTTTCCCAAATCATAAATATCTGGTAAATAATAACCCACATTAATTGATGCCAATATATCTACAAGTGCGAGGGTCATTTTGTCTCTTCTGTTGTGAAATGAACACATTATTTTTCATACTCATGTCGCAACACAGCCTGAAAATGTTTTTTTTTTTTTTTAAACAGACCCTGCAAAAAATCGTAAAAACAGACCCCCCCCAAAATAAATCTTGTAAAAGCAGACCTCAGAAGAAGAAGAAATGTAAAAACAGAACCAAAAAAAAATCTCAGAAAAACTGACCCTGAAAAAAATCTTGGAAAAAATGACCCGGAAAAAAATCACGTAAAAATAGCCCCCCACAAAAAACTTTTTAGAACAGATCCTGAATAAAAATTTTTTTAAAAACAAACCCTGAAAAAAAATCTCGTAAAAACAGATCCTTCTTTAAAGGCTCTTCTTTAAAACAAACAAACAAACACACTTTCTCAATGTTAGGGTTGCTAGATAAGAGTAAGAGGGTGAAACAGTGAAGAACACAGGTCTGTGAAGACATCAAAACCATGAATGAATGAATGAATGAAATCAAAATCAGAGGAGTTATTAGATTATATAATCTCACACCCGATGGAACCTGAGTGGGTCTACAGAGGATCGTCCTGCACCGGCTATAAAACTGCACTGTGCTGCCTGTCTGTCCCACCGGAGACTCAGCGATCTCGTTCTCTCTGAACGGTTCTGATGACTAATGGAGAATCATTATTCCAAAACTCTCCATCCTCTTATTTCAGAGAGCAGAAGATGAACTCCATGGGTACAATTCTGTTTTTACTTGCCTTTTAATAATGCATGAAAAACGAATACATTCATTTTCCCCCATCTCTGTTCAATATTTAAGTGCACACGGCTGCCACTGATCCTGCCGCTGCTTCAGCTGCTGCTCAGCTCTGCTCTGTTCAGCTACACAACAGCGAGAGGCAGAGGAGCAATAATGCAAAGATCCCACGGTGTAAAAAAAACCCCGTTTATCAAGAGCAGTGACCCAGCAGATGATTTACTCGCTAGCTTTTAGCCACTTAACAAAAGACGCACTTCATAAAACCATAAAAGTCAGTTTAAGTCTCTGATATCTACGTCACATGTTCACGTCTTTATCTCACTTTTAGACAGACTTTTCCAACAGGAAACTGAAGTTTGTAAACCACTCACTCACCCACTCACAGGAGCTGCTGGTCTACTGCTGCCTCGTGTGGTCACTTTGTGTCACTGCTGTTTATTCAAACATAATTTTATGCAGAAATGTAAAAAGAAATTGATCTGGACACAGGAGCTGCTGGTCTACTGCTGCCTCGTGTGGTCACTTTGTGTCAGTGAGGTAAGTCTGAGTACAGTTTTGTAGATCCCGAAGTGACAAAGTAAGACATTTGAACTCAGTGATGGAGGCAGCAGTGGATCAACAACTCCTGTGTGCTGTGATGTTAAAATCACTGATTTTCTCTGTGGACTTTGGTGTGGGAGAGTGAGTGGTTTACAAACTTCCTGTTTCCTGTTGGAAAAGTCTGTCTAACAGTGAGATAAAGACGTGAACATTCTGTAGATATCATATACCGAGTTATTATTAGTAAAAAAAACAAAACTAAAATGTTGCCAGTTTAACAGGTTAAAATAGGAACCAGACGTTTGTAAACCACTCACTCTCCCACACCAAAGTCCACAGAGAAAATCAGTGATTTTAACATCACAGCACACAGGAGTTGTTGATCCACTGCTGCCTCCTTCACTAAGTTCAAATGTCTTCTTCTTTGCGTTCAGCATATGAATTACTTTGTTCAGATCTACCTCAGTGACACCTCTTACCTCTTGAGTTTTGGTGTGAGAGACAGTGATTTGAGGGTCATGTGACTCTCATTTGCTTATATTACTTAATTTTTAAATTTAGCATATTTTTCCTGTAATTTCTCTCTGAAGAAAAAGCAACATGGACAATTCTGAGGAGCTGGATCTGGGGTTAGTGGGCTCCCAGGTTTTTCCCCTCATCATCATCATCATCATCATCATCATGGCCGTCGTCCCTGCTTTGATGGGATCATTGTTCTGCCTAAGTGACTCCATTTGTGCCAATTAGCCTCGGCCGCGTGCGAGCGCTCGTCTCTTATTTTTCCCTCTGTGAAGAAAGAGTGTCAGAGGCGTTTGTCAGCTGATTATACGACCCTGACATTCAACCACACGACTCGCAAAACCTCGTAAAACATGCAGCGGAATGAGAGTCGACAGTGTGTGATGGATGGAGAGAGAGAGAGAGAGAGAGAGTTTGCCCTTGGCTCCATGTGGCACTTTTTTACAATAACAATTAGAGTGTGTGAGATATAAAAGCTAATGATCAGCTCTGTCATATTTGCATATGCAAAGAGCAGCGAGATGATTGTCTGAGCGGAGCCAACACTTAGAGAGTGTAATTAGAGGAGTGTGACTGTGGTGATGTCGACAGCAGCAACAGAGGAGAATCTCCCTTAATGAGGATCGCCACGCTACACTCAGGTACACACACACACACACACACACCCCCACACACACACACACACACACACACACACACACACACACACACACACACACACACAGAATAAGAAGGGAAGACTGAGGGAAATACTGAGGAAAAGCTGAGGCAAGATTGAGGAAAGACTGAGGGAAGACTATTCATGTTGTATTATTTGATGTAATTCTACTCCGTGCCACTAGGGGGCTGTATTTACTGTGTGGCTCAATTGACCATGGGTCAGGCCAGTTCTCCAGTTATGACTTTTAACCATGGACGTATAATATGAACCAGATAGAGCACCCGGCCCTCTGCCTTGAAGACAATTTTTACATGGTGGCCATTGTGGGTACTGCACCAAAAAATCCCATGGGGCCCAAAAAGCAATTTTCCCATTGACCGCAATAGTAAAAGAGACGCCTGTAAAAGTGTCCACAGGACACCTGGAGACATGGACACAGCTTTTATAAATTAAATAAGTCAAAAACTTTTTTGGCATAATGCGCTGGGTGAGCAGCTTCATAGGAATGAAAGGAAGCAAAGGGGCGGAGCTATATCCAGTTCATATAATACATCCATGCTTTTAACCCAGTGAAACCCAGACACAATTGTTGCTGATTTGGGAAGCGACTGTGCCTGATGTGCCTGATGTGCCTATACCTACTGTATGTGCTTATGGTTTAATGTGATGAGATATTCGGTTTGTTATTGTGGTTACAAGTATTATGAGTCAACGTTATTGCCGCTGTAATGGCATATGAAGGAAAATAAATCTGCATGATTGTTGTAAACACAACTGAACTCTATCCTCCGTTATGTTCAAGCGCACTGGACGCACGTCTGACACTTAAATCCTCCTTATTAGCAACCAGTAGTGGACTTTGTTTAGGACTTTGTCTCTACACTGAGGACAGAACGACTGTCTTGTTGTTGTTGTGGTGCAGTTATTGTTGTGTTCTGTTGTGCTTTTGTTATGTTGGGGGTCGAACCTATGTTCCCCGGGTCCTATGTTCCCCGTTTTCCCCAAAAAAGGTCCACTTTGTATGTGACAGGGGAACATAGGACCCTTTTATTGAAAAAGGGTAGGGTTAGGATTAGGGTTAGAGAAAGGGTCCTATGTTCCCCGATCACATACAAATCGGGGAACATAGGACCCGGGGAACATAGATACGGTCCCGTTATGTTGTTGGTTGTTGTGTTGATGTGGCGTCAGATGACACTCACTTTTAACCCAGATGTCATGTCATTAGCATTCTGCATTAGCAGCTTCTGTAGCCACAGGCTGTGACATTAGCATCTAAAATGCAACAGCTACTGGAGTCTGAAGTCCTGGATTTAGCGTTTCCCTGTTAGCCGCTAATGTAGCAACATGCTGAGACATTAGCATTTGAAATTAGCAACAACTGTGGCCAAATACGGTGACAGTGACGTTAGATGTTAGCAAATATTGTAGCCAAATGCCAAATGGAATCCACTTTTGATATTATCTACTAGCATCAGTGTACAATGTTAGCAATGTGTGTTGCCAGCTGCTGTGCAATTAGCATTTGATGTTAGCAGTTACACTGTGTGACATTAGCAGCTAATGTTGCTGGATGCTATGGTTAGCGTGGTAATGCTGTCCGGCGTCCGTCACAGCCTCCAGTTGTGCATTTAGAGAATGTCACACAAAAAACACGCCGCGCAACATCTTTGTACATAAATTCACCTCGTAAAAAAAGGGGGAGGAGTCTAGGACAAGAAGCATCAAGCTGATTAGACGAGAGTGCAGTAGCTTATGTTTGACCAGAGAGGGCAGCAGACACACTGAACTGTGAAGATTTACACCTGAATCAACAAATAACACAAACTGGATACACATGAACACTGATTTAGACTTTTAAAAATCTCCTGTTAAGAAATACAACAACTGATATGTTTTTTATTTTCCTACTATATCAGTAAATAAAGAAAGCAACATTTTTTTCCCCAGGCACCTGCATTTTTCACAAACGTCTTTGCTTATTAGTTTTCTCACCCTTTGGCTACTTTTGCTGTTTATTCCAAACACAGCAGATAATAAAAACTTGTCACTTTCACAGCAGTAAAGAATTTCTCAGGCTGCACAGAATCAAGATTTAATGCCTGCATATTATGTATTACAGCAAAACTATATGCAAGTGTACACACACACACACACACACACACACACACACACACACAACAATATGTATTCATCTGTTTCCCTCTTGTTCTTATACGCAATTCTTTATTGCTGAATGACTCATGTACAGCAGATTTTTGTATTTCCTATACAATTCATTCACACCTTCGTGGCTGTGGACACAATACACACTATGTATTTACTACTTTTATGTATATATATATATATATATATATATATATATATATATATATATATATATATATATATCTTTCATTATATTCATTCTTAAAATTTGCTCAATGACAATCTCTATTTTTGAGGAACAAGAAACAAAAAATATTGTGAAAAACTTCTGCCAAATACACAAAAAATGCAGTTTATTCATTTAAAAAAACCAACTTGTATTAAGTTTGTGTTTGTATTTGTCTGCTGAATATGAACGAAAGTCGAGCTTCACTAACATAATGGTGTTCATGTTCATGTGAACAACATTTAAAATGATTATATATGTATTTATACGTGTGTATATCTATATGTCAGCCTCTCAAAAACGACTGAAAGCTTCCGCAAATTGTGTTGGGACGCAAAAATATTCTCCCATGACCCATCTGAGAGTCCCAAGCCGGTTTTAATGGGGGGTCCCAAGCCAAACTTTTTATAATTAATAAAAAAATAGTATTGGCAGAGACTCAATGGTAAAAAGATTGGATTGGGGCCTTAAAATCTGTTTGTGATTCCTGGACCACTTCCTTTGAAAGTCTTCCGAGCTCTTCCCATTGAGAGGAGACCCCAGTGTAGGGTTAGGGCTCCCTGGAGAGAACGTCGTCTCTTGGCTGGGAATGCTGCGGGATTCCCCAGAGGAGGAAGTGGAAAGCATAGCAGGGAAGAGGGAATTACACTGCTGCTTCTGCCACCGAATCCCAGGAAAGCAGAAGAAAATGAATAAATGAAGATTCTCTTTCATCCACGTCATGGAAAAATGTCAACAAAAAAAAAGTGGCAAAACGAATGCTGTGAAATACACAAGACCACGGTTTCTTCTCTGCAGACGTCTCCACGACAGTGAGTGCAACAATGCTTTGGTCGATGGTGAAAACAGATGCTCAGTTACTTTTGTTTAAGAGACAGAGACTTAGAGACAGAATTCCCATCACTTCACAAAATGTACAAAATTATCCCACGACGCGATAGACGCAATTTGTGGCGTAATAGATGTGATTGGTGTGAAAGAAGCGATTGGCGCTAAATATGAGATTGTGATGAATGACGAGATTGGCGCGAAAGACGATATTTGTGCGGAAGAAGAAGTTGGTGCGAAAGACGACGTTGGTGCGAAAGACGACGGTGCAAAGGACAATGTTGGTGCAAAAGACGATGTTGGTGCAAAAGACGATGTTGGTGCGAAAGACGACGTTGGTGCGAAAGATGACGGTGCAAAGGACGATGTTGGTGCAAAGGACGATGTTGGTGCGAAAGACGACGATGCAAAAGACGATGTTGGTGCAAAAGACGATGTTGGTGCGAAAGACGACGTTGGTGCGAAAGATGACGGTGCAAAGGACGATGTTGGTGCAAAGGACGATGTTGGTGCAAAAGACGATGTTGGTGCGAAAGACGACGATGCAAAAGACGATGTTGGTGCAAAAGACGATGTTGGAGCCATTGTTGTGATTGGCATGATAGACATGGTTGGTGAGATAGATGCGATTGGCGCGATAGACACGAAAGACGAGATTGGCATTATAGATGCCAGCCAGCCAGCCATTATCTACCGCTTTATCCTCCACCAGAGGGTCGCGGGGGGTGCTGTGCCTATCTCAGCTGACATTGGGAGCGATAGGCAGGGTCACACCCTGGACAGTTCGGCATGATAGATGCGTTAGGCGCAAAACGACATGACAAATCGCGTCCATCGGAAAAGAAGCAGATTTGACGTGCAAAGAGTTTACTGTACATACAAAAACAATGCACAGAACAGTGCTGAGATTCTCCGGATGAGGTCACAAAAAACTTTCACAGAAATTACTTTTTAACTTTTTAAGGTAACATTAGTGATTTTTAAAAAAAAAAAAGTATTATCCAAAAACATCCAGGAATAGAGTCGAGCAATAAATCTGACTTTATTTAAAACACTGAGTGTGGGAGCAGCCTCACAGCCTGCATCTCTTTCTTGCATCATCATCATGTCTTTAGGTCCAATCATCAGTTTATTCTTCTCTGTTGTTTGGCTCTGATCTCTGTTCAGGTTGAAGGTGCACAAAACTATGCAGTGTGTGTGTGTGTGTGTGGTCGCCAGTATCTGAACTCATTAGATAGATAAAGGTGTAATTTGTCTCAGCTTGATGGATTCAACAAAGCCAGAGGGGGAGTCAGAGGAAGGTGTCAATTAGAGAGTCTGTGCACACACACACACACACACACACACACACACCCCACACACACACACACACACACACACAGAGAGTCCTGATAAGACCTTTATTCAGCCAGAACAGGTGAAATCACTCGTGTGGTTAAGTTAACAGGCCTTTTATTGGAAATAAAGAGGTGGTTTAGGTTTTTCTAGTGTGGTTGTGTGAGGTGTGTACGTCGTCGTCTGCCGCTGTCGTCGGCCTGAGACACAGATGCTCATCGTCACTGCAAACACGGCTGCCACAGCAGGGACACAAGGACAAAACGGGCTTAACAAAAGACTCATCCATACAAATCTGTCAGTCAGTTTAAGTCTATGATATCTTTAAGAACACGTTCACGTCTTTATCTTCACCGTTAGACAGACTTTTCCAAAAGGAAACTGAGGTTCGTAAACCACTCACTCTCCCACACCAAAGTCCATAGAGAAAATCTGTGATTTTGGTGTCACGAAGTGTAATTAGAACAAAGGATTTTTAATCCCGAACTGTAAAAATAAGACATTTGAACTTAGTGATGGAGGCAGCAGTGGATCAACAACTCCTGTGTGCTGTGATGTTAAAATCATTGATTTCTCTATAGCAGGGGTTCTCAAAGTTTTGTTACCTGAGGGCCAATTAAGGAACCCAACGTTGGACTGAGGGCCGCCAAAGGGAAAAAGAAGGAAAAAAGAGAGAAATAAATCCCATTTGTAATCATTTTAATGACCAGATTGCAGTTCTACAGTTTACACTTATTGGTCTGTATCCAGTAATGTCCAATAAACATTTAACAAGCTTAGTAGCTCCTGGATTAAAACTATCAACTGTAATTTATTGCGGTGCCGCCAGAAATGTTTCTGCGGGCCGCCATTGGAACCCGGGCCACACTTTGAGAACCAATGTTCTATGAGGTTTGGTGACCTAAACTAAAGTCTGTCTAACAGTGAGATAAAGACATGAGCTGTGTGTCTAAAGGTGCTTCTCAACAGCAGGGAGCGCTCACAGTGTGTTAGTACCACATATAAATCTGACGTATCGCTTTATTTTGTGATTCAGGTTCTATTTTAATCCCTTTGATCATTAGCCTTTCTACGTTTATTTTTTTCCCATTCCGCCATTTTATCCTCATTAATTTCTAATTTTTCCTTGTTTGTGGAGCCTGGACTGAAGCAGAAGGAGAAGAAGAAGAAGAAACAACAACCACATCATGAGGATAACCCACTTCTGATGTGTGGTCATTTCCACAGCCGAAACATCTGCTTTCACTTCACCTCATGTCTCGACTTAACACGACAAACAGACAGTGGGCGGAGCTATAATCTGTTAATCTCTTTGCCGAGGAAAAACCTGGAGGGAGGTGACAGACGGATTGATTTCCACAAAGCTGATGAGATTTTCTCTACTTTCTCTCTTCTTCTTCTTCTTCTTCTTTTTTCGACCGAGGCGACGGAAAAACCGCAGTGAAGGAGCAGAGACAGATCCAGACGAGGCATCTTAATTCACAGAGAGACAGCGACGTGGGAGAGAGAAGGAGAGGGTGAAGGGATGGAAGGAGAGATAAATGGTAGTCGAAGAGACAGAGAGAGAGATAGATGGAGGGAGGTCAGGACAAATGGGAATGTGGGAGAGATAGAGATGAATGGAGGGAAAGAGGTGGAAGAGAGATTGATAAAGTTAGACGGAGAGAGAAATCGATCTCATGGTGAGAATATGCCCACGGGAGGATAAAGCTGCTGGAATACCAAATTCTGTTTGCTTACAGAAGGAAGTGTATGTGAGGTCGTTCCTCCCCAAAAGTGTCATTTGAGGTCATTCGCCAAAGTTTGGTCTGAAGTCGCTTATGACGACATTTTAAATCCACCTGCAGCTGTGAATGTGAATGTAGTCTCTCCCACACCAAAGTCCATAGAGAAAATCAGTGATTTTAGCTCACGGGGGACACAGGAGCTGCTGGTCTACTGCTGCCTCGTGTGGTCACTTTCTGCAGTTTATTAGAACGAAGAATTTGGAATACCGAACTGTAACAATAAGACATTTGAAGTTAGTGACGGAGGCAGCAGTGGATCAATAACTCCTGTGTGCTGTGACTTTGGTGTGGGAGAGTGAGTGGTTAATAAAACTTCAGTTCCCTGTTGGAAAACTCAGAGAGTAAGATATCATAGACTTTAACTAAAGCCGATTTTATTTGGTGAGTCTTTTGTTTAGTGGCCAAAGTCTGTTTTTGACACAAACCCCATAGAGAAAATCAGTGATTTTAACATCACAGCACACAGGAGTTGTTGATCCACTGTTGCCTCCATCACTAAGTTCAAATGTCTTATTTTGTCACTTCAGTGTTTGAAATCCTTTGATCAGATTGACCTCAGTGACACAAAGTGACCACACGAGGCAGCAGTAGACCAGCAGCTCCTGTGTCCCCCTGAGCTAAAATCACTGATTTTCTCTATGAGGTTTGGTGTGGGAGAGTGAGTGGTTTAAAAAACTTCAATTTCCTGTTTCCAGTGAGATAAAGACGTGAACATGTGACGTAGATGTCGTAGACTTGAACGGACGTGGATATTATTCGCTGAATCTTTCGTTAAGTAGGTAAGATCTGTTTTGTTTTTTTCTCGTGTCCCAGCTGGCAGACACAAAAATCCACATTTCAACATTGGTTATGACAAACGTGTGACATGAATTGAAGCTGATATCACCTGCCTGTACTGTCAGTGTCGTCCCTACGCTGTAGTTTCCCTTTAAATAACTTTGTTGACTCACAGAGGAGGAAGGTGAACTCAATCACTGCGCTTAGAAAAATAGTCTATGACCACAGTGACTCAATGAGTCTCTGCAGAGACGGCGTATCAGCGGCGTCTGCACACTCTCCGTGTGTGTGTGTGTGTGTGTATGTGTGTGTGTGTGTGTGTGTATGCGTGTGTGAGCTTGAAGCCTCAAACATGTCAACAGTTTCCTCCATGAATCTGGTTTTTCTCCATCGGTGCAAACAGCAAAGTGTGAAAATGACAAATTGGTTGTTCTGGTTATTATTCAACAGTAAAAGCTTAGGTGGATTTTTTTCTGGAGTATTTGTTGAGGTCCGGTCACAGAATTGAGATAACTAGGGCTCTTATTAACACCAGGCTGCAGATGCAGAAGAAGCCTGAGAGCTGTTATTCTGTTCAGGATAACAATGTACGTATATGTGTATATTTTTATATATATATATATATATACATGTATATAGTTCATTTACAGGTGCAGATTACACATAATATGAAGTGTAAATTAGGTCTCAGGAGCTCAGGAAGCAGATTCAGAATCAGGTCCTTGTGAAATTCATTAGCCTCTCTCTCTGTGTGTGTGTGTGTGTGTGTGTGTGTGTGTGTGTGTGTGTGTGTGTGTGTGTGTGTGTGTGTGTGTGTGTGTGTGTGTGTGTGTGTGTGTGTGTGTGTGTGTGTGTCTCAGCCTGTTGTCCTGAGTGGACGAGTGCTGGGGACGTCGTTCAATCAGCATCTCATTTATATAAAAGCTGTGACACAGACGTGGTCTCGAGCTCTTCAGGTTGTGAAGATGTTAAACGCAGAGTCTCATGTTCCCTGATTATTCAGGGGGAAAAACAAACAACCCCTGATCGGCTGTTACACCGTAATTCACTCACGTCACTGTCCTCGAGTCAGTGAGGTCATGTAACCAACCACGACAGACAGAGGAACTAAAGACAGAGGGACTAAAGACAGAAGAACTAAAGACAGAAGGTCTAAAGACAGAAGGTCTAAAGACAGAAGGTCTAAAGACAGAGGATCTAAAGACAGAAGAACTAAAGACAGAAGAACTAAAGACAGAAGGTCTAAAGACAGAAGAACTAAATAACTAAAGACAGAAGAACTAAAGACAGAGGGTCTAAAGACAGAAGGTCTAAAGACAGAAGGTCTAAAGACAGAAGGTCTAAAGACAGAAGAACTAAAGACAGAAGGTCTAAAGACAGAAGAACTAAATAACTAAAGACAGAAGAACTAAAGACAGAGGGTCTAAAGACAGAAGGTCTAAAGACAGAAGGTCTAAAGACAGAGGATCTAAAGACAGAAGGTCTAAAGACAGAGGATCTAAAGACAGAAGAACTAAAGACAGAAGAACTAAAGACAGAAGGTCTAAAGACAGAAGGTCTAAAGACAGAAGGTCTAAAGACAGAGGATCTAAAGACAGAAGAACTAAAGACAGAAGAACTAAAGACAGAAGGTCTAAAGACAGAAGAACTAAATAACTAAAGACAGAAGAACTAAAGACAGAGGGTCTAAAGACAGAAGGTCTAAAGACAGAAGGTCTAAAGACAGAAGGTCTAAAGACAGAAGAACTAAAGACAGAAGAACTAAAGACAGAAGAACTAAAGACAGAGGGTCTAAAGACAGAAGAACTAAAGACAGAAGAACTAAAGACAGAAGAACTAAAGACAGAGGGTCTAAAGACAGAAGAACTAAAGACAGAAGAACTAAAGACAGAGGGTCTAAAGACAGAAGAACTAAAGACAGAGGGTCTAAAGACAGAATAACTAAAGACAGAGGGTCTAAAGACAGAAGAACTAAAGACAGAGGGTCTAAAGACAGAAGAACTAAAGACAGAGGGTCTAAAGACAGAAGAACTAAAGACAGAGGGTCTAAAGACAGAAGAACTAAAGACAGAGGGTCTAAAGACAGAAGAACTAAAGACAGAAGAACTAAAGACAGAGGGTCTAAAGACAGAAGAACTAAAGACAGAAGAACTAAAGACAGAAGAACTAAAGACAGAAGGTCTAAAGACAGAAGAACTAAAGACAGAAGAACTAAAGACAGAGGGTCTAAAGACAGAAGGTCTAAAGACAGAAGGTCTAAAGACAGAGGATCTAAAGACAGAAGAACTAAAGACAGAAGAACTAAAGAACTAAAGACAGAAGAACTAAAGACAGAAGAACTAAAGACAGAAGAACTAAAGACAGAAGAACTAAAGACAGAGGGTCTAAAGACAGAAGGTCTAAAGACAGAGGGTCTAAAGACAGAAGAACTAAAGACAGAGGGTCTAAAGACAGAAGGTCTAAAGACAGAGGGTCTAAAGACAGAGGGTCTAAAGACAGAGGGTCTAAAGACAGAGGGTCTAAAGACAGAAGGTCTAAAGACAGAGGGTCTAAAGACAGAGGGTCTAAAGACAGATGATCTAAAGACAGAAGGTCTAAGGGTGAATTCCAATTCCTTGCTTAACCCTCAATCTCAAAAATGTGCGCTCCCTCTTGTGCAAGTTCTGTCCTGATTCTCAGAAAAATTAAGTTGAGGGTCAAGTTTAAGGGCTGTATCGCCCTCAATATGGAGATTTTCCGAGACCACCCTTGGGAGCAAGGGCTACCTTTCTTTGTTAATAGAGATATAAAAATTATGAAAACCATTGTTTTATCTTAGTTTAGGCCCATATTATGGATTACTGACGTCATTGTTACATAACATTTATTTTTATTTTACCATCTTTTGTCAATAGTCGGCCGGTGTGGTTTACTTTTCAATAAGTCGTGGTGTGTGGTAACTGTCAGCTGAATATTTGTATGAGTATCATCTTATAACTAACTGACAACCTAATAACTTGACTGAAATAAAATAATAAATAAATAATCCTGACGTAAATGTGTTCTTCTTCCACTTCTTTTTTGGAGTTGACAGACTGGACGCACCTTTCGGGTTATTCTGCCCCCTACAGTCTGAAGACGTATCTGCATTTAAGGGGTGTCCCATTTCTAAGTGACAAAATAACCCATAAACCCTAAAACTTGGTTTTGAGGGCCAGTTAAGATAAGGGTTGAGCTTGAGGGTTAAGATTGAGGGTTAAGATTGAGGGTTAAGATAGGAATTAGAATTGGCCCTTAAGACAGATGGTCTTAAAACAGAGAATCTAAAGACAGAGGGCAGACGTTGAATTGATTTTGTTAGAATTATGCCAAGTTTAAGGGAAACTTTTTCAAAAAAGACAAAGAAAAAGAAAGATGACATGTGCTAAATGAACAGGAATGATTGTGTTACCATGTTGATGTTTTGACTCAGCATCAGCAGCACAGAGGCTGTGATTATCGCTCCTCAGCTCTGCTCCACATGCTCCAACCAAGAAATATGCTCTGTTTGTGTTTGGATGAACGGGCAGATGCAGCGCCGCAGCTGCTTTGATTGCTTTTTTGTTTTCGATACGTGCTCTCCCATCTGGAAATGTATTGAACACTTGATGCATGACGACACCGATCAACTCCAGTAACAGTTACAGAATCACTGCCGAGGCTGCATCAGTCTCTGTCTCTGCGACACCACTCATTGTCACTTCAGTGTTTGAAATCCTTTGTTCAGATTGACCTCAGTGACACAACGTGACCACACGAGGCAGCAGTAGACCAGCAGCTCCTGTGTCCCTGTGAGCTAAAATCACTGATTTTCCCTGTGGACTTTGGTGTGAGAGAGTGAGTGGTTTACAAATCAACCACACTTCAAATACACTTAAATAGTGTCACAACTATATGCATGTTTGTCTAAATACTTGGTCCCTCCACTTTCCAAACACACACAGAGTGATATGCATGCACATCACACACACACAGATCATATAGTGCAGAAAAGAGCCAACACAAACACTCCCACCACACAGCTGGTGCACAATGAGCTGCTCTTCAGTACATGCACTCTTTGTCACTTCCTATTTCACCGCTGCTCGGTTTAATCTTGGCCTGAGGTGCAGGATGGATTAAATCCACTCGAATTTTCCCTCTCGCTTTGCTGTTTATCTGCAACACAAACGCAGAGGGGCATTTTTCAAATGTGTAGGCTGTGTAGGCGAACCCCTCCCACCCCCCTCTCACTCTATGAATGTATTTCACATCAGGGAAAACGAGCACGGAGCTCTATGTTTGTGATGCAGAGTCACACACGGTGTCAAAAGTACATCTTGTGATGCAGTTACACCTTGAAAAGTGCCTATACATCATTCCTGCAGCCTGATATCTCCTGCTGGGACGGTAAAATCTCACAGTTTATTAATTTAAAGTCCCCGTAAAGCAGTAAAAAAAAATGTTCTGAGTTTATTGCACTATATAAGTGTGTTATTGCCAAATTTTGATGATTATAAAATTTACCAAGATTATAAAATGTTCTGAAACATTGGGGGCGTGTCCACCAGAGCTTGGGTCTAAACCAGGGGTGTCAAACTCAAATACAGAGTGGGCCAAAATTTAAAACTGAACAAAGCCGTGGGCCAAGGTTGAACAATTTAACCTTTTAATAGGGACCCAAACAAGTTTTGCATTGAATATTGAACAAGCAAGGCTTATATAACTTTATAGTGACATGCAAAATCGAGTTTCAAATAATACTAATAATAATTAAAAAATATCAATGGCATATCAAATAAAATTTAAATAAAAAATTGAATGCCTCTTTTCTATTTGCAGCCTTCTGCGGTAAATATCAACATTAACTTTTTCCACAAACTAATACATTTGAAAATACCACTATACTGACCATCAAAGTCGCCAAATCGCCGACTAAACTCAGCGCGATTGCCGCTGTATAATACTGGCGGGCCAGCTCTAATTTTAATTTGATATTGCCTCAAGGGCCAAATGAAATTACACGGCGGGCCAAATTTGGCCCGCGGGCCAGAGTTTGACACCCATGGTCTAAACGCTTTGAAATCAAAAACATTTTCTTTGTTGGCTTCGGTCGGAAATACGAGAAATTGCAGGGTGAAGAGGGAGTGTGCCTAAAATAAGTGAGAAGGTCTAACTGTTGGTTAGGTTTGATCAACGTTTTTCAACATTTTCCTCACACTTTACGGACCAAACAAGTTAGTTTCTGGGGAGGTGTTTCAGGTATGTCCTTCTGGAAGGAGACGCTGATGCCGACCCAGGACGCGCTGGAGGGAGTGTATCTCTCAGCTGGCATGGGGACGCCTTAGGATCCCCCTGAGGAGCCGAGCTGGCTGGGGAGAGGGTGTCCAGTTCGTTGCCTGGAGGATCTCATCTTCTCAGCTCCACTGAACTATGACCTTCAGCTCTTGCTGGGGAGGTTCCAAACTGTAGGGATGAAGATGATCAGCTCCTCCAAATCTGAGGCCATGGTTCTCAGCCGGAAAAGGATGGATTTCCCACTCCGGGGTTAAGGGGAGAGGTCCTTCCTCAAGTGGAGGAGTTTAAGTATCTCATGGTGTGTGGTTCACATGTGAGGGAAGGATGGCGCAGGAGATCGACAGGCGGATTGTGACTCAATCTGTTGTGGTGAAAAGGGAACTAAGCTGGAAGGCGAAGCTGGACGATTTACACTGCAACATGAGCTTTGGGTAATACAGGCAGCTGAAATGAGATTCATCCTCCACTCCAGTAGAATTGCTGCATTTCCATGTCAAGGGGACCTGGCTTTAGATGCTTCCGTGGGGAGGTGTTGCAGGCATTTCCCTCTGGAAGGAGACCCTGTATGATATGGTATATTTGGTGCAAAAGTCACCAAAGTTGTACATATTTTTTGTTATACCTTGTTAACACCAAATAGGGGCTACGGGTTCACAAATCCTTGTTACAGGTACACAAATCCTATCCTGTGCATCACAACTTCCAACAGTCATGCACTCGACACAATATTGCTCCAATCGTTGCGGTGCAGTTGGTGCGAAACACATTTGCACATCGGTGTTTCATAATCTGGGAACATGCACAGCATTCATGCATTTGTAAACCCAAATGTGAACTAATGCATCACAAGTTGTGCATCTGTGAAATATTTTCTCATTAATAAAATTTTAAACATCACAATGATCACAAGACTACAAGTCAATTGATACAAGTGCTCGAATCTGCTTCTATCAGCTGTTGTTTTCCGGACAGATACTTTTGCACCTCGCTAGGTGGTATAATTGGTGCAAAAAGACATGTATTTGTGCACGCCTTTGCTTTGCTCGGCAGCTGAGACTCTACTCACTGCAATGATTGGTAGACGGCGGTAGGTGGCGCCACATGCCAAAACATGATTTCAAAACATAAACATGATTTGCAGTCTACAAAATACTTTTTTTAATGCATATATTTTGTCTGTACTGTTGTTGTTGGTGAGTTCAGTTTGTTATATGAACATTATTCCTGAGTCTCTGTGACACATTAGGAGGATTTTATGGCCAGTTGATTTAGATTTATTACATAATGCACCTTTAAATATATCGACTCACACCCACGATTTCTCCCACTGTTGACGTGTTTTATACATATGAACCGTATCTATATCAGTTCAGTCTGTGTGCTGCCGGCTGCGTCGCTGCGCTGGGCGAGAGACAGCACACTCCTCAGAGATAGGTGCACGAAGAAATAAAGTAAATGAAGACCTGACCATCTACTGGCTGTGTTTGGGATACCAGAAGAAGTCAGTCCTCTTAGAGGACGCTCTTCAACTATGGTGAGATTTATAACCCTGCTAGCCCATAGATTAATTTTATTGAACTGGAAACAGGCTCAACCCCCAACCTACACTGTACTCATACGAGATGTTATGCAGCACCTGAGGCTGGAAAAGATCCACCCTTCAAGGCTCAGTTGACACATTTTACAAGACCTGGCTAACCCTTTATTGACTGTGCAAAAACGAGGCGATAATAACCATTGTGACTTTTTGGTTAGTGTGGTGGCGATAATTACTACTGTTTTGATGTTGGGCTGTTCTGTTGATGTATGTGAACATATCTTTCGATGACATTTCATGTAACTCATATTCATGTTAATGAAAAACCAATTAACAGATTTTTTTAAAAAAGCAATAAAGACAATGAATCAGTTAAACACTGTTGATTTCTTCACATGGAGCCGACATTAAAACTATTCTGGTCTATTAAATGTCTGTCAGTCAGCTGGTGAAGGCAGATAATCCGATACAGATACGGTTCATATGTATAAAACACATAAACAGAGGGAGAAATCATGGGTGTGAGTCGATATATTTAAGAAAATGGAAATGTACTTTTAATCTCATAAATCTGGGACTTAATTTCCTCGTATATTTGACACTTTTAATCTCGTAAATCTGCGAGTCCAAGCCCGTGACGACTTGAGCTGTCACTCAAAAATCCGCAGACAGCCTCCTAAGGCCCGCCCACTCTAAGCCTTGTTTTCTTGTCTATCGATTCGCTCGGCGTGCATAAATACAAATCCTTTTGCACCACTTATACCACCTACTGAGGTGCAAAAGTATCTGTCAGGAAAACAACAGCTGAAACTCATGGAAGCAGATTTGAGCACTTGTATCAATTGACTTGTAGTTGTGCAAGTAAATGTTCGATGATCATAGCGATCTATAGAATTTTATCAATGAGAAAATATTTCACAGATGCACAACTTCTGATGCATTAGTTCACATTTGGGTTTACAAAAGCAAAAATGCTGGGCATGTTCTCAGATGGATGAAAATGTGTTTCGCACCAACTGCACCGCAACGATTGGAGCAAAAGTGTCGAGTGCATGACTGTTGGAAGTTGTGATGCACAGGATAGGATTTGTGTACCTGTAACAAGGATTTGTGAACCTGTAGCCCCTATTTTGTGTTAACAACTTTAGTTTGCGCATGAGAAATCTGCAGTTAAATGTGCTCGTGAGTTTTGCACCAAATATACCTTCATAACTTTGGGGTGGACCCAGGACACACGATGGAGGGATTGTATCTCTTGGCTCTGGCCTGGGAACACTTATGAGCCCCCGGAGGAGCTGAGCAGAGGTAGTCTGGACTTCCTTGCTGAGGCTGCTGCCCCACGACCCAGACCCAGATAAATGTAAGACAAGGATGCGGATATATATCCATATAATGTGCTATATCGTGCTTTATATTTGATTTTATTTTGAAGGGACCATGCGCAATTAAAAACATAAATGTCACCATTTGATGCATTACACCAGAGTTAGCCTTGGGCTAATTTACATCTGCAGTCCCTACCTATCGTGACAAGAGTTTTCACCCAGCCCTAATGTCACTCACTCACTCACTCACTCACTCACTCACTCACTCACTCACATCTTACTCGAAAATACAGTTTTTCTGAATATCAAATTTCATGGACTTTAGTGTCGGGTCAGCGTGGCGTTAGTAGGGTGTGAGTGACAGACAGAGAATTTTAATAAACATAATTGTCTCAGGAGGTCGAGGTAATGGAGTGCTGTTGTCAGAATGTTATTCTCGACAAACTCACACTTCCACAGCACTACTGCTCATTATGTCCATATGTGTGTGTGTGTGTGTGTGTGTGTGTGTGTGTTTCCTCAGTGGTGGCAGTGAACTGATGGTGTTGCAAAGAGAATTAATGAGAACATTCTTGGTGTCCATAACCTTTACCTGAGAGACTCTATGTGTGTGTGTGTGTGTGTGTGTGTGTTTTCAGTATCTTGACAGGTTTAAGAATAGGTTGTCGTTCAAAAAAAGAAAATTAACAATAGCTGTTTACTGTTTGTCATCAAACTGTGTCTGTGGTGTGCTGTTTTCTTTTCTTTTTAATAAGTGGATGTTTTTCCCTTTGCCAAGAATGATGTTATTCAGCTTCCTCACAGCTTCCTCACCTGTTAGTGTCACAACTAAATTGGTGGGTTCGACAAAAGTGTTGTCGTGAATAAACAGGTGCTTGAGTGAAATTCTTTTTCCCGCACATGTCTGTGGACACCAGACACTCGGCGCATATAATTAGTGAGGACAATGGAGGGGCGTGGACTGACTAGATTTTTCTCTAGGTACTATTCGCACGGAAAAACGCTGTAAATCTTGTAAACGCAACAAACGGAGCAGTATTTTCCGTGTCAACACGGGATCTTTTATTCTGAAAAATAACCCAGATGTTTTATTTTCCTACTTCCTCTCCCGCTGGTGCTGAATTTATGTGGCTCTGCTGTGGCGTTTGCCAGAAGCCACCTCGTCTTTCACCCTGGCCTTCAAAATAAGAGCCACTGACTTTGGCTTCCTACTACTTCCTGTGTTGTCCTTTTCGCGTTACACTTGGCAATAAAGAAAATAACTTACAGTCGTTATTCTTATGCGTAAAAACATTTTTTATTATATCTGTGTTCTTGGCTCCTCCTACATTTTTTATTTTATTTTTTGCTGAATTGACATCAACCTTCAGATGAACCCTAACCCTTACACCGATTTCTTTGAATTATTAAAAACCTAAGCTTATAAGTGCATAAAAATGTTTGACTGTAAATGGTTCTTGCTTCATAAATCTTTAATGGTCGTGTCCTCGTCGACTAAATGTGTCACATTTCAGATTTTTATCTCAGAAAATGAGTTTTGGGCAGTATTTTTATTTGTAATTCTGCCTTCGTGTAAAAAAAAGAGTCTCTGCTGTCGACTCTGGATGAAGTCTGGAAAGACTCTTAAACACTAAAGTGTTTGTTTCTGAGGGGTTTAACATGCATAAAACCTCTGGAACAGACACACAATGTGTTGGCATTTTGGCTCAACGGTGCCCCCAATTGAAAGTCGTCATTCCGCTTCAATTGTGCTGAAACTGGCTGAGTTTGTTGCCCTCAGTCTGCGAGGTGCCTCCCTGAATTTTTTTTTGAGAATTTTCGATCAAACAGGAATTCAGCCATGCTGGATTTGGCGTCCATCTTGGCGATTTGCAAGTTTTGCAAATAAACGATCGAATTTGTCTGAGCGTGTGTATCGTACCAACATAAAAATATTTGTTTCGAAAATGTGCCAATTTGTACGAAAGACATCAAATATAGAAAGTTATTAAAAAGGGCGTGGCTACGGCAAGCATCAGAATTTTGGCCAATTTCAACAATTCAATGATGGCCTCAAAACTTAATATGTGACAAAAGAGACTGACCCTGAACATCTCTGCAAACATGAACATGACTGGACATGAAGTCAGCCATTTTTAATTTTGCCGTTGCTTCGCCACAAAACAGGAAGTGACCTGTAGCTTGACCGCACATTGACCGATTTACTCGAAACTTCCTATTTGAGACCAAAGACTTGCCCTGAACATGTCTGCAAGCACAAGAAGTAAGTTATCTAAAACAGGAAATGCCCTTTAACCATCTCATGATCATCAATGAGTGAGTTCTTTCTGCTCCTTTTTCCAAGATAACTTTCACTTTCATGAGTGGTCTGCTTTCTGGTATCCATCCATCCATTTTCTACCACTGTATCCACCACATGACTTAGATGATCACCACATCATCACAGAGGGCCAATCTCAGCTGACATTGGGCGAAAGGAAGAGTCAAGACAGATCACCAGTCCATATGTTTTGAATTTTTTTAGATATCACAAATGATAATGAGACCAGGTGAGGTCGGAGAACTGTCGCAGTCGCCAAGTTCCGTGGGGGTAAAGCGAGGGTCCTTCCATGTCTGCAAGGACTAAAGTTAAAGGACTGTAATTGTGACAAATGAGGGGAAACAAGAGTGAAAGCAAAAATGTACGGATTCGCCTGCTGTTTTTTTTGTTTAAACTTGTGTGTTTCTGGTTCACAGGCACAACAGGCAGCAGAGTAATCACAAAATGATCAAAGATAAATGAGCAAATGTTCAATCTGATTCTCTCTTCTATTTTCCCCACATATTTTCAAACATCAGAAGATTAAAAGGAAAGCATATCTTTCCAAGTCACAGTGAATTACAGGAGCGTGACGATGAACCACAGGCTCCGAACAGAGAAGAGTCGTCCCATTTTCATTTGACTCTGTTTATTTCAGACTTTAATGTCGTAGCCTCTCTGTCTGTAAACGGCTGTTCACAGGCGGCCTGTTGATTTAAAAACACAGGGTTTTGACGCAGAAAACTCATTTCTCAGTTTTTCCACTTATGAAGCAAAATAATCTTTGTAAAAACAACTGATTGTCCAATGAAATCCGAGGCTACGTTTACACTAGCTGGATATTTATAAAAACTGATATTTTCTTCCCACCGTTTTCCAAAATAACTTTGTGCACACATCATCGTTTTCTAAAAAGTTTCTGTTTATATTAACCCGCATAAATAAGCTGTCGAGAGCCATTATAACTACGCCAAGCCAGTGGGTGGCAGTGTAGGAAGAAGGAGAAAGCCATACAAGCCAATCAGGATCCTCATCGACAACAACAACAACGACTGACCTCTCACCCTCGATGTATGGATGTAACTCTTCAAGTGACAGAGTGACAGCAGCGATGATCGTGACATCCTAAAATTCTCACACCACTCCTCCAGGACAATAACAATTTCTACGTTTACATGCAAACACAAAAACTGAGTTTTCCAAAATCTCCACTTTTGCCTGAGTTTTTTAGAAAGAATTGTTTTCAGAGGCGAAATCGCAGTTAAACGAAAGGCACAAACGCAGGGGAAAGTCTCCGTTTTTAAAAGTAGACATGGCCTAAATGTGAAGTCTGATATTTTTGTTCCGATCTGCCTTTCCATACATGGTAGGCTGATATTCTGCCCCCTGGTGGTTGGCTCAGTCACAGCGTTTCACCTGCGGTGTCTGAGGTTGTGACTTCAAACCTCAAATTAATACGTTTTGTTTATTTTTTTTGATTAGAGCAAGTCCAATCTTCAGCAAAATCACTTTCTTTTCACAATCACAATCTTTTTACCCAAAAACACCTTCACACGTGAAGAATTCACCAACTGTTTTGGTGCATTCCAGTTGTAGTCGGAAGTCAGAGATTTGCCACTTCAAGTCCATTTTCCCACTAGGAAAAGTCAACGATGGCTGACAGTCAAAACACAACAGTTTCCAGAGCTCCAGTTTCATTTCGCGCCTTGTTGATGGCGCTCTTGTTTTGGTCAAAAGACATCATCATAAAAACTAGGGATGGACATTAGATGCAAAGACACTCAATGAAAGTCGCGTCTAATTAATTGGACACATGTTCAAAAAATATATAAACACAGGTAGGAGTGAAAATGAGAAATGGTTTGTGGCCAATTGTCTTCTTCCCTGGGGTTTGAAAGTAACTTTGCATTCATGACATTCCATGACTGCCATCTTCTAGAGACAGAAAACTCCAACACAATAAAACACCTCTTCCTGTCATCCTCCATTTTGGATCCAATCTTTGTCTCTTTGCCTCCTTCTCTTCTAAATCAGTGATTTTAACATCACAGCACACAGGAGTTGTTGATTCACTGTTGCCTCCATCACTAAGTTCAAATGTCTTATTTTGTCACTTAAGTGTTTCAAATCCCTTGTTCAGATTGACATCAGTGACACAAAATGACCACACGAGGCAGCAGTAGACCAGCAGCTCCTGTGTCCCCGTGAGCTAAAATCACTGATTTTCTCTATGAGGTTTGGTGTGGGAGAGTGAGTGGTTTTCAAACTTCAGTTTCCTGTTTTATTCACCGAGTCTTGTTAAAAGAGCAAAACAGTATCTTTGCTAAGCTTGAACAGCAAATTTGGTGCCGACAACAAATAATTATAACCTCAACTATTAACAAAGAGTGTAAATGTACTCATATTGGAGCGTAACATTTTTTACAATAGAGATTCAGTACTTTTGGTTTCTAAAGATAGTGATGAAAGTAAAAAATGCCTTTAGAAAATAAACAGTATTTAAGAGAGAACCAGCTCAGGCCGACTCAACAGACCATGACTAAAACTTCAGTGAAGTTCAGGGCTTTGAAGTGCATGCACAAAAGAAGGACGTGTGAGGTGATTATTTATCTTCACGCTGTGAGAGTTTCTGGTCTTTAAAGAGTGGCTGTTGGCTGGTTTCGTGGTGTATCGTGGTCACACAGCGGAAAACGGATGAATCTCCCTGCGAGAAGTGAGACATCACGAGCATCAGCGGCCTGCGTAACGAGATCATCTGCTACCCTGATTGATTCATTCGAGATTAAACGCGCCTGTGAAATTAGTGCTTGCTTCTTAAGACGTGCATGTTGCATACGCGCCTTCACCGCTGCTTTAGAGGAATACAGATGAGAGACTGCGATCAGAGAAGCTGCTCCTGAATTCACCTCACAGTCTAAACAACCCAGTCGTCGGCATCTTATGGAAACATATGGTGAAACTAAATTAGGTTTTATATTAAATAGTGGATGAAGTGGCTGAAGTGTGGCTGTATGAGATACTGAAAGACACTGAAATCAACGCCTGCTTTAGTCTTCACAGTTGTTTTTTCGAGACTTTTCCAACTGAAAACTCTCCCACACCAAACCTCATAGAGAAAATCAGTGATTTTAGCTCACAGGGACACAGGAGCTGCTGGTCTACTGCTGCCTCTTGTGGTCACTTTGTGTCACTGAGGTCAATCTGAACAAAGGATTTCAAATGCCGAATTCATGAAATAAGACATTTGAACTTAGTGATGGAGGCAGCAGTGGATCAACAACTAAAGATGTGAACATGTTCAGAAGATATCATACACTTAAACTGATGTAGATTTTATTCAGATCAAATGACTCAAATAACAGAAAACTGAAGTTTGTAAACCACTCACTCTCCCACACCAAAGTCCATAGAGAAAATCAGGGATTTTAGCTCACAGGGACACAGGAGCTAAACGCTAAACTTTAAAAACAGAGGCACACATAAGCAGTACACAGGTACGCTGGTTATTTGTAGCGCTGCTCTTTTTCGTTTAATAAACAGACCGCTGCAGTTCGACTGTTGGCGTGCTAACGGGGCTAAAGGAGCTAACGGAGCTAATGGAGCTAACTGGTAAAATGTGCCCGGACTTCGGTGCCAGATCAATCTGACGTGTCAGTACCTCGCACAACCACTTGGTGGGGAAAAAAACCAACAACAACTGATCTATCAATTTCATTTCCCAACACTTCCAAGAGGTAAGAAAATGAATGAATTGGCGTTTTCATTAGCTAAAAAGCGTATCTTTAACAACCAAAGTCTTTATTGCTTTCCATGAAATAAAGTGGTGTCTACCATCAGCTAATTAAACACTACATTTTCCCCTCACTAACGGTCTGCTTTTTTTCCTCCCTCAGTCTCACTCCTGCAGCTCCTGTAAAGACTGCTGGTATTCTACATTTGCCTTGAAAAACAAAAACAAACGTTCCCCCGGTCCGCGGGCGACTCCAGCAGCAATCACTTTCACGCTCCCTCTGGTCTTTAATCCTAAAACTCCGTTCCAACAACCCTTCAGTCCTGCTGTCCCAAGTTGCTGCACCTCTGCACTGCTGCTCCACCACACACATTGTACAGTACACATTATACATATATATACACATATACATAGAATTCTTAAGGAAACAATCATGAGCTCCAGGCTTCTGAAGGCTTATATATCTTGCTAAATTAGTCGTCAAACAATTTTAAGAATAGATTCATCAGTTTGAGTGTTAAAGCGGACCTAGACCGGAAGTTCCAATTAACGCTGTGTTTTTGGTGTGTATCTGCATCATTACCTTGTTTATGAAGCCCTGAAGGTTGTAAACAAGTCACTGCTGAGAACGCTGTGTTTTATTGTAATCTCGGGCTCAGTGAGATCTCTGAAAAAACCCGGTCCGGTTACGTAAACAGCGGTTCTCCTGAACAGCAGATCCTCCTGCTCCGGGCACTAGTCCGGGCACATCCGGTTGCGTACATTGAACCGCAGAAGAAGAATAACGTCCGTTGTGGAGGTGTTTCACGAGCGACAGTGTCTTCTGACTCTGGGTCTGACTCTGGGTCAAAGGTCGTCAAAGGGACTGCGGCGGGGAGTCGTGAAGAAGCTATTTTTAAACACTGTTAAAACAATGTTTTGATAATGAGGAGCAGTGCATCCACCGTTCCAGAGGGGGGAGCTGTGCTTCTGAGAGCTGGTGTGCTGAATATGTCACTTCCGAGTACTGGCCAATCACGAGACAGTTGGGAAGCCGGGGTGAGAGTTGAGTCTGAAATATCGTGGCTGGGGAACAACGTCAGAAAAGAGGATTTCTATCAGCCCGTTGACAGCAACTAGGAGGTTTTTGACCATAAAAACAAGTTAATGTATGTAAGTAGACCTCCACAACTAACATATATGTGCAACAGAACCACTCTATGTGAGCTTTAATATAATAATATTCTAGTTTCTGTGGTTTTTCAGCTTCTTAAATGTTTATATTTTCTGGTTTCTGTGATTTTACAACTCCTAAATGTGAATATTTTCTAGTTTCTTTGCTCCATAAAACTGAGGGCGCTTTCACAACTATAGTTCGATGGTCTGCACCAGTCAGAAAAATGACGTGGGTACGGTTTGCTTTCACATATGCATAGTTTATGCATATGTGACTGCGAAGACCATCGGCACCGGAACCAGACTAACCCCGGATTTCCACCGGGTGCGTCAGTGCCACGGTCACGGAGCTGATGGCTGCCATAATTTTAGGGACAAAACAACTAAAGGATTAATTGAGAAGATAATATAAACTATATATAACTACATGTTAATACATGAATGACATATCTGATATCAGAGAATATATACGCACACATTTAATGCACCGAATTATTGCAGTTTACATCCCCAAACCGAAACGTGGCTTGTGTATTGAACAATTCGCCTTTAACAATTTGGTTATATATAAGTTTCTACTCCATCACATTTCTGTATTTCCTTGTTTAACCTTTCTCTTCATCAGACCGTTGGTTTGTACTTTCTTTATAAAAGAAACTCCCCGTCTCTCTTCTTTCCCTTGCTTGACCTTTCTTATCTGTGTGTTCTTGTTTTTTGTGCGTCTGCCTCCAGGTTGTTAGAGAGTATGACGACGCTGTTGTCTTTTGTCGTCGCTCTTTTTGTCTCCGTCTGGCCTCTGCTGCAGATCATTTGTCACCGGTGGAGAGGAACTCACCAGATAAAGAGCTTGCGTGTGCACACGGGTGGTTATGATAGTGAGTCTGATTTATGTCGGGATTTGTTCACACGTTAATCACATGTTTACAGTCACTGTCGCTTTCACATCACAAACACATTCACACAAAGTGATTTTGCAGCTTTTCATTTTAAAGGTTAAGTGCTGACTAAAAGAAAAACAGAGCTGTTCCCATTCAGTGTTACATATATCAGGTTATAGATATGGTCTACTGGTTATTAAAACGGAATGAGTTAAACCAGAAGCATAATCCTTAAATCTAGAATCATAATGAGTAAAACCAGAATAAGGTTTTGAAAAACTCCCAGAATTAGCAAAACCAGAATCAAAATGAGCAAAACCGGAATTAAGAAAACTAAAATGCGAAAAACCAGAATTAACAACCTCAGAATCAGAACTAGTAAAACGAGAATCAGAATTAGCAAAAACCAGAAAGAACAAGCCCAGCCTCAGAACTACGAAAAGCAGAATTAGCAAAACCATCATAAAAATGAGCAAAACCAGACTCAGAATTAGTAAAACCAGAAATAGAAAAAACAGAATCAAAATCAGCAAAACCGGAATTAAGAAAACCAAAATGAGAAAAACCAGAATTAACAACACCAGAATCAGAATTAGCAAAACCAGAGAGAACAAACCCAGACTCAGGATTACGAAAAGCAGAATTAGCAAAAGCATCATCAAATTTAGCAAAACCAGACTCAGAATTAGGAAAACCGGAATTAACAAAACCAAAATGAGAAAAAAGAATTAGCAAAACCAGAATCAAGTTAATTAAAACCAGAATCAGAATTAGTTGATTTGTGTTACTGTGTGTGTAGGGTTTACATTCCTGAGAAAACAGTCAGAGCTTTGATTCCACTGTATTTCTCTCCTGGAGGCTTTTTTCTACCTGTTTCACAATCTTTCTGTTTATCAGACCAAGATGCTGCTGCTGCTGCTGCTGAGGCAATGAGATAAAGCCCCGAACACAACACACTCCAGTTTCCCCATCCTCCCAGCATCTCTGTCAACAGCCCGGCCCAATAATACAGAGAAGTACGTACACACACACACACACACACACACAGCGTCTCTCTCCGCCTCCCGCTGAGTGTTTGGTGGTTTCCTGAGGTGATGTGTCAGACACACGTACAGGTTTGAGATGTGTGTGAGAGAGAGAAGGTAAATGGAAGACAGGGAGGAGACAAAATAATAGTCTCCGTCTTCCCTTCTTTCACTGTCACTCAAACAAACAGCCGTCTATAAACCAGAGACGCTGAAGTTTTCAGCTGCTGCCAAAAATAAAGAGTTCTTCAACGACTCGGCTCTTCACCAACAACCAGTCGTCTCACAATCAAAGAGGCGAGGAAACACCATGTTTCAAAAACATGTGAAGGCCTGGACTCAATCACCAGTGTGTCAGGACTGGCTTTGCAAAGCGGAAAACTTCTGCGGGAATTAACGGAGACGATTAACTCATTTGTAGATTGTGAAGTTGAATACAGCTGTTAATTTTTTTTACTTTTTTTGAATCATAATCTTCATCACATACAATGCGTTCTTTGTTATATGGAGCAAAGAAACCAGAAAATATACATATTTAAAAGGTGCTATATGTAAGAATGTGGCCAAAAACTTCAAAATACAGAGGGTTTCTGGCAACGTAACTGGCAACCCGTGGTTGCTCAGCAGCTGAGACTCTACTGACTGCAATGATTGGTAGACGGCGGTAGGTGGCGCCACATGCCAAAACATGATTTCAAAACATAAACATGATTTGCAGTCTTCACATTTAAGAAGCTGAAATATAGTAATTTAGTCCGTGTTGCAGTTGGAAACTGAGGAAAGAGACAAGTTGACAGTGAAGTTCACTCACTCACTGCAGGGAAATGACACGTCTGTCTCACTTCTGTTAACATTTAATGTGTTTACAGTTGGTAAAGTGGCTTTTTGTGAGTCAAAGTGCTCAAAAACATTTCATCATCTTGAATATTATGTTGCCGTGAAGCACTTTTCCTTCACTGTCAGTGTCGAGTCTGATCACCGATGAAGGAAGTGGAAGAGAAAATGTTGTCTCTGAAACAACCGATGTCTGTGTTTGATGCAGCCAAAGGAAAAAAATATGTTAAAAAACATTTCCACGACTTTATCTCACTGTTAGACAGACTTTTCCAACAGGAAACTGAAGTTTGTAAACCACTCACTCTCCCACACCAAAGTCCACAGAGAAAATCAGTGATTTTAGCTCGCCCGGACACAGGAGCTGCTGGTCTACTGCTGCCTCGTGTGGTCACTTTGCATCACTGGGGTTAATTAGAATAAAGAAGTGTTCATGCCAAACTGTAAAAATAAGACATTTGAACTTAGTGATGGAGGCAACAGTGGATCAACAACTCCTGTGTGCTGTGATGTTAAAATCACTGATTTTCTCTATGGGGTTTGGTGTGGGAGAGTGAGTGTCGGTCACAGACTCTCGTCGGAGGCAGAGAGCATCGAGAAACGAGGGTTAGAAAAGATGGAGGAGAGAGTTAAGTTTCTGTGCACTTTCTCATCTGTCAGTATTGAACTGAAGTTATCAGCAAATGCAGGAAAAGTAAGTTCTGCAGTCACGTCTTTGATATTACATGCTCTGGAACTTTCTGCCCTCCCCTTCCCCCATTCAACATTGATTCAGCTCAATTATTTATCTCTCCCTCACACACACACACACACACACACACACACACACACACACACACACACACACACACACACACACACACACACACACACACACACACACACACACACACACACACACACACACACACACACACACACACACACACACACACACACACACACACACACACACACACACACAATAAAGGTGTACTGCTTCTCCTTAACACAGATGAGGGTTTTTTCAGAGGTTTCCCTGAAGGCAAACCCTTACAGGTGCGAGGCATTAAAACAGTTAAAAGAGAAAAAAAGCTTCTTCTCCTTTGATTTGGAGCAGTTTCTATTATTATGTTGAGTATATCTGCACAAAGCTTGTTTGTGATTGTTCAGTAACTGAGGACGTTTTCAGGAGGCGAGGACGTGAAGACGTTTTCAGAAAGTGAGGACGTTTTCAGGAGATGAGGACATTTTCAGGAGGTGAGAACGTTTTCAGGAGACGAGGACATTTTCAAGAGGCGAGGACGTTTTCAGAAAGTGAGGACGTTTTCAGGAGACAAGGACATTTTCAGGAGGCGAGGACGTTTTCAGAAAGTGAGGACGTTTTCAGGAGATGAGGACATTTTCAGGAGGCGAGGACGTTTTCAGAAAGTGAGGACGTTTTCAGGAGACGAGGACATTTTCAAGAGGCGAGGACGTTTTCAGAAAGTGAGGACGTTTTCAGGAGACGAGGACGTTTTCAGAAAGTGAGGACGTTTTCAGGAGACAAGGACGTTTTCAGGAGACGAGGAAATTTTCAAGAGGCGAGGACGTTTTCAGAAAGTGAGGACGTTTTCAGGAGACGAGGACATTTTCAAGAGGCGAGGACGTTTTCAGGAGTCGAGGACGTTTTCAGGAGACGAGGACGTTTTCAGGAGATGAGGACGTTTTCAGAAAGTGAGGACGTTTTCAGAAAGTGAGGACATTTTCAGGAGACGAGCACATTTTCAAGAGGCGAGGACGTTTTCAGAAAGTGAGGACGTTTTCAGGAGACGAGGACATTTTCAAGAGGCGAGGACGTTTTCAGAAAGTGAGGACGTTTTCAGGAGACGAGGACGTTTTCAGAAAGTGAGGACGTTTTCAGGAGACAAGGACGTTTTCAGGAGACGAGGAAATTTTCAAGAGGCGAGGACGTTTTCAGAAAGTGAGGACGTTTGCAGGAGACGAGGACATTTTCAAGAGGCGAGGACGTTTTCAGGAGTCGAGGACGTTTTCAGGAGACGAGGACATTTTCAAGAGGTGAGGACGTTTTCAGGAGGCGAGGACGTTTTCAGAAAGTGAGGACATTTTCAGAAAGTGAGGACGTTTTCAGGAGACGAGTACATTTTCAGGAGGCAAGACGTATTCAGAAAGTGAGGAAGTTTTCAGGAGACGAGGACATTTTCAGGAGGCGAGGACGTTTTCAGAAAGTGAGGACGTTTTCAGGAGACGAGGACATTTTCAAAAGGCGAGGACGTTTTCAGAAAGTGAGGACGTTTTCAGGAGACGAGGACATTTCAAGGAGGCGAGGACGTTTTCTGGAGATGAGGACATTTTCAGGAGGCGAGGACGTTTTCAGAAAGTGAGGACATTTTCAGGAGACTTAATTGTGCCCTGGAATGCAAAGTGTGAATTTTATTTTCAGTATTTATTTTGTATATATTTTTATTTCTATGCCGGTTGAAATCTATTCAAATAAGTTAAAATAAATACCAAATGTTCTAAAATACTATATATAGTGTTTTTATTTTTCATTCACTTATTATAAACATCTTTGACGTGAAAGAGGATGTTATAGATAGCAATAGCATTATAGAACATTACAAAATAATGTCAGTTACTTTGCTGAGTAACTAATTACTTTTACAATGTGGTAACTGAGTTACTAACTCTTTTGGGAGAAGTAATTTGTAACTATAACTAATTACTTTTTTAAAGTAAGATGCCCAACACTGAATATCCATCATTTGTTTACAATGTACCACTCTCAGTCAAATGTAAGTCATGTATTAACAATATAAACGTAACGATAACTAAGTGTAAACATTTTTCTGAGGCTGACTTAAGTTAGAAGAGATCATTTTAGGACTTCACAGGGACTTTGAGTCAAAACGCCAAACAACTTCTGACGCAAACAAAGACTTGTATCAGTGTGTGAATGGGGACAGTCAGACGAGGCGGGAGCTGCTCAGTCATGTGAAGTCCTTCCAAACAGGAGCGCGTCCAGATGTTTGTGTGCCAGAGAGCAGAAAAGGTAGAAGACAACCATCTGTCACTGACAATATTAGTTTCCCTCGTAGCCGCTGCAACATTTCCGCAAGACTTATTACTTATAAATGTAATTGCTCTGTGATTGATAATGCACTCTAATGTCTAAACCATGCAGGTTTGCAGGTCCGGGACGATGACCTCACTCCTTTTCTTCAAACATAAACCAAGCCTCCAAACTTATAAACATCATCCTCATTCAACCGCACGAAGGAAGGCAAAGTGATGGATGGAAGCGTCTGAAGATGGACTGTAATCTAATTTTGACTGTTTAATGTTTAATGTCCATTTTCTAGTTTCTGAGATTTTTCAGCTTCTTAAGAGGTTTGCAAATATTTTCAATGGATCCTTGTTCAGTGTGATGTTGACTATTATTATAGAAAAGTTCAAGTCATTTCAAGATACTTTTAGTTTTTTTTGAATAAAGTCACCTCACTGTCAAAGTGCATCAGGGCAAATGGATCATTTCAATTTCAAAAATTCATTAAAGTTATTCCTTAAATGTGAATATGTTCTAGTTTCTACATTTTTCTGGTTTCTTTGCTCCATAAAAACAAAGAAATCATTCAAGTTGGATCATTTTAGTGGAGGTAACAAGAGATATGAGGACATCATCATTTACAGGTTTGACAAACAATGATCTATATTTCACTCATTTTCTTCAATTGATTACATTTGTTAACGTTTAATGCCTTTGTTGTGGCACCGCGTCTGAAATGATAACAATCTCACACCCGGCTTGTTGAAAATGTTGTGACATTGGTCTCATTTTTAGCTTCAAATTTGAAGATAAAGTCGCTCAGCTGAGCGGAAACGTGAGGTTTTAACCATCGTGACTTATCAGTAATAAACACCTTTGTGCGTACAAACGTACGAACGTGAGAGTGAAGTGAATGTTAAACACACGCAGACAAACAGCTCTCACACTGGAGGCAATTAATTTCTGAGCCTTTGGCACAAACGTTAAGACTTGTCTGATGAATCTGGGATCCAAATGTCTACCTGCCTGTGTGTGTGTGTGTGTGTGTGTGTGTGTGTGTGTGTGTGTGTGTGTGTGTGTGTGCATGCATGTGTGTGTGCGTGCGTGTGAGCTTGTCATAGTCTTATCTTAATGCAAGTAGACCAGAGGTCTGATGGGAGGCTCTGCAAAAACAAAGAGATTAATGAATAATGCAGGAACTATGTGTGCGTACCTGTGCAGACACACACACACACACACACACACACACACACACACACACACACACACACACACACACACACACACACACACACACACACACACACACACACACACACACACACACACACACACACACACACACACACACACACACACACACCAGGTCCCCAGCCTGTGTGTGTGTTCTTGTATTTGTTACCTATACTGAGTGTTATACAAATACATTGTTCCTGTACTTAAATACAAAATTCACATATCTGTACTTTACTCATTTATATTGCTTTTGCTACATTTCGTAAATGGTGTACTTTTACTACATTTCCCACATGAATTGTGTACTTTTACAACATTTCCTACATGAATTCTGCACTTTATCGAAATCTCCTACACAAATTGTGCACTTTTACGACATCTCCTACATAATTTGCGTACTTTTTACGACATCTCATCCATAAATTTATTACTACTTTTACTACATTTCCTACATAAATTGTGTACATTTACTACATTTCTATTGAGGGCAATTTTCATGAACTTTCAAGGGCCTTTTTTCAAATGCACATATGCTCAAGGATTCCAAGGACCCTTGGGGAGCTACTTTTAGGAGCTTGGATTTTTTTTTCTTTTTTAATTTACAAACTTTCAAGGATTTCAAGGACCCGTGGGAATCAACTATGGGACACATTTACCTAAATATCAACTGAACTTCTTTCTTTCACAAAACTGGAGCACTTTCAATGACCCATGGATGGTTTTCAAAAACTTTCAAGGGACTTGACTTGTTTGTTTTTAAATTAACAAACTTTCAAGGATTACAAGGACCCGTGAGAATCCTGCAGACGGCTGTTTTCAACATTCAAGTGAAGACGGTGGACAGATAAGTCTCGTACGACCTCGTTTTTAAATATAAACAAATGACCGTTCAATTCAAAGCATCTTAACGAGAGAAAAGCAGGAGGGAGGAAAGTAATCGAGGTGTGATCTGACACATTTGCAGAGTGTGATTTTAATTTTTAAAATAAACACAGATCAACAGATCAGACGCAGAAGACAAATGTGAAAAGATTAAGTGTGTGTGTGTGTGTGTATTTTTGGTGATACTTATCTTATGTGAGAACCAAATCCACGCTCGTTCTGCTGAATCCTCGTTTTCTTTTAATGTTTGCTCGCAGTTTATGCTGAAATGAGGCATAATGCACATCAATCAGAAACACACACACACATTTATCAAAGACAAAATTCATGATATCAAACAGAATCATAAATATGCAGATAATGTTCTTCCTCTGCGCAGAAACAAACACACGTTTGCAATCAAAAACACATTTTTCACAATTGATCAGTTGATTATTCACTCAATAGTAAAAAAAAAAAAAAAGTTGATCAATTACTGTGACTATATATAATACATTAAAAAAAGACACAAAATGTTTTTACCAATGACTGCATTCATACAAAATGACTCTATATTACCACAAGGTGGCAGCAGCTGCAGGAAGTGTGCTGTGTTTGCACAAGTGATGACATTTACGAGGTTTCTTGAATGCATCTTAAAGCTGAAACGATTCTTTATTGATCAGTTACTAAATTAAAAGTCAATCATTTTGATCGTGGATTCATCAGTTTGAGTTTTTTTGTTCAATAATTCAAACCAGTTTGTGTGATTTTTCAGCGTAAATTCTTAAAAGTGAATATTTTCTGATTTCTTTGCTCCATAAAACAAAGATTACAACGGAGTGAAAATGTTGATCAGTGTCAAACCTGGAAACCAAACCAAAATGTATTATGTCTTAATGATGTCTTTGTTTTATGGAGAAAAGAAAATATTCAAATGAAACTGTAAAATCAGAGACACTTGGACAAACTTTTGTGGTTCTGGTGAAGACGTGGAGTCGTGAAGGTGACAGACTTTTTTTTTTTCAATTCTCTCTCTCAGACAACAGCTTGTAAAACATGATGTCCTTGACGTGTCTTGATATCGTGTTCAGTGTTTCTCTCCCTGTTTTTTTTTGTTTTTGGATGCATCTCCACAACCTTGACAGATGAGGTTGCAGTTTTCAGGCACTTTATCCCATTCTTCCTGACAGAAGCTCTCAGGACGAATCTAATCTGGCTTTTCCCATCACATTTGGACGGAGAACGCCTCTGAGCTGCCATATTCAGGTTTCTCCACAGATGATCTGTGGGGGTTAAAGTGATAGTTCAGGGTTTTTTTGTCCTCAGCGTGGTTGTACGAGGTATTCTACTATTCTTCAGAAGCGCCTCCAATATCTGCGAGTGTGACTGTATTTTCCCTGACCTTTTAATGCATGTAAAGCGTCTTTGAGCATCCTTTAAAAATCCCAATTATTGAATTCCAATTAATTCACTCATTGATTAACCGATTTACCGCCTTGATTATTCCACAAATGACAGATTTATGAAGGGATACTGTTGAGATGCTCTGAATAAAGGAGGACGGTCCTCACCGTCTCACTGTTAAATCTCAAAGACGTAAATATGACTAAAAAAAACTCAACTTTGGATCCAAAAAACTACAATAATGTAGAAAAAAAACCTGGTGCGGGAAGCGGTCTCATAAAACCTCACAGCTTTGACACAGCAGAGGATATTAAAACAGTTATTGCACTACGTCCGGGGTGTCGTTTCCTCTCATATGTAAGGGCATCCCTGAACAAACGGAATTCTGCCTCAGGGACAGTGGAGCAAAACACTTTGAAATTATGAGGAAAAAAATAAAAATAAATCTGAGTGGAGGGGGAGTTTAAATGCATGTGTGGGACAATGAACGAGCAAATCCAGAAACGAAAAACAGGAGAATAAAAAGAAGAGAAAATGATCTGTGAAAAACTCTTAATTTTTCATTCTCATATGTATACATATATGTATATGTATATGTATATGCGTGTGTGTGTGTATTTATGTATGTATATCACTTTGATAAACCAGGAGCTTATTTAATACAAATAAATTAACAAAAATATCAGCTTTTAAGACCAGAAGAAACTAAACAAACCAGGCTAGCTCTAGTTAGCCGCAGGACTAGCATCTTCGCAACACTAATTTAAGTGATTAAAATCAACAAAAGAACAAAGGTGTTCGAATAAAGGGTTAGAACATTACGACACTTTATCCAGACGTGTTTTATGGCCATTAAAGTGTGATTTTGACGAGTTACTCACCTGAAAAACACGAAAAAGAAAAAGACGACAGGTGCCGGTTCACTTCCTGTTCCTCCGTCCAACTTCCTTTGAAGCGTCTCACCGGCGGAGCGCTGCCCCCTTGTGGTGAATGTAGGAAGTGTCTCTAAGGATTATACAGTGGCATCACAATCCGGTTTAGTATTTGACAGTAATGAGCAATATGTTGTGGTTGCTGGTGCAAAAACAAATAATAATAAATGAGAAAGGAAAATAAAAAATGAAATCAAGATTGTAATTGTGTAATTAGGGTAGGGTCATATGAAAACACTGAAAATCAATTTTTTTTTAATCAAGTCAGATTTGAAAATCCCATATAAATACAAACCATTGGCATTGATTGACAACCATTATTCAGATTTATGATATCGTAGACTTACGTTAGATTTAGCGAGCTGGCAAAAACCTGATTTCCCTCGTTTTCTGCAATTTTGGTGGCAGAATTTGTCGCTCTGACGATTGATCAAATTTTTTTCCAGACTGTGAAATTCTTCAGTAAAAATTCTCCTCCGGCGTACGTTAATTAGCATTCGTCACAACGTGGTGCGTCTCAGCGCGGCGACTGATGTTTTCTCACTCGTTTGAAGGAAAGAGGAATTTTTTAAACTCGCAGCGCAAATTAATTTGTTGTTGGACGTTTGAAGATGAATGTGTCTGCCATGTGTGTGTGTGTGTGTGTGTGTATGTGTGTGTGTGTATATATGTTTGCCCCCAGGCAGATTGACAAGCCGATCCAAATTGAGAGGGTGTTCCATAAGCAGATGGTAGCTCAGGCTTGGGCCCTCTGGGAGTCAGTTTGTTTCATTATTGGACTAATTAGTCTGAACCACAGAATATTGTCATGCTGTACAAATCTGCTCTCAAAGAAACTCAAACTCCGGGAGAAGAAGTGATGAAGCCACAGAGAGAGAGAGAGAGAGAGAGAGAGAGAGAGAGAGAGAGAGAGAGAGAGAGAGAGAGAGAGAGAGAGAGAGAGAGATGCACAGTTAAAAATAAATTATTGCACTTACACACATATACATTTAAAACTAAAGCTGTAGTATGTAACTTACATGAAAGATGTTTTTTGGGCCACAAACTGGTGTTTACATCTACATCACATGTTCACGTCTTTATCTCACAGTTTGACAGACAGTCACCATCACAGCACACAGTTGCCTCCATCACTAAGTTCAAATGGGAATTCTGGGTTTGAAATCCTTTGTTCAGATTGACTTCAGTGACACAAAGTGACCACACGAGGCAGCAGTAGACTCCACAGCAAAGTCCAAAGACAAATGTCTTATTTTGTAAATTGGACATCTGAAATTCTTTGTTCAGATCCTCAGACCTCAGTGACACAAAGTGACCACACGAGGCAGCAGTAGACCAGCAGCTCCTGTGTCACTGTGAGCTAAAATCACTGACTTTTCTCTATGGACTTTGGTGTGGGAGAGTGAGTGTTTTACAAACTTCAGTTTCCCTTTGGAAAAGTAAGTAAGATAAAGACGTGAACGTGTTCTTCACCTGGCGTAGATTATATTCGGTGAGACTTATGCTAAGTTGCTAAAATCTGGTTTTTTTTTTGCATCTGCTGGCAGCCATATTCACACTCAGAGCGAGCATCTGTGTCTCAAGCTGGTTCCTGGCACAAATATTAAAATAACCCAACCTTCTTTGGCGGATAGTAAAAAAATAAATAAAAAAACGAAGAAAATTTTTTTCCAATTAGGGCTCAGGATCAGCCTGAGGCCGTGTGGAAGCCTTACATGTATGTGGAACTGTCAGATCCACAGGTTAGAACAAGACAACCTGCGAATCTGACAGAGAGAGCGAGGCCTCGAAACACTCTGAAGCTCTGAGACACAACGGAGACGTGATCAGGAAACACGGCTGAGGTTGAGACGAGTCAGAACAGACTGAGGAAAAATTCAGGTGATGCAGAGAGCATGACATCACCACAGTAAATCCCTCCTTTTTTAATCAAAGGAAGTGACACACGGAGCTGACGCCTGACTGGCACACTCTTATCAAACTCCTCTTTTTTTGTCTGGAAATAAAATGTGTTTCCTGCACTTAATTATGACGCAACAGAACATATTCCTGCACATAATCAGAGGCAGAAAAAAATAATAATCTCACGGAGCAATAAATGACTTGAGCGGAGACGTTTGTGCGCGTCTGTGCGTCTGTTCTTCAGAAGACGAGACACAATCTTAATGGAAACAGACAGAGCTCAACTCCAGTTAAATGCCAGCTCTGCTTTCATTTCATCTACTTTGTGTGTTTATTTCTGAAGAAGATTTTCTCTGTTGTTTGTTGTAATTTATTAACAAAACAGGTAGATAGAAGATGAGTTTTTTGTTAAAGGGACACTGTGTAGTATTTATGGGTTTATATAACCCAAAATCCACTTTTTTATACATATTATGTGCTCCTGCATTGTCTAGTCGCTGTATAATAGTTTTTGTTTCATTTTCGTAGTGTTTCAAAAAGTCATGTAAAACATAAGTTGGTCGCGGACCGCGGTTGCATAGCCACGACGCCATGTTTCTACCGGAGCCTGTAAGGACAAACGCGAGAGAACAAATCAAGCGTCTCTTGACTTGTAGCTGAAGTCCCGCCTCCTCTCTCTGCTTCGTCTGCTACGGCCGCGGTAGCTCCGCCCTCTCCCTCACCTCACGAACCTCATCTGCTGACACGGAGAAAGACAACGAGGACGACATTTGACCAGCTGAGGATACTGTAGCGCTCAGGGAAGGGAGGGGGTGAGCAGAGGAGCAGTTCTTTGTTGTAAATTTCAGCCTCTCCTCTAGATGGCACTATAAACTACTTACTTCACCTTTAAAGCGAACCTAGACCAGAAGTTCCTATTAACGCTGTTTTTTTTAGTGTGTATCTGCGTCATTACCTTGTTTACGAAGCCCTGAAGGTTCTAAACAAACAGTTCAGTCACTGCTGAGAACGTTGTGTTTTATTGTAATCTCGGGCTCAGTGAGATCTCTGAAAAAACCTGTAAACACCGGTTCTAGTCCGGGCACATCCGGTTGCGTACATTGAACCCCAGAAGAAGAATAACGTCCGTTGTGGAGGTGTTTCACGAGCGACAGTGTTTTCTGACTCTGGGTCTGACTCCGGGTCAAAGGTCGTCAAAGGGACTGAGGCGGGGAGTCGTGAAGAAGCTATTTTTAAACATTGTTAAAACAATGTTTTGATAATGAGTAGCAGTGCATCCACTGTTCCAGAGGGGGGAGCTGTGCTTCTGAGAGTGGGTGTGCCGGATGTCACTTCCAGGATACTGGCCAATCACAACACAGTCTGTCATCTCAGGCGAGATTTATGTCTGAAATATCGCGGCTGACAAGTGCTCGTTTCCAGCAATTAGGAGGTTTTTGAGCATAAAAACAAGTTAATGTATGTTAGTAGACCTCCATAACTAACATACAGTATATGTGCAACAGGACCACTCTGTGAGCTTTAAAAAAAACATCTATAGCACGATAGGCGTGAGAATAATATACATATACGTTTATTACAATGAAAACAAAAAATAATAATTATAAAATAGCAAAAAAGAGAGAAAAAGCAGAAAATCTTGCCAAAGATTTCAAGCAAATACTCATTAGAGTAACACAGCACAACCAGACTGACTGACGGATTTATTTGGCAGTGTTGGAATGAAGTCTTGGCTTTTATAAATCTGGCATTTTCCCAACATGCAAGAGGAGAAAAAAAACATAATCCTCTTAAAAATCTACACCTGTTTAAGTCTATGATATCTTAAGAATATGTTCACATCTTTGTCTCACTGTTAGACAGACTTTTTCAACAGGAAACTGAAGTTCGTACAGCGGTAATTCTCCCACACCAAAGTCCATAGAGAAAATCGATGATGACACAGGAGTTGTTGATCCACTGCTGCCTCCATCACTAAGTTCAAATGTCTTATTTTATCACTCTGTGTGACTCTGCTTCCTCATTGGAAGCCGTGTCAGTGGGATTGAGGAGATCTTAAATATGACAGTAAATGTATATACTGTATTTACATGTGCTCATAGAGGTACTTTAATGAGAGATAATACTCTGCCGCTACTTCCTTTTCTGTCCTTTTACAAACTAAAGTATTGATATGGTGATAAATCCCGTTTCCCACCAGGTTTTTATGGACACACTCTCTCGATGTTCCACAGTGATTTACATTTATTGCACAGACTCCAGCTTTATACGTCTGAGATAAAGAATGAGTAATAATATTTCTATCTTTGGAGACAGAGTTTTAGCCATAAACCTTAGCTTTTATGCACCTGCTCTGCTCGTCAACGTGAGTCATCGCCGGAATTTATTCAAGCTCTTCCTTTGTTTCAAGAGCACATTAGGCTCACTTTACACCACAGTCAACAGCCAGGCTGTAACTGTGAACGGCTGAATATTAATCTCTATTCATGACATACAGCAAACATGTAATCAGACGCGACTGTAGACCTCGGCGCACTCTGAAGGAATGACTGGGAACCAATTAGGGCTGAAGTGATGCAGGAACATGTAAATGGATCATAACTAACGGGGTGAATCCCAATATCAGTCGCTGTTCACCCAACTGATATTTCTCGGAGCGTGAACGTTTGACCTGGAGGCAAAGAAACAAAGACGAGAAGCCTTTCTGTCACAGCGTTCAAGTGCATTTAGAACCATCATCACCAACAACGTTAAATAAAAAACACGGTGGCGTAAACAAACCGAGCAGATTTATTCTCTCTTCATCCTCCTCTTCCTCACATAGACTTCAAACATATTAAGAGCCAGTGATAATTTGACTCTAAGTATTATCGTTTAATTTTCTCCACATTCACCCTGGTGTATACAGCAGAACAGTATTTTAGATTTTCCTCAGAAAAACAACTTTTATTTTATTTTTTAATTTTTTGAGGCTTCACTAACCCAAATGCTGTGTGAGCCCATTGTTATGTTATTGTCTGTTATTTCAGTAAATGACAGACTTATGCTGCTCTCTGTCTTGTTCTGGGGTTTAATTCAGGTTTTCTTCAATTGCAGCGCGCACATGTCTGAGCATCGTACACAACATTTAAAGGTGAAGTAAGTAGTTTATAGTGCCATCTAGTGGAGAGGCTGAAATTTACAACAAAGAACTGCTCCTCTGCTCACCCCCTCCCTTCCCTGAGCGCTACAGTATCCTCAGCTGGTCAAATGTCGTCCTCGAGGGAGAGGGCGGAGCTACCGCGGCCGTAGCAGACGAAGCGGAGAGAGTGGAGGCGGGACTTCAGCTACAAGTAAAGAGACGCTTGATTTGTTCTCTTGCGTTTGTCCTTACAGGCTCCGGTAGAAACATGGCGTCTCTCTGATAACAGTGGCTATGCAACTGCGGCCCGCGACCATGTTATTTTACATGACTTTTTGAAACACTACGAAAATGAAACAAAGAATATTATACAGCAACTAGACAATGCAGGAGCACATAATATGTATAAAAAAGTGGATTTTGGGTTATATAAACCCATAAATACTACACAGTGTCCCTTTAATGCGTTTGTCGAAAAACAAACATGTTATTTTCCTTTTTGCCCTTGGGCAGCATCATGTAATATGATGCACATGTGCAACTAAAGATGTAAATGTTTACTTTAAGGTGTTAAAATCTAAATCCAAGTACACAAGGAAAAAATTATTTTAACCGAAGACACTCACTCTCCCACACCAAACCACAGGAACTGCTGGTCTAATGCTGCCTCGTGTGGTCAGTTTGTGTCACTGAGGTCAATCTGAACAAATGATTTCAAAAGCTGAATTTTACAAATTAAGACATTTGAACTTAGTGATGGAGGCAGCAGTGGATCAACAACTCCTGTGTGCTGTGATGTTAAAATCACTGATTTTCTCTATGGACTTTGGTGTGGGAGAGTGAGCGGTTTACAAACTTCAGTTTCCTGTCTAACATTGAGATAAAGACATGGACATGTGACGTAGATATTGCAGATTTAAAGAGACAATAGACTGTCATTTCATTTCAGAATTGAATAACTGTGAAAGTACTTTTTAAGCGACTAACAGGAAACAGATATTGATCACACGTTGTCAGAAATGTGCACAGTGCTGTGAGTTAGTGGAGCTGCTGTTGTGGGAAACTGTGTCGCTGATTTACTTCTTTTGTTTTCCGGCTCCAGCCACTGCCATATTTTTCCATCTTTTTTTTTCCCGTTGCCAAATATTCATACGTTTCCAGGACGAGTGGATTACAGCAAACAAGGAACACGTTATGTTTGAAAAATACTGCTCGCGAGTCTGTCTGTGGTGAAAATAATGTGCTTAGAGCAGTCCAGTAATTGTGGCAGTGAATCCTTTTGGGCTACATTTTATAAAAAATATATATTTGTTCTCTCTTTCTGCAATCTGTTTGCAGCAGACCACGTTTTTAGATGATATTATTCTTCCACATGTGAGGGCATTTGACATTAGTGCGGCAAAAACTCATTAAAAATAAAGTGTGGACTGCTGCTGTCCCAGCCTAACATTTTGTGAAATGTCAGTGGTGCACGGTCGTTCTGTTGTGTGTGTTTTTTTGTCGGAGCTGAACCCACAGGTCGTTAAAATGGCTGCCAGTGTCCTCCTGCCAAATCCGGGTTAGCACATAATTACCTATGCAGGACTGGAGCACGTGCACTGTTCCTGCTGTGCCATCGCAGTTTACTGCCAGTGGGTGATGTGGAACCATCCAGTTGTCTTTGGTGTCAGTGTTTTAAAGCTCACATAGAGTGGTCCTGTTGCACATATATGTTAGTTATGGAGGTCTACTTACATACATTTACTTGTTTTTATGCTCAAAATCCTCCTAGTTGCTGTAAACGAGCCGATAGAAATCCTCTTTTCTGACGCTGTTCCCCAGCCGAGAGATTTGAGACTCAACTCTCACACCCAGAAGACAGTGTCTAGTCAGCGGCCAGTACCCGGAAGTGACATATTCAGCACACCTGCTCTCAGAAGCACAGCTCCCCCCTCTGGAACGGTGGATGCACTGCTCCTCATTATCAAAACATTGTTTTAACAGTGTTTAAAAATAGCTTCTTCACGACTCCCCGCCTCAGTCCCTTTGACGACCTTTGACCCGGAGTCAGACCCAGAGTCAGAAGACACTGTCGCTCGTGAAACACCTCCACAACGGACGTTATTCTTCTTCTGCGGTTCAATGTACGCAACCGGATGTGCCCGGACTAGTGCCCGGAGCAGGACGATCTGCTGTTCAGGAGAACCGCTGTTTACGTAACCGGACCGGGTTTTTTCAGAGATCTCGCTGAAGCCCGAGATTACAATAAAACACAGTGTTCTCAGCAGTAGCTGAACTGTTTGTTGAGAACCTTCAGGGCTTCGTAAACAAGGTAATGACGCAGATACACACTCAAACGCGAGCGTTCTGAACAGGGCTGTTTTGACAGAGTGATTGAACTGCTGTGGTGCTTCATCCTTAAGCTATTTTGACCAAAGCATGTCACAGACATGTTCATTAGGACACCAGGGAACTAGGTTACCTTGGAGAAATGGGCTATAATATGTCTACTTCTCTATGAAACCATCACAGAGAAAATCAGTGATTTTAACATCACAGCACACAGGAGTTGTTGATCCACTGTTGCCTCCATCACTAAGTTCAAATGTCTTATTTTTTACAGTTTGGCATTAAAAATTACTTTCTAATTCATCTCAGTGACACAAAGTGACCACACGAGGCAGCAGTAAACCAGCAGCTCCTGTGTCCCCGCGAGCTAAAATCACTGATTTTCTCTATGGACTTTGGTGTGGGAGAGTGAGTGGTTTACAAACTTCAGTTTCCTGTTGGAAAAGTCTGTCTAACAGTGAGATAAAGTCGTGGAAATGTTTTTTAACATATGTTTTTTCCTTTGGCTGCATCAAACACAGACATCGGTTGTTTCAGAGACGTTGATCAGACTCGACACTGACAGTGAAGGAAAAGTGCTTCACGGCAACATAATATTCAAGTGATGAAATATTTTTGAGCACTTTGACTCACAAAAAGCCACTTTACCAACTGTAAACACATTAAATGTTAACAGAAGTGAGACAGACGTGTCATTTCCCTGCAGTGAGTGAGTGAACTTCACTGTCAACTTGTCTCTTTCCTCAGTTTCCAACTGCAACACGGACTAAATTACTATATTTCAGCTTCTTAAATGTGAATATTTTGTGGTTTCTTTGAAAGAACGCATTCGAAACTGAATCATTTTGGTTTGTGGACAAAAACAAGACGTGTCATCATTTCCAGGTTTGACAAACATACAACAAACAACATTTTATGAACCAAAAACCAGTTCATAAAATATAGTTTCATGAACTACGACGATCAATTGATAACCTAAGTGCTTTCTATTTTGATAATCAATGTGTTGCTGTTGCACACACTCTTCGTATCACACATGATGAAAAACAACGTGTGAAACAGGTGTTTTGGAGTCCAGTGACTCTGGAGATTTAATTCTATGATCTCAGGAGAAAACAAGGACAGATCATTTAGCTTCAAAAGCCTCTAATGAGTCCTTTCACTTCTCTGTTCTAGAGGATTTTACACCTGCAGAGAAATCAAAGGCCCTGGACCAATTATCCACAGTTACTACAAGAACACGGCTTCAAAGCAGACGGGTCAGATCACAGTTGTCTGACGTGGCCTCCTCACTGATTCACAAACAAAAACATAACACAAAGATGAGCAGTTTAATTCTGACATCAGGGCATCTGATATCGGTCAGAGTTTGTTTCTGTGTTTTTTTACTAACTAACACTTTGGGACTGAAGCTCTTTGTCCTGAGCTTCTCTCCACAGACGAACACGGACAAATGCACCTCGTCAATCAATCATCCATCCATTTCCTACTGCTTTATCCTCTACAGGAGGGGCGCGGGGGGGGGGGGGTGCTGTGCCAATCTCAGCTGACATAGGGTGATAGGCCGGGTCACACCCTGGACAGTTTGCCAGTCCATCGCAGGGACACACATATATAGAGACAAACAATCGCAATCAGAATCAAACAGACTCATAAAAAATCCTGAGCATGGTCCGGCAGATGTTGAATAACTTAAGTCGCCTCCGGAAATGGAGACGGCTCAGGCCCTTCTTGTAGATGGCATGTGTATCGGACCAGGTATTTGTGGTCCTTGACCACATCCACATCAACCCTTCGGATGGGAAGACGGGTCACTGTTGTCTTGGACCTCCTAAAGTCCACAATCAGTTCCTTCCAACCATTCACTCTCACAACTACGGCCAATTTAGAGCGTACAGTTTACCTAATCCCCATATTGGTGAGTCACATCAGGGCAAGGCAGACAGGACAGGAAGTCAAAATTAAGTATTAAGTACACACACACACACAGACACGAGGTACAATATAAAACAGGAAACAAGGAACAGACAACCAGACACAATGGACCAAAAACCCAAAGTAAGGAAAACAGAAAGAGCAACAAAAATCCCAAAGACAGCTGTCTAAACCAAGATTAATCCAGGGGTCAGGACGCGATGGAGAGATTTTTTATAACGCATGCCTTTCCTGACGCAACCCTCCCATTGATCCAGGCTTGGGGCCAACATTGTTGCGGTCAACCGTGGCTGCGGTCAATTTAGAGTCTTTCAATTAACAATGACCTATGGGGATTGGGTACCTTGCTCAGGGGAAACCCAGCCCTGACGGGGACTCAAACCAGCAACCCTTTAAAGCCTGGTTCTCTTTCTGCTTGGCTGTGGGCTCGCCTCCAAAACGAGAGCTTTTGGAAGTTGTATTCTCCGCGTGTCCCTGTTTGTTCCTGTTCAACACTCACGAGCTAACTTGAGCGACTCCTGAAACGTTGCGTTGAACTTTAAACCACATGTTCTTGTGTTTGTGATGCAAATATGAGCAAATTCAAAGGAAAAACAACAACAACGACAAGAACAAAAGAAGCAGAGACATGAATGTGAGGACATGAGCAGTGAAGAGTCCAACTCTGCTTCTGTCTGTGATGCTCTGCATTCGGAGGGAAACTCAGTAAATGAGGTTGAGAAAAATGGGGCCTCCAGATGTGACTGCTTGTTCTTACGCCCTCCTCCTCCTCCTCCTCCTCCTCCTCCTCCTCCTCCTCCTCCTCCTCTGGCTTCAGCTTCAAAAGCTTGGAATGTGTTCAATTATATTCATAAATATAGGATCGTCTCACAGCTGACAAATATAGACAGGATTTGTATTATTTAAATGCAACCTGGGAGGAACAAATCAGCGTGAGTATGCAAATGAGTTAAGAAGATTAAAAAGATCAGCAAAAAAGAAAAGAAAAGTCAGAGTGTGAATGTGGAGCAGTGGAATAGATAGATAGATAGATAGATAGATAGATAGATAGATAGATAGATAGATAGATAGATAGATAGATAGATAGATAGATAGATAGATAGATAGATAGATAGATAGATAGATAGATAGATAGATAGATAGATAGATAGATAGATAGATGACCCCCACAGACTTACTCCCACAGACTTACTCCCACAGACTTACTCCCAAAGAGTTACTCCCAAAGACACTCCCAAAGACTTACTCCCACAGACTTACCCCCACAGACTTACCCCCACAGACTTACTCCCACAGACTTACCCCCACAGACTTACCCCCACAGACTTACTCCCACAGACTTACCCCCACAGACTTACTCCCACAGACTTACCCCCACAGACTTACCCCCAATTACTCCCACAGACTTACTCCCACAGACTTACTCCCACAGACTTACCCCCACAGACTTACCCCCACAGACTTACCCCCAATTACTCCCACAGACTTACTCCCACAGACTTACTCCCACAGACTTACTCCCACAGACTTACCCCCAATTACTCCCACAGACTTACTCCCAAAGACTTACCCCCACAGACTTACCCCCAATTACTCCCACAGACTTACTCCCACAGACTTACTCCCACAGACTTACTCCCACAGACTTACCCCCAATTACTCCCACAGACTTACTCCCAAAGACTTACTCCCACAGACTTACCCCCAATTACTCCCACAGACTTACTCCCACAGACTTACTCCCACAGACTTACTCCCACAGACTTACCCCCAATTACTCCCACAGACTTACTCCCAAAGACTTACTCCCACAGACTTACCCCCAATTACTCCCACAGACTTACTCCCACAGACTTACTCCCACAGACTTACTCCCACAGACTTACTCCCACAGACTAACCCCCAATTACTCCCACAGACTTACTCCCACAGACTTATCAGAATTGACTTAATAAGGACTTTAAAGTTGTCAGTGACCCACTTTAAATCTGAACTCTGCTGTTTTCTTTCATCTTCTCTCCACAGTTGATTTTTTTTTGCGGTAAATCGGTTATTTTCCCTCCAAACCACCAATCTTCTTTTTTTGTGTATTTGATTCCCTCCGATCTATCTTTGTGATAATGACCGATGCTGTGATGTTTATTAGCATGGTAATGAGGAGCCACACTTGATGGGGAAGGATTTCATTAGTCGTCGCCATGGCAACTTAGCTATCAGCTGTGCACGAGTCTGAAGCAGTTGTGGATTCGGTTTTCCAGGAAATCTTTTTCAAAAACATGAAGCAGTGGAGGAGAGGGCGCAGCCTTGTTGCTCACGCGATGATTTATTCAGAGGATTTTCCTTTTCCAATGCTGTTTATGTGCTGACTGTTTTATGCTCTAAATATGACACTAATTGTACGTAACTGGGGAAGAAGAGAGAAGTGAAGTTTGAGAAGCTCAGAGAGTCTGACCCAGGCTGCTACTTAAAGCTGCAGTATGTAACTTTTAAGATACGATAAGATAATCCTTTATTCGTCACACGTGGGGGAAATGTGCTGTGTTACAGCAGCCAACAATCACAAAGAGGTAGAAAGAGGAAATTAATACTATTAAATATGTGCACGAAACAAAAACAAAACAGCTGAAAACAGACTGTCAGAGAAAACTATCAGACCTGTTTGTGTGTAAACAGCAGCAGAGCAGGGACGGACGGAGACAAGAAGCATTTATCCTGTCAAATGGAGGTTTTTTTGAGCAGCAGTGGAGCCCACAACGTTAAGAAAATACTACGTTAAGAAAATGCGACAATGAAAAGAAAATGCTACAACATTAAGGAAACACTACAACATTAAGAAAACACTAAAAAACTAAGAAAACGCTACAACATTAAGGAAACAGTATAACGTTAAGAAAACGCTACAACGTAAAGGAAACGCTACAACGTAAAGGAAACACTACAACGTTAAGAAAACACTACAACGTTAAGGAAACACTACAACGTTAAGGAAACTCTACAACGTTAAGGAAACGCTACAACGTTAAGAAAACGCTACAACGTTAAGAAAACGCTACAACATTAAGAAAATGCTACACATTTAAGGAAACACTACAACGTTAAGGAAACACTACAACGTTAAGGAAACTCTACAACGTTAAGGAAACACTACAACGTTAAGGAAACATTACAACGTTAAGAAAACACTACAACGTTAAGAAAACACTACAACATTAAGAAAATGCTACACATTTAAGGAAACACTACAACGTTAAGAAAACACTACAACGTTAAGAAAATGCTACACATTTAAGGAAACACTACAACGTTAAGGAAACACTACAACGTTGAGAAAACGCTACAACGTTAAGGAAACACTACAACGTTAAGGAAAAGCTACAACGTTAAGGAAACGCTACAACGTCAAGAAAACACTACAACGTTAAGAAAACACTACAACGTTAAGGAAACACTACAATGTTAAGGAAACACTACAACGTTAAGGAAACACTACAACATCAAGAAAACACTACAACGTTAAGAAAACACTACAACGTTAAGGAAACACTACAATGTTAAGGAAACACTACAACGTTAAAAAAAATGCTACACATTAAAGGAAACACTACAACGTTAAGAAAACACCACAACGTTAAGGAAACACAAAAAAACTAAGAAAACGCTACAACATTAAGGAAACAGTATAACGTTAAGAAAACGCTACAACGTAAAGGAAACGCTACAACGTAAAGGAAACACTACAACGTTAAGAAAACACTACAACGTTAAGGAAACACTACAACGTTAAGGAAACACTACAACGTTAAGCAAATGCTACAACGTCAAGAAAACACTACAACGTTGAGAAAACACTACAACGTTAAGGAAACACTACAACGTTAAGGAAACACTACAACATTAAGAAAACGCTACAACGTTAAGAAAATGCTACACATTTAAGGAAACACTACAACGTTAAGAAAACACTACAACGTTAAGAAAATGCTACACATTTAAGGAAACACTACAACGTTAAGAAAACACTACAACGTTAAGAAAATGCTACACATTTAAGGAACGCTACAACGTTAAAGAAACGCTACAACGTCAAGAAAACACTACAACGTTAAGAAAACACTACAACGTTAAGGAAACACTACAACGTTAAGAAAACGCTACAACGTTAAGAAAACACTACAATGTTAAGAAAACACTACAACGTTAAGGAAACACTACAACGTTAAGAAAACGCTACAACGTTAAGGAAACACTACAACGTTAAGTAGACGCTACAACGTTAAGGAAACACTACAACGTTAAGAAAACACTACAACGTTAAGGAAACACTACAATGTTAAGGAAACACTACAACTTTAAAAAAAATGCTACACATTTAAGGAAACACTACAACGTTAAGAAAACACCACAACGTTAAGGAAACACTAAAAAACTAAGAAAACGCTACAACATTAAGGAAACAGTATAACGTTAAGAAAACGCTACAACGTAAAGGAAACGCTACAACGTAAAGGAAACACTACAACGTTAAGAAAACACTACAACGTTAAGGAAACACTACAACGTTAAGGAAACGCTACAACGTCAAGAAAACACTACAACGTTAAGAAAACACTACAACGTTAAGGAAACACTACAACATTAAGGAAACACTACAACGTTAAGAAAACACTACAACGTTAAGGAAACACTACAATGTTAAGGAAACACTACAACGTTAAAAAAAATGCTACACATTTAAGGAAACACTACAACGTTAAGAAAACACCACAACGTTAAGGAAACACTAAAAAACTAAGAAAACGCTACAACATTAAGGAAACAGTATAACGTTAAGAAAACGCTACAACGTAAAGGAAACGCTACAACGTAAAGGAAACACTACAACGTTAAGAAAACACTACAACGTTAAGGAAACACTACAACGTTAAGGAAACGCTACAACGTCAAGAAAACACTACAACGTTAAGAAAACACTACAACGTTAAGGAAACACTACAACGTTAAGGAAACACTACAACATTAAGAAAACGCTACAACGTTAAGAAAATGCTACACATTTAAGGAAACACTACAACGTTAAGAAAACACTACAACGTTAAGAAAATGCTACACATTTAAGGAAACACTACAACGTTAAGAAAACACTACAACGTTAAGAAAATGCTACACATTTAAGGAACGCTACAACGTTAAAGAAACGCTACAACGTCAAGAAAACACTACAACGTTAAGAAAACACTACAACGTTAAGGAAACACTACAACGTTAAGAAAACGCTACAACGTTAAGAAAACACTACAATGTTAAGAAAACACTACAACGTTAAGGAAACACTACAACGTTAAGGAAACGCTACAACGTCAAGAAAACACTACAACGTTAAGAAAACACTACAACGTTAAGGAAACACTACAACGTTAAGGAAACACTACAACATTAAGAAAACGCTACAACGTTAAGAAAATGCTACACATTTAAGGAAACACTACAACGTTAAGAAAACACTACAACGTTAAGAAAATGCTACACATTTAAGGAACGCTACAACGTTAAAGAAACGCTACAACGTCAAGAAAACACTACAACGTTAAGAAAACACTACAACATTAAGGAAACACTACAACATTAAGAAAACGCTACAATGTTAAGAAAACACTACAACGTTAAGAAAATGCTACAACATTAAGGAAACACTACAACATTAAGAAAACGCTACAATGTTAAGAAAACACTACAACGTTAAGAAAATGCTACAACATTAAGGAAACACTACAACATTAAGAAAACGCTACAATGTTAAGAAAACACTACAACGTTAAGAAAACCCACAACGTTAAGGAAACACTACAACGTTAAAAAAATGCTACAACGTTAAGAAAACACTTCCTCTTTAAGAAAACACGACAATGTTATGTAATGTTTTTGCATTTGCATAAATGTCGTTCTGATGTTCTCTGACTCTGACAAACTGTGAATTGTGGGTAAAATCGTCCCCAGCTTTAATCGACAGCTTTAATCGTGAACTCATTTGTTAATGATTTGAATGTTTATATTTAAACGCAACAATTTTGAATTATCGCTCATGATTTTGTTGCAGTTTCTTCACAGCTCACACTTTGGGAATCACTGACTCCTCTGAATATTTACACATATTTACATCAATGTTCCACTTTATTCAAATCAATTTACCGTTCTATTTTCCTCTAAGTACCAATTATTCCATTTATAAGTATGAATTCTGTTCTCTGGAGGTTAAAATAACGACAAAGTGAGTGACGTTTAAAAAACCCATCAACGCACAGAAACCTCTTTATTTTCCTTTATATTCAGAACTATTTTCTCCCTAAACTTTGTGACTTCGATCACGATTCAACTTTAGCTGAATCAGACGTTTATTTATGTTGTGAAAAGCTCATTTTACAGGAACTTGAAAGAGTTGCCGTTGCTCTCAGCAGATGTTGTTCTGTCGAGTTGTTTCAGTTCATTTATGGGCAAAAAGTTCTTCTTCTTCTTCTTCTTCTTCAGTGTCCACAGTGAATTATTTTGGAACTGTATGAAAGCAAATAAGAAAGAAAAAAAAGAAAAAGAAGGCTGTGATATTAAATTTGCATTAAATATTAAAACGGTCTCCAGAGAAGAACTAGATCCATTTTAAAGTGAATTGACTTAATGTGGCGCAGGAATCCTCTCAGCCATGTTTACAACGGACATTGAACCTTTATTTACACACTTCCTATGACTTTTAAATATTTCATAAACCAGATTTATTTATTTTCCATTTCTGTAATCTGTCACTAAATCCAGTTTAATTTACTGCTGCAGCCTGTTTCCACCTGACAACAGTGATTTTTAGTCACAATTCATGTGAAACTAATGATTACTTTCATTGTTAATTAACCCTCAGTTGTTTTGCTCAGAAAAATGTCAAACCTGGAAATGATGATGTTCTCAAATGTCTCGTTTTTGTTCACAAACTAAAATGATTCAGTTTGAATGATGAAACCAGGAAATTTAAGAAGCTGAAAAATAAATAAAAACTAGAAAATATTCACATTTAAGAAGCAGAAAAATAAATAAAAAATACTCACATTTAAGAAGCTTTTTTCAAGTCTGCTGCTGCTTTTATTTTAGTGTCATCCAAGGAAAGTAAACGTATTCAGAGAATCTTAAAGCTGTGACTTATTTTTTTATTATTAAATCATTAGTATGCAGGAAGGCTGCCGATGTTTCTGACTTTAAAAAAAATAATAATAAAAAAACAACCTTGTAACCGGTAATGACTTTTGAAATAAAGGAAGTCTCTTTATTTTCAACATAATTGTGTTTCCTACCTGCCTCTGAGAATAAAGACGACATGTCAGACGATAAAGGCCCAGACTCACATTTCAGTAACAAAAGATTCTTTAAAAAAAAAAAAGAGCGAGAAAAAAAGCTGCTTTTGAGACAAACAACAAATGAATCCAAGTGTTTTGTGGTGACAAGTGATTTCTCCTGCAGACATTGCTCTGCTCTAATTAGCTGCTCATTTGTTGCTGCTGTGAAGCTGTGATTGTGTTATTTGTGTCAATTTCAGCCGCAGCAGGAGTGTGTGTGTGTGTGTGTGTGTGTGGAAACATATAGGACATATGTTTACATTTTGTTGAAATTTGCAGTATCTTGCATTCTGCATGTGATGCGTTTCAACTGATATTTCAGAGGTTTTGTGAGATCCTTTTTTTGTTTGTGGGCGGGCCTTAGGAAGCTGCCTGCTGATTGGCTACTGAGTTTAGGAGCGACAGCTCAATGGACCGGAAGTCGACGCAGGCTTTGAGTCGTTCACCTCAAGTGTATAATCTGACAAATTATTTTGTCGGATGTCGACGGGGGAAGTGTGTGAGGGAGCGTAAAAAACAAATCTGGGAGCATAAAGAACAAGTGAGGGAGCGTAAAGAACAAATCAGGGAGCGTAAAGAACAAGTGAGGGAGTGTAAAAAACAAGTGAGGGAGCGTAAAAGAACAAATCAGGGAGTGTAATGAACAAGTGAGGGAGCGTAAAGAACAAATCAGGGAGCGTAAAGAACAAATCAGGGAGCGTAAAGAACAAGTGAGGGAGCCTTTAAGAATAAATAAGGGAGTGTAAAAAGACAAGTAAGGGAACGTAAAGAACAAGTGAGGGAGTGTAAAAAAACAAGTGAGGGAACGTAAAGAAAAAGTGAGGGAGCGTAAAAAAATAAGTGAGGGAGTGTAAAGAGCAAATCAGGGAGCGTAAAAAAACAAGTGTATTTTCAAACAGTAATATGTTCCGTACTTCCGTACTCCTCTCAAACTTGATCCATTTTCATTAAATTCAATTTGTTTGAGTTGAATTTATGTCTTGGCAGCCAGGGGGCGCTCTGCCAACACAGAGAGTGTTTAGTCTGTGACGTTTCTCCACAGATTCGGGCTTTAGTGTCTTCACCTGTATCTGTATCTGAGAACCACGTACACCAGTGAAATAAGGAAACAATAAGCTTCTTTTCTTAAGAAGTGCGGCGGCGGCGACACTCGTGTACACGCGACTGTGTGGCTGCTCTGATCTGATAACGTATGCTGAAATAAATAAATAAATAAATCCATACTGTGTGTGCCTACAAACTGTGAAAGAGCTTTTAAAGTTAAAAATCTAACAAACACGCACACGTTCTGACTTATTCTCTGTTGAAGATAAGTTTCACTTGCAGAGATGTTACTTTTCTAAGATTTTTTTTCCCCTCTGGGATTTAAACTGCCTTCACAAACAGGTGTGTGTGTTGTTGTTGGTTTTTTTTTTTGTAATTTTATCTCAGGGTTTACTGTTCGATCTGCCGTCAACGAAAAACCCAACATTTGGGTCGTTTATGTTAAAAAATATTCATCTGGTGACAAAAAAAAACAAAAAAAACAGCCACTCTGCTATTATTGTGACGCTGTCACAGGAAGTTTGTGTCTCAGATGTTTTGCGCCGTGACAGCGAATGTTCATTAAATAAATATGCCTCCCGAAAACAAGACGCTAGTAAATTCTGGCAGTGTTTTGACAGCAGATCAGTTCTAATACCGCGGCGCGTTAAAGGAGGAAGAGGCGGCAGACAGAGAGAGACGATAGATGAAGAGCTGCGGGTGACACACACACACACACACACACACACACACACACTTCACTGTGTCCTGCTGGTTTGCGGAAGAAAAAAAAGCTAATTATTGACTGACTGAGTTTTTGTGATGAACTGACACTGAACAGTTTCTCTGTAAATAACAGTTAAAGGTGAAGTAAGTAGTTTATAGTGCCATCTAGAGGAGAGGCTGAAATTTACAACAAAGAACTGCTCCTCTGCTCACCCCCTCCCTTCCCTGAGCGCTACGGTGTCCTCAGCTGGTCAAATGACGTCTTCGTCGTCTTTCTCCGTGTCAGCAGATGAGGTTCGTGAGGTGAGGGAGAGGGCGGAGCTACCACGGCCGTAGCAGACAAAGCGGAGAGAGAGGAGGCGGGACTTCAGCTACAAGTAAAGAGACGCTTGATTTGTTCTCTCACGTTTGTCCTTACAGGCTCCTGTAGAAACATGGCGTCTCTTTGCTAACAGTGGCTATGCAACCACGGCCCGCGACCATGTTATTTTACATGACTTTTTGAAACACTACGAAAATGAAACAAAGAATATTATACAGCGACTAGACAATGCAGGAGCACATAATATGTATAAAAAAGTGGATTTTGGGTTATATAAACCCATAAATACTACACATTGTCCCTTTAATGACAGGAATTAAACATAGTATTTACAGGTATGTTTATATAACTGCAGTATCTGCTTCATTACAGGGCTCACGTCTGCCAGAGGAGATAAATAACAGCCAATGTTAAACAAATAAATCTATGTATCATTAGTTTTTTGTTTTTTTTTCCTGTCAGATAAGTCTGTCTCACAGTGAGATAAAGACGTTTGGCATAAACTTAATGAATGTTTCACTCTCCCACACCAAAGTCCACAGAGAAAATCAGTGATTTTAACATCACAGCACACAGGAGTTGTTGATCCACTGCTGCCTCCATCACTAAGTTCAAATGTCTTATTTTGTAAAATTCTGTGTTTGCTCAGATTGACCTCAGTGACACAAAGGTACCACACGAGGCAGCAGTAGACCAGCAGCTCCTGTGTCCCCGCGAGCTAAAATCACTGATTTTCTCTATGGACTTTGGTGTGGGAGAGTGAGTGGTTTACAAACATCTGTTTCCTGTTGGAAAAGTCTGTCTAACAGTGAGATAAAGACATGTGACGTAGATATCGTAGACTTAAACTTAACTTTTGTTCAGTGGCTAAAATCATTTTTTCCTTGTTTCTCTGCTGGCAGCCATTTTGTTTTTGTGGTCCATCTCTGTCGTCTCTGTGGTCGACTCTGACGTGGACATGAGAGCGTGCAGCACATCAGTGACAGTGACAGGCTGCAGCTCTTTCTTCCATCAGTGCTCCTCCTCAGAATGGAAGACGTGAGGGTTTTTTTGTTTTTTTTGAGCCGTCCTGTGATTTCTTTCAGCAGCTTCAGACGACACCAGAGTCACGATTCTCCCTGCAGCTCGGCAGCAGTGTTCGGATCTGACGAGACGTGCGACCAAACGCAGAAGAGAGTGACAATTTTTCCTCTGTCTTCTGCTCAGACTCCCAAACTCCAGACGTTCTTTTTATCTTCAGCATCTTCACTTTGTTATTCTGTCTCTCTCCACTGATTCTCCTGCCCTCAAGGCCTCTTGAATATTTTCAGTAATATATACATTTAAACATGAGACCTGCAGCACTGGGGGCTCTCACAGTCAGCCGACGATCGGCGCCATCATCGCAAACGTGTCACTCGGCGACCTTGTTGTTCCGTTATTGGAATTGCATTTCATCACAAGCAAAAGCTTTTGCACAAAAATAGGGAGCGAGAGAAAAGCAGAGGCAGAGACTCCGCTGTGATGATGGATAAAGGAAAAAGAAGCATGAAAAATGGATGATATTTTCCAAGAGCCAGATTCAGATGAGGCAACAGTTATAATATCCAAACGTATGATCCGTTATATATGGAGGGTTTCACAATTTTAAATGACCAATAAAGTAAAATTAGTGTGGAAAAACAATCAAAAACTACAGATTTTAGCCACTTAACAAAGGACTGTTGATAAAATCCACCTCAGGTTAAAGCCCAATTTATACTCCTGCGTAAAGTGCTCTGCGTAGGCTACACAGAGACTCTGCGTCGTCTCCAACTGCACAAAATATTTTTTAAGTGTCCATCACTCCGTCAAGGGACAACGGAGACGGCAAGAGCTGTGATTGGTCCTCAAGACAGGCCGAGATAAAGCTGCTATGTGCCGGCTCACAGTGAGCACCGAGCGTCCACAGAGGCGGAGCTGATCACCGCCGACAACATCGCTGCCAAACTATAAATACGTCATATCTTAACACACACAGCACATGTTTAGACTCTAAATGGCTAATTTCTCGCCTCAAATTATCTTAAAACTGCGTTCCGTCACACAGAGAAATGAGAGACGGCCACTGTTTCAACAACAGCAGTCTTTCTCTCTCTTTCTTTCTCAGACACCATTGCTCACTGTAGCCAAAAGCACAACAACCTTGCGCAGCGACCCCTACTGATCGGGCGGGAAATTGCAGCGCGTATCCGTCACCACGACGCAGAAGTATAAAGGCTCGAGGCGTCTCCGTGGTGACGTAGTCGCATAACGCATTACGCAGTCGGAGAAGTATAATGTGGCCTTAAGTCTAAGGTAAAGTGACACTACGTGACCACACGAGGCAGCAGTAGACCAGCCGCTCCTGTGTCCCCTGTGAGCCAAAATCACTGATTTTCTCTATGGACTTTGGTGTGGGAGAGTGAGTGGTTTACAACCTTCAGTTTCCTGTGGGAAAACTCTGTCTAACAGTGAGATAAAGACGTAAAACCTGTTCTTAAAATACTGAAGACTTAAATCTGTTTTCCACGTCCTCGAACACGGACACGTGTTATTACTTTCTTTATTCAACCTTTAAAAAGTAAAACGATCACTTTGTCAGTTATTATTATTATTATCTTTTCTTTATTAGCATATATAAAGAGTATAAAGAGTATAAAGAGTCAAGTCACACAGCGGCGCACAGTTGAAGTACAACTTTTATTAATACTGGGAAATCATCACAGTGCATTTTGTTACATTAGCAGTGACTAAAGTTAACAAAAAAAAAAAACAGGGTCAATTATACAAAAAAAGGAAGACGGAAAAGAAGGAAAAAAACCTTGTCATCTGCGACTGAAACAACCTCAGAAATTAAATCACAATAAATATTTTTGTTAGCAGAAGAGAGAGAAGAGTGCAGTGTCATCATAGAAGCTGCAGAGGGAGAAGAGACAGAGAATCTAACGCTGGCAGTTTGTTTACAGTGGAAACAGGAGGAGGAAGTTGTTGTGCCCAAACCCTGGGGCGAGAGCCACAGATGTGTCACAGGTGATTATTTCTGGGTCCCCAAAAACAAATTTGCTTAAAGTTCAGATTTATGTGTTCATGAATTTACCAAAAACATCTCGTTCAAAACGACATCATGGTGTCGCTGATATGGGTGTAAAATAATATATCGTGATTTGTGTTTGCAGTTAGGGTCAAAAGTTTTGACGCAAATGATTTGTGTTGGGTTTTTGCACGGCGCGAATCACCAGGAAATCAAAACCAAAGAATGTCCTTCGCTTCAGAGTTGAACTGCGTGGAATTAAAGTGGAGAGGATTTGAGATTTGAGGCAGAAATTACGCACATGAAAGGTGAAAGAAAGACTAAGGAAAGACTGAGGGAAAGAAGGAAAGACTGAGGGAAAGAAGGAAAGACTGAGGAAAGAAAGAAAGACTAAGGAAAGACGGAGGGAAAGAAAGAAACACTGAGGGAAAGAAGGAAAGAAAGAGAAGAAAGAAAGACTGAGGAAATAAAGAAAGACTGAGACTAAATGTTGGAGATTAACGCATGTTTTCAGGATTTTTAACTGATCTCCAGCTCTTGATTAGAGCTGTGACGTTCACGAACGAGTTGAATCTTTTGAACGGCTCTTTTTAAAATGGACGGCCACCTTAAGCTCAGGCTGTCTCCGGTACTGCAGCTAAAATAACACTGACAACAGGAGGAACCGTAGCAGCATCTGGACGCACTTTTCTGGGGACAACGGGTAAAACAAAACAAAATACCACGTTATATCACTTTGCTATTGTTTACATTGATTTTTTCTGTATTTTACTTTTTTTTTTTTTTTATCTAATATACATTATTGTGTTTTTCGTGTAACATTTTTAGCATCGAGGTTAATTGTAGCCTGCTTATTGTTTTTTTTTTTTTTATTGTGCCACAAAGCAAAAAACTGGATAACTACAATAATAAAAAACACACAAGCCAAATGAACGGTTATATAGTTACGGTTAACCCTTAGTGCTCACACAATTCCTTATATGGACGTCCTGTGTGTGTTCACAGGTCACATATTCAGGCATTTTGCTTGTAGAGTCAAAATTAGGATTCATTTGATCACATTTTTAGTAGCGATATGTAAAATAGTGATACTTGTGAAGAAGTCACACAATTACACAGTTTATCTGTTTGTTTTTGTTTTGTTGAGCCGAGTGAACTTGAGTGAACAGTGACAGAGTTCCAAATTTCACAAATTCACTCCAATTTTGGATGCTGAAAAAAAGGATATAAGACTCTATATCAACGCAGAGTCCTGAGAAGAACAGCTGAACAAACCTGTGTGTGTGTGTGTGTGTGTGTGTGTGCTGACAGATTGTAAGTGGGAGGTGGGAGGAAGGAACAGTAGGTGTCTAAACCACACACACACACACATATAACCTGGGCAGATGGCTAAAGTGGGCTGTTGTATATAAAGCAAATTCACAAAAGTTCTTTTGGTCTGATGATAAAAAACAATGCAACCCGAGTTTCACCGCTCGAGCACAGCTGTTGTTATTTCACTTCAGTTCTTAAATGTTGTTACTTACATACTTCTATATACATATATATATATATATATATATATGTATACATATACATTTATTTAAAGGTGCCATATGTAAGAATGTGGCCAAATATGGTTACTACGCTCAATTTCAAAATATGGAGGTCTTTTAGGTTATGTTTTCTCCACCATTGTAGCTCAGACGTACTGTATCTGGCAACCCGTGGTTGCTCGGCAGCTGAGAATCTACCGACTGCAATGATTGGTAGACGGCGGTAGGTGGCGCCACATGCCAAAACATGATTTGCAGTCTGCAAAAGATTTTTTTAATGCAAATATTTTGTCTGTACTGTTGTTGTTGGTGAGTTCAATTTGTTATATGAACATTATTCCTGAGTCTCTGTGACATATTAGGAGGATTTTATGGCCAGTTACTTTAGATTTATTACATAATGCACCTTTAATGGTGGTTAACGGCGTTAATGGCTTCCATGGTTTCCGTGGCGACTGACTGGAAAAAGAAGCACGGGATGTTGTGTTTACGTGACTCCCGATTGTTAAAATGAGTCACGCTAAACTTTAAAAACAGAGGCACACATACGCAGCACACAGGTACGCTGGTTATTTGTAGCGCTGCTCTTTTGGTTTAATGAACAGACCGATCCAGTTCCACTGTAGGTGCGCTAACTGTGCTAAAGGAACTAACGCAGCTAACGGAGCTAACTGGTAAACGGCGCCTGGACTCCAGCGGCGCGGCACGTAAACATGATGTCACACGGGTCTTTTTAGTATATACATGTATATATAAGTATCTCCAAACACTCATTTGGAGAAGTGATCTTCCATAAAACAGAAGCTCCTCTTCTAACTGACTGAAATCATGACGCGGACACATCCAGCAGATGGCACCAGATTTGGCACGACACACTCGCTCGTACTCATCGAGAGAAATGTAGAAACAGTGGAGAGAGAGAGAGAGAGCGAGAGAGAGAGAGAGAGAGAGAGAGAGAGTGAGTGAGAGAGAGAGAGAGAGAGTGTTTACAGAAACACATTCAACCCAAATGTTTGGGATAAATGTTTCACAGGCTTTAATGAGGAGATTTTACTCGTTTCATGAGATGCGTTTGGACTCCCCGCCGAGAGCCTGGAGGCCGAAAACACATCTGTGTTTGTTTGTTTTACTGTGACGAGACGAAGATGAACATGATGTGATGTTAAAGGCACTTTAACTGTTTGTACAAGAGATGACCTGAAGCTAGAGCAACAACAAACACAACAAATATCTATTCGTGTGGTTTTAGCCTTTCATCCACATCTTTTTCAGGTCAACTAAAACGATAATTTCTGAACAATCTGAGCCAAAGTGAGGATTTGAAGAAGCAGGTTAGGGTGATCGACTCGAGGACACGTGAGGACGAAGGCGGAACTAGGGTTTGGTACCGAAAGACGGTATTTTTTGTGCTTGATACCGAATTTGCCAAATTTCGGTACTTGAAATGTCTGCGAGAGCACGTGAGAGTGAGCGAGAGCTAGGCGTCACGAGAGCACGACAGCAATAATGACTCACAGTTTGACAGCACACAGCACTCGATGTAATATTTGCAATGCGCGGGAAACACCTTGAACCTGATAAAGCACTTGATCAAACACGGGATTTATTTAAAGGCTGAAGAATGAACCGTTTTTGACTCGCGGAAAGTGACGACTGCTGCATCAGCTACCAACGCTAGCAGTGCTGCTGTCGTTGTTGTTGTTGTTGTTGTTGTTGTTGTGTCTCTGAATTCAAAATGGAGTTCAAAGTGAAGTGATTTTTAAATAAAAATGTGAATTGACCTGCTGAAGATAACAGTGTTAGTGTTAAATGTGCCATATGTAAGAATGTGGCCAAAAACGGTTACTACATTCAAATTCAAAACACCGAGGTCTTTTAGGTTTCGTTTTCTGACGTAGCTGGCAACCCGTGGTTGCTCGGCAGCTGAGACTCTACAGACAGCAATGATTGGTAGACGGCGGTAGGTGGCGCCACATGCCAAAACATGATTTCAAAACATAAACATGATTTGCAGTCTGCAAAATATATTTTTTTAATGCAAATATTTTGTCTGTACTGTTGTTGTTGGTGAGTTCAGTTTGTTATATGAACATTATTCCTGAGTCTCTGTGACATATTAGGAGAATTTTATGATTTATTACATAATGCACCTTTAAAGTTTTTTGTTTTTTTTAATATCAGGTCTCTTAGAGCTAGGCGTTTTTTATTTTACTCTCTGTGTCTACTTATGTGTGTGTTGGACACATTAATGCGTTAACGGTGGTTAACGGTGGAAAAAGACGCACTAGAGTCCAGGCACCGTTTACCCGTTAGCTCCGTTAGCTCCTGTCGTGTCTTTTTCCGGTCAGTCGTCATGGAAACGCATCGTGTGTTAAAGTGGATGCCGTTAACGCGTTACCATGCCCAGCACTACTACTAACTTAACATGTCCTGTTTTTTTCCCCCTCTGTGTCGTCATCTGTGTGACTGCGGCTTCTATCATTTCCAGGTCAAAGGTCAAAGGGAATATGAGCAGAATTTGGCTCCCGTAAAAAAAAAAAACATGCAACAGTGACTCTAACTGTGTGTTAGTGCGACACGACGACGCACATAAACACTTTCTGTTCTCGAGTCTGTGTAACATTTGTCGGCAGCAGATGTTGCGAGAACGATTCCGCAAACACAATAAAATAAAAACAAAATCCCTCGTTCCCTGCCACTGCCAGTTTTCCTCCAACTCACGAGTCACCGTGGAAACTCATCTGAACGTACAGACGGACACTGTTGCACTGACGCTGTCATTTAATCCCATTATGTCACATCTGGCAACAACACAACGGTTTCCAGCGACTCAAATCTAAAATATTGATGTCGTATATCACAGACAGAGACATCTCGGGCAGCGGCTGGAGAGAAGCTGATTAATGAAACGGTAAATTGACTTTTTTTTATTTGCTTTCAGCCAAGACTGCAAATGATGTTATGAGGGATATGGATCTGGAAAGATAAGATCTCCATCACAGATTCTGATAAAGAAGTACTTCATGTCCGAATATCTGCTGCTGCTGCTGCTGCACCTCATTAAAAGCTCTCGCTGGTACAGTGTGTTCCACATGGTAGATTTCCAGCCAGTGCTGGAACCAGCCTGAGACATGGAGGCTCACGCTCATCCAGCTTTTCCATTATACACTTCTAGCTCCACTCTGTTTCTTTTCTCCTCCATCAATGATACTTCCTGGTACCTGTTTTTTTTATTAGTTCCTGCTCTGAGTCGATCCTAAAATGGGACCTTAACAGACTGCCGGCCACTGATTGGTCAGATAGTGTTAAGCCCAATTTATACTCCTGCGTAAAGTGCTCTGCATCGACGCAGAGCCTGTCTCAGAGCCTCTGCGTCGTCTCTGACTGCACAAAATATTTTTTAAGTGTCCGTCACTCCGTCAAGGGACAACGGAGACGGCAAGAGCTGTGATTGGTCCTCAGGACAGGCTGAGCTAAGCTGCTCTGTGCCGGCTCACAGTGAGCACCGAGCGTCCACAGAGGGCGGAGCTGATCACCGCCGACAACGTCGCTGCCAAACTATAAATACGTCATATCTTAACACACACAGCACATGTTTAGACTCTAAATGGACAATTTCTCGCCTCAAATTATCTTAAAACTGCGTTCTGTCACACAGAAAAGTGACAAACGGCCACTGTTTCAACAACAACAACAGTCTTTCTCTCTCGGACGCCATTGCTCACTGTAGCCTGAAGCACAACAACCTTGCGCAGCGACCCCTACTGATCGGGTGGGAAATTGCAGCGCTTATCCGTCACCACGACGCAGAAGTATAAAGGCTCGAGGCGTCTCCGTGGTTACGCAGTCGGATAACGCATTACGCAGTCGGAGAAATATAATGTGGCCTTTAGAGCCATGAGCACGACGTCCGACACAAGAATCAAAGCCAACAATGTCCAACTGTAGATTAAAGTTAAAAAGACTTAAAAATCCCTGAAAACGTGTGTTAATCTCCAACATTGAGCAAAGCTAATGTCTCAAATGTCCATATTTAACAGAGGAGTCTGGTGTATTTAGAGATCTTGAGCCCGATCACGACCACGTTCAGTGGTGTTTTAGTTCAGTGTCGAACGGTCATCACAGGAAGTACTGAACGATTCTGTGAACTTTTTAATCCACTGATTCTAATGATTCAGTTTGATCGTAGAAAGTAGAGCGTAGAAAACCACGTCACCACAGATCACTCAGTAAACTCCGCCCACTTTGAGGAGGAGCTATGAAGTCATGGAAAACAACACGACTGATACTAAACTGAGTCGAGTCGAACTGTGTAACGTCTTTATCTCACTGTTAGACAGACTTTTCCAATTAACAAAAAACTGAAGTTTGTAAACCACTCACTCTCCCACACCAAAGTCCATGGAGAAAATCAGTGATTTTAGCTGCTGGTCTACTGCTGCCTCGTGTGGTCACTTTGTGTCACTGACTCATACCCAAACGAAATTACGTCAAATGTCACAGTCACAAAATAAGACATTTTAACTCAGTGATGGAGGCAGCAGCAAATAGCGAAACGTGTTATTTACTCTGTTCGCTCGAGTTTAAAGTTTAGTGAAAACCAATCCAACACCAAAAAACGAAAAGAAAAGGATGAAGGCGTTTAAACTCGAGCGAAACACGTATGTGTCATGTGATGGAGGAACGCATGTGAGGGGGCGTGGCCTCAATAGCCCTGCAGAGTAGCTGTGTGCTATGCGCCTGTGATTATGAAGAAGATTATGGTGCGATATATCGTTTTAACAACTATTATTTAACTTCACAACCTTCAATTTTGATGCATCTTCACTTTTATGACGAGAAGACATTTTCGTCCGACATAATTTGTCCGATTTATGCGCACGATAAGATAAAAACAGGTGAGAGAAACGTTGTTCTTTGGCTAAGACGAGGGGGTTGATGTGATGACGATTCCTCCGAGCTGAGAAAGGAAACCAGCCTTTCTGACTCACTCTGGTTTTAATCTGAATATTTACGATCAACGGCGACGAACGCGTCGCTGGAAATGTGCTTTTTTTTTCGCGTCCGCATCCAGAACGTCCTGTTTCCACTGCAGAGACAACTTCTACCCACAAACACAGAAACAGAGAGAGAGACTGTGCAGCCGTTTCAAGCTCATTCACATTTAAAAAAAAATAATAACATTACTGTTGGATTGTGTTTGTGCTGTTATTTGGGTCATTTAAAGGAAGATGGGGGGAATTTGTCTGTGTTGAGTTTGTGTCCATCGTGTCTTTCTCTAAGGGAGGAAGAGGGGTAGGGCCACACACGAAAAAATATTTGAATTCTGATTTTATTCTCAAAATTCTGACTTTATTCTCAGAATCCTAACTTTAAACTCAGAATCCTGACTTTAAACTCAGAATTCTGACTTTATTCTCAGAATCCTGACTTTAAACTCAGAATCCTGAGTTTATTCTCAGAATCCTTACTTTAAACTCAGAATCCTGAGTTTAAACTCAAAATCCTGAGTTTAAACTCAAAATCCTGACTTTATTCTCAGAATCCTAACTTTAAACTCAGTATTCTGACTTAATTCTCAGAATCCTAACTTTAAACTCAGAATCCTGACTTTAAACTCAGAATCCTGACTTTAAACTCAGAATTCTGACTTTATTCTCAGAATCCTAACTTTAAACTCAGAATCCTGAGTTTAAACTCAAAATCCTGACTTTATTCTCAAAATTCTGACTTTATTCTCAGAATCCTAACTTTAAACTCAGAATTCTGACTTAAAACTCAGAATTCTGACTTAATTCTCAGATCCTAACTTTAAACGCAGAATTCTGACTTTATTCTCAAAATTCTGACTTTATACTCAGAATACTAACTTTAAAACTCAGAATCCTGACTTTATTCTCAGAATCCTAACTTCAAAACTCAGAATTCTGACTTTAATCTCAGAATCTTAACTTTAAAACTCAGAATCCTGACTTTATTCTCAGAACTCAAATGTGTATTCCTGTGTGGCCCTAATTCTCTTCCATATTTATCGGTAACTCTCGGTGTCGCTCCCCATTGAGGTGTTTCCTCATCATGATAATCCTGAATTAAAAAAGGTATTTTAATGAACTGACACTGATTTGTCAGCTTCTGGTTTCTTTGCTCCATAAAAACAAAGAAATCACTCAAACTGAATCGTTTTGTGTTTGTGGACAAAAACAAGGACATTTGAGAAACATCATCATTTCCAGAGTTTGACAAACACTGATCAACATTTTTCAACATTTTATGAATCACAACTCAATCAATGACTCGAGAAATGTGCGACAGTTTCATGGATTACGAAAATCATGATCACAATCGTTAGTTGCAGCCCTAAAAAAGAACGTTACGTAATGTTTAGCTACGAAAAACATGCTACTCACATTACGAAAAACGATGGTTTAGGTTCCAAACAAATGTTGTATTGTTACAAAAGCATGTTACTGATGTTAGAAGATGGACCTGTGTTATAAAAAAAAAAAGCTTGAACAATGCTAACATTTTTACAAAAACGCATTAACAATGTGAAAAATACTAGCGCTGAATCAATGTTGTGTTTTTTTTATAATAATTAAACCAGTTTCAGCTTCGTCAAAGTGAATATTTTCTGCTTTCCTTTACTCCATAAAACAAAGAAATCATTCAAATTTAATCCTTTTGGTTTGTGGACAAAAACAAGGGACGTCATTTCCACGTTTGATCATCATTATTCAACATTTTCTGACTTTTTTGGCCACAATTCAAACCATTTTTAAACTACACACTGTAGCTCCTCCCACATTTTAACATTTTATAATGAGGTACACACAATTTAAAGCAGCTGACAAATAACTAATCATGAGCTATAATCCTTAAATACGGATTACGTGATGAAGATTAACTGCTCTGAATCTCGTGCACTGGCATCGTGTTTCGTTTGTTCTTTTTCAAAAGTGCTTGCAGAGTTCGCGAATATTTGAAACTCGCAAACGACCTCCTCTCTGTCCCTTTAATTTGAAATTAAATTATTATTATTTTATCACACACACACACACACACACCTAAAACAGTGATCTAGTCAGCCAAACGAGAGAAAAAGAATTAGAAGAATAATACCAGTACAAAAGGATCACGTAAAATCTCAAGTCACGGCTAAAAGCGCGTACAGACGAGTCGATGAAGAGTTGAACTAAGCCTACGTTTACACACTTTCCCTCTGAATCCACTCGTCCTGCATCCATACGTTACACAGTTGTTGTTTTTTTTTACATGAATTCAAATTAAATATTCAAACAGCAGGATGAAAAAAAAAAATGTCTAACGTACTGTACCTTTAAATGCTGAGTCTGTGGTAACGGCACATACACACACACACACACACACAGGCAGTGAAACGCTCACTCCAGACATCACACCCTCTTCAAAATCTATTCTGCTCCTTCATCTGTGAACGCGTCGCTCTGCTTTGCTTAAAGGGACAGTACGGGTACTTTCTCCGAGTGTGACGAGGAACGGACACAAGGGAAAACAGTTCAGTTCTTCTAGTTGCCGAGTTTGCTGATGCTATGGCTAGCGCAAGTCAATTGTACAAGTTAGCATAGCATTAAAAACACTCATACCGACTCCACAGTGCACCCGAGGCAAATCAATTGTAACGGCAGACTATCGATGTACATATCTGTGTTGTGTACAATTGATTGTATCTAATGCCATGTTAGCACATACCATTGACTTGCGCTAGCCACAGCACCAGCGAACTCAGCAACTAGAAGAACTGAATGAAATTTCTTGAAAACGTCTCCAGACGTCTCCATCACACCGTCTGAGTTGGAAAATAGGTCTTATGTCCAAAATTCCGAACTATCTCTTTAATTACAGGTTTTCTGCTTTATCTTCACTGTTAGACAGGGTTTTCCAACAGGAAACTGAAGTTTTTAAACCACTCACTCTCCCACACCAAACCCCATAGAGACAATCAGTGGTTTGAGCTCGCAGGGACACAGGAGCTACTGGTCTACTGTTGCCTCGTGTGGTCACTTTGTGTCACTGAGGTCAATCTGAACAAAGGATTTCAAAACCCCAACTTAAATAAGACATTTGAACTTAGTGATGGAGGCAGCAGTGGATCAACAACTCCTGTGTGCTGTGATGTTAAAATCACTGATTTTCTCTATGGACTTTGGTGTGGGAGAGTGAGTGGTTTACAAACTTCAGTTTCTGGTTGGAAAATATCATAAAAATCTACATCAGTTTGTTAAGATATGGTAAGAACACGTTCACGCCTTTATCTGACTGTTGGACAGACTTTTGTAAACCACTCACTTTCATTCAACCACACTTCAAATTACCGCCCTGAGCCATTTTAGCACCATCCTGGTCATAATGTGAACTCACATGAACGCATTCACCTTCAAAATGGAGGAAAAATTCAATTCAATCAGGCAAATTTGGCTGAAACAACCCTTTAAATTCTGTCTTTCAAAACCTTCACATATTCTTCACTTCCTGTTTCCCTCCCTCGTCGCTTCCTCTACAAAATAAAAGATTCCACAGGACACAGTCTTACCTCCGCTCACCATCTCTCTCCCAAACAGACCGTATGACTACAGCGACACCTAGTGGCTACTGTACACACTGCCTACTGTATCAAAGTGCTTACAGTTTTCAATTTTTTATTTGTATTTTTTTTATTATTATTATTATTATTATTTTTCTGATCAACGCTGCGGCGTTGCATGAATTCACAGTCGATGTGTACGTCAGCATTCCTGATGATGATTGTGAAGAATCTACAACACCCCCCCTCCCCCTCTCCCCCCCACCCTCTACCCGGTCAGTGCTTTTTGTTTTGTTTTTTAGTTTTTTTTCTTTTCTCCTTTTGCTGAAACAAGAAAATAAAAACAACATTTATTGCTCCATTTCAGATTTTAACATTTTCTTTCTGGTTCTAGAAAATATATTTATGTGAATATATCTATACGCCTGGATTACTTCACCCCCCCCCCCCAAACTTCTTGTACAGCTGCAACAAGGTAAACAACGTCACAATATATATGTATATCTATATAGATATACTGTATATATATATACACATATGTGTATATCTACATATATACGTAGATATATATATGTATAAATATATACACATATATATATATATATATATATATAAATACGTATATACGTATTTAAGAAGAAGTTAACACGCACGACACGCGGGACAATGTGGAATTAGATTTGTGTCAATATCATCAAACAACACTGTATAAATGGAGCAAAACACAATCAAAATATTGAAAAATTGCGATTCTGACCATGTGCCGGCGCTTATGAAGCTGCCTGCTGATTGGCTACAGAGGAGGAGTCGTTGTCCATCTGGAACAGGTATGTAATATCTCAAAGAAAATCATTAGACAAATGTTAGAAAACATACAATTTTCTTTTACAGTTTAAACATTTACAATTATTTTTATTATTATTTAGAAGTACCTTCATTGTGAGGGGAGTTTTTGGGGACAGAATCGCAAACAAGAGCAAACAAGAACAGGATGGGAGCGAAAATTTCCCGATCATTTGCAGGCAAAAAGTATATTTTCAAACAAATAAAATAAAACGTTTTTCGAATGAGTCAGTCGATATTCTGTTCTGCAATGTTTGTATTTTTGAGTTTGTGTCGTTTGCTTCTTTGATAACAATTGACACGAGTCTAATTCCATAAGACAAAGCCTTGTCCTCGTCGGGTAACCAGCTGTCCTGCAGCAGAGCTCTACCCACTCCCCCCTCACACACACACACACACACACTTTACAGAGAGAGGGTGGGGGGGGGGGGGCACTAGCACGGTTCAATGCCAACAGTATTTTTTTCTTCTTTTACATTAAGGTGGAACCAGAGGAGCCCTCTGGCCTGTTAGCTCCCCATGCTAACGCCCCAAGCTTCACTTCCGAGGGCTGATAATTACAGTTACGCCTCCAACTTTCTCCCTCTCACCTCCGTCATCGTCAGTCTCTCTCGTCTGGTGACAGAACAGAACAGAAGTCTTTTCACGCGTTCCGTCTTTTCCTCCGTCTGTCTTTCTTTGCTAATCTGTCCGTCCGTCCCTGGGTGAAGGTGTAGAGAAGACAAACATGCATCCAACACACACACACACGAGCTATAGTGGCCCGCTACGAGCCTGTCAATGTTTTTAGGATTTTAAAGGTCCAATATGCAACTTCCCACCTTGCAACATGTCAGGAAACATATCTCTCACCAGCGTGAAGATATATTTGGCACACGACGTGGTGACTAAACCTTGTAGACGCTGCTTTTTGTTCAAATTGTTCTCTGGATTTATTTCTGTACTTTCAGACAAAGAGAGAGAGAGAAGACCTGCAGTCTGGTTACCGCGGGAAACGCTAAACCTTAAAGATGCCGCCATCGATCAAATTGAGTACATTTGCATACTTTGTTTGCAGCTTTCCTGACCTCTTTACTCTGAGTTTTCTGAAAGCTCTGAGTTCAGGAAAGTTAAACTCAGGTGGTAACGACTCCACATTGCGTAAGAGTATTCCAAAGCTTCCAGCAGAGGGCCACGCTCTTGTTTTAGCCTCCAAAGGAAAGCTCCTTCTTTCACGACATCGCAGCTCGGCGTTTTCTGAAAGCTCAGAGTTCCGTATGACGTGTACATGACAACTTCACGAGAGGTGGCATCGCTCTGTACTTCAAAGTGCCAAACCAAAGGCGTTCTTTGGCAAAAAAAAGAGCAGAGATTTTATTGGTTTAGCCATGTGAGCCAAGAAAGGAGCTAGCTTTTCTTTGTGTTATGTTACATGTCTGTTATTATCACAACAGCTAACATAACCACAGACAGCTTCACTTTTGTCTTGACATGTGTGCTCAGCGGTAGGTAAATTGACATATTGGACCTTTAACTTTGAATGGTCAGTATGGGTTAACATTATCAATGTTATCATCGTAATATTATATATCGTGTAGTCTAACAGCGTCTTTAAACGTATTTTTTGTTGTCATTTTCGTTCATCATCTTCTTTTATATTATAGATTCCCCTAATGGTTTCTTCTGTGGACGTACGAGGCGGGTTGGTCTGCAGCACGCCAACACCTGACTCCCTATTGGCTGACAAAGTTTCCTCCCATTCCAATCACAAGATACGTGGTGCCGAGCGGTCATTGGACACAGTCTTGCGGAGGCGGACTCCTCGCCTGATCGTGGTCAACATATCACCGGAACCTTCCGCCTCCTCACTCCCTGTCTGCGCGTCGGTAGAGCCAGTTGCCGTCGGGGTTGGATCATCGGGGAGGGCGGGAAAAGGGAACTGCCCCTCACCGAGGGCGTGTGCACTTGCTACCAACTCACCGATCTTCTCAACAAGGCTGTGCCGATTGGCTGCGATCATCTGTTCCTCCTCTGACCCCGCCCCCATCCCCATCGCTAGACCTCCGTGCTGCTGGGCGTAGACCTCCAGCGCGGCCCCTGATCCCCAAGCGGTGTTAGGAAGGCTCAGGCGTTTGGGTGACGCTTTCACGTAATCGAGTGCGCCCTGTGCGTCCTCGACTCCGGCAAAGAACACGCATTCCTCGCTGCCCACGCGCACGGGAACCCCGCCCGCACGTCCTGCACCGGGAGAATGCGAGTCTCCGGGGACAGTGGGCGTCTTCACAGGCACGATGGGCGGTCGGATGGGGATGGGCCCCGCGCTCGACAGCGTGCGCCTCACGCCTGGTTTGGTAGATGGGGTTCGGCGGATGGTGGCAGTGCCTGGAGTCCCTGCTCCGCCTCCGCCCCCTTGTCCCAGTATCCCATGAGCACCGGGGCCAAGAACACCACTGGGAAGTCCGGCTGTACTGGCCGGCCTCTTGGTCTGGATCATGCGGCGGTAGTTCTGAGCGATGTTGGAGTGGCGAGGAATGGTGGAGGACCTGTCAAAGTCTGTTTGTCCGTCTGGACCTTCAGCGTCACCGTTCACTGAGTAGCAGTCATAATCTGAACCTGATGCACATGAAGAAAGACAAGAAGAGAGAGGATTGCCATCATGATGCAAGGAAAAATGATCTTAGTGATCCGTGTAAGATTAAAGAATAATACAGGTTTTTGTCTCGCCATCAACTGGCTGCTACCATAGCTGCTGCTAGCTGCTACTGTGTCTGGATGCTGTTATGTTTGACGACTGAAGCTAAACACTAACACTAGTAGCTCCTGTTGCAAGATGCAATAGCATTGGCATTGACTTTAGTAGCTACAAAAGCTAAAGGCCATATCATCAGCATGCGACTTTAGCAGCTCCTGTTGCCAGATAGCATCCATCATAGTTAGCAGCTACTATCGCAAGATGCAGTAGCATCGATTTTTTAATTTAGTAGTTACAGTAGCTAAATGACATAACATCAGCATTTAGCAGCTCCTGTAGCCATGTGGTGTAGCATTAGTGTTTGACGTTAGCAGCTTCTATAGCGAAGCACCATAGCATTAGTGTTTGACTTTAACAGCTACAGTAGCTAAATGCCATAGCGTGATCATATTAGTTAGCAGCTCCTATCGCAAGATGCAGTAGCATCGATGTTTGAAGTTACAGTAGCTTAATGACATAACATCAACATTTAGCAGCTCCTGTAGCCATGTGGTGTAGCAAAGCACCATAGAATTAGTGTTTGACGTTAGCAGCTTCTATAGCGAAGCACCATAGCATAAATGTTTGACGTTAGCAGCTTCTATAGCAAAGCACCATAGCATTAGTGTTTGACTTTAGCAGCTTCTATAGCGAAGCACCATAGCATAAATGTTTGAAGTTAGCAGCTTCTATAGCGAAGCACCATAGCATTAGTGTTTGACGTTAGCAGCTTCTATAGCGAAGCACCATAGCATAAGTGTTTGACTTCAGCAGTCCATCTAACTGCTAAAGTCGATAGCTACGATAGCTTAAGAATTGCTAAATCTTACCCTTACATAACATTTACCTCTAACCGCTCAGTCTCCTGAACCAAGTCCATTGAGAAAACTATCAATTTTAGTTCAAATGTCTTATTTTGTCACTTCAGTGTTTGAAATCCTTTATTCAGATTGACCTCAGTGACACAATGTGACCACACGAGGCAGCAGTAGACCAGCAGCTCCTGTGTCCCTGTGATGTTAAAATCACTGATTTTCTCTATGGACTTTGGTGTGGGAGAGTGAGTGGTTTACATACTTGGAAGAGTCTGTCTAACGGTGAGATAACGACGTGAAAATGGAGCTTCAGATATCGTAGACTTGTTCGCCAGCAGGGGGCGCTGAGTCTGCGTCAGTGCCTCAAACAACCACACTTACTAATAACAGAACAATCATTTTTATCGTGGAGTATTCAACTAAATCACTTTCATACAGAAACTCATTTAATATAATTCACTTTCGTCTGTTATCAGAGACACAGCTGTCATATACTCCTGCAGATGATTAAAGGAGTCATTTACTTTTTTCATTTTATATTTGGGCTGGAGGGGGGGGGGGCACTTTTAAATACTGATATATCAGTTAATAAAAAAATATGAAAAACATAATCAATTTTACTTAAATTTTTACAACAAAAACAATAAAGATATGGAACTAGAATCTACTAAATAAGGCCTCATTAGGGTGAATATGAGTGAAAGCACTGGCGTAAAGCTCAGGGTTGAGAGTTTGACCTTGTGAAGGGATGGTGTCTTCAGAGCAGGACGGGGTCGTGGTCTCTGTGCTGTATCCACTGGAATACTGAAGGGAGTCTCTGCTGCTCTTCTGCTGCTCCATGCTCAGTCCTCGTGTCAACACCATGGCCAGGTCACTGGCTGCAGGAGACACTTCCTCTCCATGCTGAGGTCACACAGGAAAGAGTTAGTGGTTTAATAACTAAACTAAACGCAGTTCAACATGAATCCAGGTTTATTTTTCTTTGTTTGTTAAAGTGATATTTCAGATCACACAGTCCATCAGCAGAATTAATGTGCTGCATAATCATAGTATAATCTAATATATTTATATGGATAAACGGATACATCGTTAACGGTCTCTAAAACCATGGCTGCCAGCAGGAAAAAGAACGTTTAAAGGTGAATTATGTAATAAATCTTAAGCAACTGGCCATAAAATCCTCCTAATATGTCACAGAGACTCAGGAATAATGTTCATATAACAAACTGAACTCACCAACAACAACAGTACAGACAAAATATTTGCATTAAAAAATTTTTTTGCAGACTGTAAATCATGTTTATGTTTTGAAATCATGTTTTGTCATGTGGCGCCCCCTACCGCTGTCTACCAATCATTGCAGTCAGTAGAGTCTCACCTGGCGAGCAACCACGGGTTGCCAGTTACGTCAGAAAACGAAACCTAAAAGACCTCTGTATTTTGAATTTGAATGTAGTAACTGTTTTTGGCCACATTCTTACATATGGCACCTTTAAGCAACTTTATAAAAGACTTACCTCATATAGCGCTACAATACGGTAAGAAAATGTTCATCACTTGTGGTTAGACAGCTTTTTCCAAACAGGCAACTCAAGTTTCAGTAGCTTTATAAACCACTCACTCTCCCACACCAAACCCCATAGAGAAAATCAGTGATTTTAACATCACAGCACACAGGAGTTGTTGATCCACTGCTGCCTCCATCACTCAATCAAGTTCAAATGTCTTATTTTTACAATTGGGCATTAAAGATTCTTTGTTCTAATAAACTTTAGTGACACAAAGTGACCACACGAGGCAGCAGTCGACCCGCAGCTCCTGTGTCCCCATGAGCTAAAATCACAGATTTTCTCTATGGTGTTTGGTGTGGGAGAGTGAGTGGTTTACAAACTTCAGTTTCCTGTTGGAAAAGTCTGTCTAACAGTGAGATAAAGACGTGAATTTAGATTTTATTGGGTGAGCCTTGGCTAAAATCTGTATTTTCTTTTGGCAGCCATGTTTTGAGTAAGAGCTGAGCTCACAATCTCCTGCTGGTAGGAACTGGATCTTCTCAGTCCGTCTTTGACAAAGTCACAGTCAAACTAGAGGAAGTTCTACCTTGGCTGCGATCGTAGCCGGGGTCATCCTGGCTCTTTGTCCGTCATCGGAGTGTGAAGGTCCGGTGTAAGCCTGAGAACCCGCCGATGCCTCGTTCTCCCTCAGCCTGTCCAGAGGTTCCTTCCTTCTCTGAACTGCTGCTGCTGCTGCTGCTGCTGCTGCCACCGGCTGCTCGTACTGACCTGCTTTGGACCAATCCTGAAGAGGTGAGTAGAATGAATAAGCAGTGGGCAGCATTAACATACACAGACTTGTCCATTATCCAGCAGTTTGAAGCCCTTCATCTCAGCGGGGGCGGGGGGGGGGGGGGGGGATGAGGCTGAGTGCTTGTGTGGGTGAGTGTAATTGGTCGGCTCTTCACATTCTGCTTTGTTTCTCCAGAAAGTGAGACAGCCCAAAAATGAAAATAAAATAAAATAAGCAGCATGCGCCGTGCAGACACCGTGATTATGTCAAACAATGTGACTTCTGTGACTTTTAGTTTTTATCCCAAAATAACAAATGACAAAATGTAGCACAACAGTCGAACGACATATTCTACTAGATTTGCTGGAAACAAGGAGTTGTATCATTTTGAACCAGTAGGGGGCAGCCATCAACTGGCAGCTACCATAGCTGCTAGCTGCTACATGCCACCGTGTCTGGATGCTGTTGTGTTTGATGTTATCTGAAACTGAAGCTTAACACTTACGTTAGCAACTACTGTAGCAAGATGCAATAGCATTGGCATTTGACTTTAGCAGCTACAATAGCTAAATGCCATATCATCCCCAGTATATTCAGTATTTGACGTTAGCAGCTATTGTAGCCAAGCACTGTAGCATTAGTGTTTGACTTTAGCAGCTACAGTACCTAAGCATCATAGCATCATCATATTAGGTAGCAGATAGCTACTGCAGCCAGATGTAGTAGCAACAATGCTTGACTTTAGCAGATACAGCGGCTAAATGCCATAGCATCAGCATTTGACATTAGCAGCTACTATAGCCAAGCACCATAGCATTCGTGTACGACTTTAGCAGCTACTGTCCTGTAGCCATGTGGCGTAGCATTAGTGTTTGATGTTAGCAGCTACTGTAGCCAGATGCAATAGCATTGGCATTTGACTTTAGCAGCTACAACAGCTAAACGCCATATCATCCCCATGTAACATTAGCAGCTCCTGTTGCCACATGTAGTAGCATCAGTATTTGACATTAGCAGCTATTGTAGCCAAGCACTGTAGCATTAGTGTTTGACTTTAGCAGCTACAGTACCTAAGCATCATAGCATCATCATATTAGGTAGCAGCTAGCTACTGCAGCCAGATGTAGTAGCAACAATGCTGTTGTGTTGGACTTTAGCAGCTACTGTCCTGTAGCCATGTGGCGTAGCATTAGTGTTTGATGTTCGCAGCTACTGTAGCCAGATGCAATAGCATTGGCATTTGATATTAGCAGCTACCTTAGCAGACATAATGACACTGGCTTTAAAAGGTCGCAGCTGTCGTATCCAGAAGCTGTGGCATTTGCTGTGGTTTCATGCTAGCAGTTACTGAAGCCACATGCTGTAGCCCTGACATTTGATTGGCAGCTATTGGCGTCAGTAGATGCTAACACAAGACACCGATGACACATCATCTGATGACAGGAGACAGTGATGTCTCCTCACAGGACAGACACAAAAGTGAAAGAGTGAGTTTAGCGCCCCCTTCAGTGTGGTGAAACTTATTGGAACATGTCTGCCCCCTACTGGTGAAAAAGTGAAATCTAGTAGGAAATCAAGTTTGATTGTTGTGCTGAATCTCTGTGACATTAAAAACAAACCAAGTGTTGTTCACTGCTTCAAAACGATGACGTAATGAATGAATTGATCAGGTGATGAAACGAAAAAGAACGAAAAAAGTCAAGGACGTTCATCGGAGATGTTTTTAAAGAGAAACACGGGAAAATGTGCAACCGAGGAAGTGGCAGCCAATGAGGAACAAACCTTCCAGACAGGAACCTTTGATGTGGGAGAGGAGGAGCAGGATCCGGGGGGACGGATATAAGGAGGGGACGCAGGAACAGGAAGAATGACAGAGAGAGGTCTGGTAGAGCCAGAGTGAGAGAGAGAGGGACGGAAGGTATCGAAGGACGAGTCAAACTGCAGGACGAGAGACAGTCGTGTCGTCAGAGAGAGAAAAACAGGAAGGAGGAAGCGAAAGTTTTAACTCAAATAAATGTCTTAACTTTGACAAAATGGCTTCACTTTAACCAAATGTCTTCGCAAAAACAAAGTAGAACTGACATCATTTAGGAGGAGGAATGAAGTCATGGAAAACAACGTGATGTTTTTCCACTTAGTGTCATTTTCCCCCTTAACATCTATGTTTTTCCCTAATACTAATGGTTTTTCTTAGCATCCATGTTTTTCACTTAACTTACATGTTATACAAATTAAAAAAGGATTTTTTTTTAATTGTAACATCCATATTTTTCCTTAACATCCATGTTTTTACTTAACATCCATATTTTTCCTTAACATCCATGTTTTTACTTAACATCCATGTTTTTCCTTAACATCCATGTTTCTCCTTAACATCCATATTTTTCCTTAACATGTTTTTCCTTACTGTCCATATTTCTCCTTAACATCTATGTTTCTCCTTAACATCCAAGTTTCTCCTTAACATCCATGTTTTTCTTACTGTCCATATTTCTCCTTAACATCCATATTTCTCCTTAACATCCATGTTTCTCCTTACATCTTTCCTTAACATCCATGTTTTTCCTTAACATCCATGTTTCTCCTTAACATCCATATTTCTCCTTAACATCCATGTTTTTTCCTTAACATCCATGTTTTTTCCTTAACATCCATGTTTTTCCTTAACATCCATGTTTTTTCCTTAACATCCATGTTTTTCCTTAACATCCATGTTTTTTCCTTAACATCCATGTTTTTCCTTAACATCCATGTTTTCTCCTTAACATCCATGTTTTTTCCTTAACATCCATGTTTTTCCTTAACATCCATGTTTTTTCCTTAACATCCATGTTTTTCCTTAACATCCATGTTTTTTCCTTAACATCCATGTTTTTCCTTAACATCCATGTTTTCTCCTTAACATCCATGTTTTTTCCTTAACATCCATGTCTTTCCTTCACGTCCATATTTTCCAGTGTGGAGCTGATCAGAGACATTTGATGCCTCTATCAGACGTTGGTAAAGTGAACGTGAAGGTTTTTCATGTGTGAAGCACAGATGCTGCTGAAGATCACACACATGAATATTTACTTTGCCTCGCGATCATTCGCTGAAATTATATTTGCTGTTGTTGTCGTTTTTTTTCCCTGTGAGCAGATGTGCAGACTGAGACAAACCCCTCAGTCATGAATAATAAAAAAAAAATTAAAACAAATCTGTGATTCCAGGGAACAGTTTATGTGTGAGAAGCTGCTATAATGAAGACTGCACAGAATATTTCACCAGTCAATGCATGGTTTTGTCATTATAATTCAACACTTCTGCAGTGAAGCAACACAAACACAACACCAGCAGCTGATCATCACTTACCCACATATACATAGAATATATTTGCTGTAGTTATATTGAAAAATCCTTAGTTTGTAATTAAGAGGTGCATTTTTTATGTATGCGTCTATATGTATACATATATACATATGTATATATATACATACAGATATTACAATATAGTTCAAATCATATATGGATATGTGTGTATATTTTGAGTCTATGGTGACAGGAGATATATGTGGATTTAAAGGTTGTTTTTCTGGACTCGTGAAAAGTTGTTTTCCCCTTATCTTTTTTTCACTTAACTTACATGTTTTACCCTTTGTGTCCTTTACGTCCATGTTTTCCTTAAAGTAAAAGGGTTTCCTGAATATAAATGTTTTTTTCTTAACATCCATGTTTTTCCCTGAACATCTTTTTTTTTTCACTTAACTTACATGTTTTAACCTCCTTAACGTCCACGTTTTTTCCCTTAAATTCGTGTCAAGGCAAACTGAAAATGTTTTGTTTGAGTTTCATTTTATTTTTTTTACAAAACCAAAGTGGAACAATTTTTTTCAGTATATCTTTTTGCAATAGAAAAATTCTGAATCTAAAATATTATATTTGTCTGTATATATATATAGGTTTATAAGCCCAAACACTCCCGATATATCAGCTAAAAGTCTATGACATTCAGGTGAACTCATTCAGTACCTTTGTAAGTTTCTCAAATGTATTTATTGACCTGTATGACCAATAAAACTTATTTATATGTTATTTTCTGCTGTTTTGCATTTGTTTTTCTCTTCCTCTGTGACTCACCGTGGTCGGGGAGCTGCACTCGCTCACTGACTGACAGGTTTCTGAAGCCTCTGACGACGCTGAGCTCGACGATTTCTGCGGCAGAGACATGGAAATAAAAAGATTGTGTTTACTCGTCAACAAACAGTGTGTGTGTGTGTGTGTGTGTGTGTGTGTGTGTGTGTGTGTGTGTGTGTGTGTGTGTGATATTCATATCTTTATAACAAAAACAATAAACATGAATGAGATAATGCAGATTGCAGATTTGTAAACCGAGAAAAGAGATTTGTGTGATTGTTAAGAGGTTCTGATGTGAGCTGTGTGCGCCACCTGCTGGACACCCTGTGCTGGGACATGAAAAATCACGCTCACTGTTTGCACACATGGAGACAGTCTACAGTATCTGAAAATACGTTTGCAGTGTTATTGTGTTGTTAGACTGACTTTTCCAAACCCCACAGAGAAAATCAGTGATTTTTTCACCTCAGTGACACAAAGTGACCACACGAGGCAGCAGTAGACCAGCAGCTCCTGTGTCCCAGTGAGCTAAAATCACTGATTTTCTCTGTGGGGTTTGGTGTGGGAGAGGCTAAAATCAGTTTTTCCTCATGTTTTCTGGGACTTAGCGTTAACTGAAAAGCTGAAATGTCTCTTTAAAGCTGCAGGATGTGTGTGTGTGTTGTGTGTTGTGTGTGTGTGTGTGTGTGTGTGTGTGTGTGTGTGTGTGTGTGTGTGTGTGTGTGTGTGTGTGTGTGTGTGTGTGTGTGTGTCATGTCGATCTTTCACACCTGGCTTGTGATGTCCGAGGGCATGGGTGAAGGCGGCTTGGAGTAAATATTGGCGTCCTGGGATACAAAGCCCGAGTCGTGGGAGGAGACGCTGCTGAGCCGGTGTGCTGCGATGCCCCCCGGTGGCAGAGGCTGGTGTGGCAGGCTGCTGCGGTACCGATAGGAGGAGGAGGAGGAGGTGGGTGAGTGTGGTTGGGAGCCGCCGCCGCCGCCAACACCCGCACTGCCACCTCCTCCTGATGAACGGGAGGCACTACTGTGGGCGCTGTTCACACTGCTGCAAGGGGGGGGGGACACAAACAAACACACACACACACCACAGCAGAGAGAGAGTGTGTGAACGTATGAGGATCCAAACACACACTGAACTACGACTGATCATTATTCTCATGATCAGTTATTTTCTGTTTTGGTTCAGTCAACAATGATGTTTTTTTCCACAAACTTAAAATGATTTCTTTGTTTTATTTTAATTATTTTGGCTATTAAACAGGGTGAGCTTTCATGTTTCAGGCACAGGGGGGCGCTGACAGCACAGTCTACCGTGTACACTTTATTATTATCGGTTCAAGTGTTAATTAAAAGCAGTTTCAGCGTCTTGAATGTGAATATAATATACTTTCTGTGATTTTTCAGCTTAAATTAGAATATTTTCTACTTTCTTTGCTCCATAAAATGAAGAAATCATTCAAACTGAATCATTTTGTGTTTGTGGCCAAAGAGTTTCACAAACACTGATCAATATTTTTCAACAAGAGAAAATAACCGACAGATAAAGCAAATAATGTCACAAAACAATACATGTTTAAACATGAATATACACACAAATATCTGTTTTACTCACACAAACACACAGAGTAAAAAATGAGTGGACAAACTGTAATTACACACTGCCACAGACAGGGGGAGTGAGAGTCACAGCGAAGGCTCCTCTTTCTTTTTATTTCAGGTTTGAAAGGACATCGTCTGTGTGCGTGCGTGCATGCGTGCGTGCGTGCGTGCGTGTGTGTGTGTGCGTGCATGCATGTGCGTGTGCGTGTGCGTGTGCGTGTGCGTGTGCGTGTGCGTGTGCGTACCTGCACATGCTGCTCTTGCGTGAGCCGGAGCTGCTCGGAGATGAAGGAGGCGTCTGATAGGACCAGCTGTAATCTGAGCCTTTCAGATCCTTAATCACCTGAGGGAGAAACACTGTTCATCCACCATTTCTGTGCATGTGTGTGTGTGTGTGCGTGTGTGTGTGTGTGCGTGTCACCTGTTCACCAGCAGGGGGCAGCTTGTGAGGGTCAGTGGTTAACACAGTGAGGTCATCGATGATGGCCTGCAGGTGAGTGATCTCTCCTAACATGGCGATCTCTCCGTTCTACACAAACACACAGTGAGACGTATACATTTGAAGTTAATCCCGTATCTTTTACTATCTTTTTTTATATGTACTGTATATACTCCTCCTCCTCCTCCTCCTCCTCCTCCTCTCACCACGACTGGCTGCAGGAAGCTGATGAAGGTGCAGAAACGTCCTCTCTCCTCCACCAGAGCTCGTCTCACCGCCTGCTTCTCCATCTCCTCCATCAGGAGACACATGTCTGTGACGTCCTGCATGGCACTGTCCACCTGAGGCTGCAGGTCGCCTCGCCCTGACACACACACACGCACGCACGCACGCACGCACGCACGCACGCACGCACGCACGCACGCACGCACGCACACACGCACACACACACACACGCACACACACACACACACACACACACACACACGAGAGTCAACAAACAATAACAAGACACAGGTCAGCGAGGAGAAGACGGCGTATGAAGGAGACAAGTGTGGATGAAAAGGAAGCGAGAAAGGAGACATGGAGGAAGGTGTGTCATACTGTAATACACACACACACATATATATATACATACATAGATACATATTTGTATATTTATGTTAATTATATACACACATACATGTTAATTATGTTAATTATATACACACATACATATATACGTACATACATACATATATACACATATATATATATATGTATATATATACATATATACACATATATATGTGTATATATGTATATATATATACACATATATATACATATACACATATATACACATATATATACACATATATATACATATACACATATATACACATATATATGTGTATATATGTATATATATATATATATACATATATACACACATATATATATAAATATACATATATACACATATATATATATATACACATATATACACACACATATATATACACAAATATATATACATATATATATATATATATATATATATATATGGTATATATAATAAAACAGTATAATGATTTTGACTTAGTTTACTTTAGTTTGAATGAACTTTATTGATTTATTGTATTAAAGTTTTTTGTTATATTCAGTATATAAGGAAATGTTTATTCTTATTATTAATAATATCATTGTTCTGACTGACTGTTGTTTTTCTTCCTGCAATGAACGAATGAAAAGATTTGACTTTTTGAAAGGAAAATGAATTGAATTCTTTTTTTTGGCCACATGGGGGCAGCAGACACCAGCAAACCATCAAACATTATGTATTTGACCCTGAATAATGAGGATTTATTTTATATATATATATATATATATATCATACATTTGTACAATAATGTGATTGATGTGTGTGTGTGTGTGTGTGTGTGTGTGTGTGTGTGTGTGTGTGTGTGTGTGTGTGTGTGTGTGTGTGTGTGTGTGTGTGTGTGTGTGTGTGTGTGTGTGTTAATAAACTAATCTGTGAGACTTTCATGGTTGAATAAAGGTTACGGATGAATGAATGAATGAATGAATGAATGAATGAATGAATGAAGTAAATTAGTGAATGAATAAATATCACATCACAGTTTCCTCCTGTAACTTAAATAAACACATTCATTCAGTCAGTCATTCTTGCTGCTGTGTCACATGTCCTGATGTTCTGTCATTTATTCTTAAAATGAACTGACTTGTGTGTATGAACTTTATTTAAACGTATAAATCCATACGTTATAAACTTCATTACCATTATAGGGTTAAATATTGTTGTTGTTGTTTTTTTAAATTGCAGCCTTTACACATGACCATTAAATGGGTATACACAGCGTACAGTGTGAGTGATGATGATGGTGATGATGATGATGATGATCATGAGGTGACGACATGTGAGCGACAGAGATACTTACCCTGCATCTCTAACACAGCGAGGACAAACATCACAGGGAACAGAGACGGTCGAGAGAGAGAGAGACAGAAATAAAGAAGGAGGGGAAGAAACAGCAGAACTTATTGTTCATGTTAGAGACAACAACAACAAAAAAGCATCACAAGACGCAAGTTAGAGCAAAACAACAGTGAAAATAAGTCAAACATCAAACAGGACACAAGAGAACTGATTATGTGACGAAGCTCATGGTGTCAGTTTAAATCTGTGACGTCTTCAAACTGAAGTTTGTAAACCACTCACTCTCCAACACCAAAGTTCATAAAGAAAATCAGTGATTTTAGCTCACAGGCAGCAGTGGATCAACAACTCCTGTGTGCTGTGATGTTAAAATCACTGATTTTCTCTATGGACTTTGGTGCAAGAAGAGTGAGTGGTTTACAAACTTCAGTTTACACAAGGAAAAGTCTGTCTAACAGTGAGATAAAGACGTGAACACGTTCTTAAGAAGCTAAAACAACTTTTTCACATCATAGATCACACTCAAACTGTCCCTTTAACTAACGTGATTATGTGCTGTATTGTTAATAACATCATAAAATGCATTTAGAACGTTACATTTATTACAAATCCAGGAACGTGTTCTCAGAGTTAAACCTTGTACCAGAGAGTTTTTAAAATAAAATAAAATGAATAAGATGACACACTCTTGTATTCATCTGCCTGGCAACTGAAGCTGTTCCAGAGAGAAATCACAAATTATTGGCTGCTGAATCACAGAGTGAGGAGTTTCAGGACGAATGAGAAAAGACTGCATTTCCACTGACTGCCACTAGATGGAAACATAAGCCTATTATTGTTTCAACCGTTATCAGTCTGCTGACCTCTGACCTGAGTGAGCGACTCCAGCTTCTTCTACACGTGTTGATCCATCATCATGTGATGCAGAGAAGAGTTAAAAACATATGAAACATCTCCCACTCACTCTCCCACACCAAAGTCACTCACTCTCCCACACCAAAGTCACTCACTCTCTCACACCAAAGTCACTCACTCTCCCACACCAAAGTCACTCACTCTCTCACACCAAAGTCACTCACTCTCTCACACCAAAGTCACTCACTCTCCCACACCAAAGTCACTCACTCTCTCACACCAAAATCACTCACTCTCCCACACCAAACCTCATAGAGAAAATCAGTGATTTTAACATCACAGCACACAGGAGTTGTTTATCCACTGTTGCCTCCATCACTAAGTTCAAATGTCTTATTTTGTCACTTCAGTGTTTGAAATCCTTTGTTTAGATTGACCTCAGTGACACTAAGTGACCACACGAGGCAGCAGTAGACCAGCAGCTCCTGTGTCCCTGTGAGCTAAAATCACTGATTTTCTCTATGGACTTTGGTGTGGGAGAACAGCTATTGTAGATTTAAACAGGAGTTGTTTTATTAGGTGGCTAACATTTCATTAACAGTGAGGAAGAATTTCACTGTAACTACAACGACTGCAGATCTCTTTAATCCACTCAGATCTATCATTGGCTTCAGTGACAGTGTCTGCTTGACCTTTGACCCCGAGTGGTTCTGCTGACCGTTACCTTTGCGAGCCTTCTTCTGCAGCTTCACGGTGTCAGACGACTTCTTCTTGATCTCGTGTCGTGACCTCTTGTACTCTGGAAAACACACGAGTGTGAAGAACACTCTGCGTCAACAACACAGTACTTCTTCATTTAGAATAGAACTTTATTTGTCTTTATTCACCTTTTCACACACACATTAAAAAAAGACCTTAACAAAAATAAAAATACGACATTTCCTACATAAATGATGTACTTTTACTAGATTTCCTACACTAATTGTGTACTTTTACTACATTTTCCTACATAAATTATGTACTTTTAGTACATTTTCTGAACAAATTGTGTACTTTTAGAGCATAACTACATAAATGATGTACTCTTACTACATTTCCTACATAAATTGTGTACTTTTACTACATTTTCTGAATAAATTGTGTACTTTTAGTACATTTCCTACATAAATTGTGTACTTTTACTACATTACCTGAATAAATTGTGTACTTTTACTACATTTCCTACATAAAATGTATACTTTCACTACATTTCCAACATAAATTGTGTACTTTTATTACATTTCCTAAATGAAATGTATACTTTTACTACATTTCCTACATAAAATGTATACCTTTAATACATTTCCTATATAAATTGTGTACATTTACTCCACTAAAACTGAAGTTTGTAAACCACTCACTCTCCCACACCAAACCCCACAGAGAAAATCAGTGATTTCAGCTCGCGGGGACACAGGAGCTGCTGGTCTACTGCTGCCTCGTGTGGTCACTTTGTGTCACTTATGTTGGTATTAGTTAAGAATTTCAAATGCAGAATTTGACCAAATAAGACATTTGAACTTAGTGATGGAGGCAGCAGTGGATCAACAACTCCTGTGTGCTGTGATGTTAAAATCACTGATTTTCGCCATGGATTTGGTGTGGGAGAGTGAGTGGTTTACAAACTTCACTTTTCTGCTCAAAAATGAATGACACTATTCTTATCATTAGGACCTAATTGATTTTTCTTTAGCTTGATCAAGTCTAAAATCTTTAAGTTTACATTTTACATGGAAAGAATAAATATTTGACAATATTTCGTGTGTGTGTGTGTGTGTGTGTGTGTGTGTGTGTGTGTGTGTGTGTGTGTGTGTGTGTGTGTGTGTGTGTGTGTGTGTGTGTGTGTGTACCTTTGGCGTGATCCTTATCCAGCTGGTTGGCCGTCTTCTTCCAGTCTTCGATCTTATCCTGTAGAGGAGTGATGAGACTCTCCATCAGAGCACTGCAGAGAGAGAGAGACACAGAAGACATTAAACTCTCTCACTCTCTTCAAACTGTCCTCAAGGGACGTTTTCAGGACAACAGCACCAACCATGTCATCATTCACCTGTCCTCTGTCCTCATCATACACCTGTCCTCTGTCCTCATCATTCAGTGCTCTGACCTGTCCTCTGTCCTCTGTTCTCATCATTCACCTGTCCTCTGTCCTCGTCATACACCTGTCCTCTGTCCTCGTCATTCACCTGTCCTCTGTCCTCGTCATTCACCTGTCCTCTGTCCTCGTCATTCACCTGTCCTCTGTCCTCGTCATACACCTGTCCTCTGTCCTCATCATTCACCTGTCCTCTGTTCTCATCATTCACCTGTCCTCTGTCCTCGTCATACACCTGTCCTCTGTCCTCGTCATTCACCTGTCCTCTGTCCTCGTCATTCACCTGTCCTCTGTTCTCGTCATTCACCTGTCCTCTGTTCTCGTCATTCACCTGTCCTCTGTCCTCGTCATACACCTGTCCTCTGTCCTCGTCATTCACCTGTCCTCTGTCCTCGTCATTCACCTGTCCTCTGTCCTCGTCATTCACCTGTCCTCTGTCCTCGTCATTCACCTGTCCTCTGTCCTCGTCATACACCTGTCCTCTGTCCTCGTCATACACCTGTCCTCTGTCCTCGTCATTCACCTGTCCTCTGTCCTCGTCATTCACCTGTCCTCTGTCCTCGTCATTCACCTGTCCTCTGTTCTCGTCATTCACCTGTCCTCTGTCCTCGTCATTCACCTGTCCTCTGTCCTCGTCATTCACCTGTCCTCTGTCCTCGTCATTCACCTGTCCTCTGTCCTCGTCATTCACCTGTCCTCTGTCCTCGTCATACACCTGTCCTCTGTCCTCGTCATACACCTGTCCTCTGTCCTCGTCATTCACCTGTCCTCTGTCCTCGTCATTCACCTGTCCTCTGTCATCGTCATTCACCTGTCCTCTGTCCTCGTCATTCACCTGTCCTCTGTTCTCGTCATTCACCTGTCCTCTGTCCTCGTCATACACCTGTCCTCTGTCCTCGTCATTCACCTGTCCTCTGTCCTCATCATACACCTGTCCTCTGTCCTCATCATTCACCTGTCCTCTGTCCTCATCATTCACCTGTCCTCTGTCCTCATCATACACCTGTCTTCTGTCCTCATCATTCACCTGTCCTCTGTCCTCATCATTCACCTGTCTTCTGTCCTCATCATTCACCTGTCCTCTGTCCTCATCATACACCTGTCCTCTGTCCTCATCATACACCTGTCCTCTGTCCTCGTCATACACCTCTCCTCTGTCCTCGTCATTCACCTGTCCTCTGTCTTCGCCATTCACCTGTCCTCCATCTTCGTCATTCACCTGTCCTCCGTCTTCGACATTCACCTGTCCTCCGTCTTCGACATTCACCTGTCCTCTGTCTTCGTCATTCACCTGTCCTCGGTCCTCTGTCTTCGTCATACACCTGTCCTCGTCATTCACCTGTCCTCTGTCCTCATCATACACCTGTCCTCTGTCCTCATCATACACCTGTCCTGTCCTCATCATACACCTGTCCTCTGTCCTCATCATACACCTGTCCTCTGTCCTCGTCATTCACCTGTCCTCCGTCTTCGTCATTCACCTGTCCTCCGTCTTCGTCATTCACCTGTCCTCTGTCTTCGTCATTCACCTGTCCTCGGGTCCTCTGTCTTCGTCATACACCTGTCCTCTGTCCTCGTCATTCACCTGTCCTCCGTCTTCATCATACACCTTTCCTCTGTCCTCGTCATACACCTGTCCTTTGTCCTCATCATTCACCTGTCCTCTGTTCTCATCATTCACCTGTCCTCCGTCTTCGTCATTCACCTGTCCTCTGTCTTCGTCATTCACCTGTCCTCGGTCCTCTGTCCTCGTCATACACCTGTCCTCTGTCCTCGTCATTCACCTGTCCTCCGTCTTCATCATACACCTTTCCTCTGTCCTCGTCATACACCTGTCCTTTGTCCTCATCATTCACCTGTCCTCTGTCCTCGTCATTCACCTGTCCTCCGTCTTCATCATACACCTGTCCTCTGTCCTCGTCATTCACCTGTCCTCTGTCTTCATCATACACCTTTCCTCTGTCCTCGTCATACACCTGTCCTTTGTCCTCATCATTCACCTGTCCTCTGTCCTCGTCATTCACCTGTCCTCTGTCCTCATCATACACCTGTCCTCTGTCCTCATCATACACCTGTCCTCTGTCCTTGTCATTCACCTGTCCTCCGTCTTCATCATACACCTGTCCTCTGTCCTCGTCATTCACCTGTCCTCCGTCTTCATCATACACCTGTCCTCTGTCCTCGTCATTCACCTGTCCTCCGTCTTCATCATATACCTGTCCTCTGTCCTCATCATTCACCTGTCCTCATCATACACCTGTCCTCTTTCCTCATCATACACCTGTCCTCTGTCCTCGTCATTCACCTGTCCTCTGTCCTCATCATTCACCTTTCCTCTGTCCTCATCATTCACCTGTCCTCATCATACACCTGTCCTCTTTCCTCATCATACACCTGTCCTCTGTCCTCGTCATTCACCTGTCCTCTGTCCTCATCATTCACCTGTCCTCTGTCCTCATCATACACCTGTCCTCTGTCCTCATCATACACCTGTCCTCTGTCCTCGTCATTCACCTGTCCTCCGTCTTCATCATACACCTGTCCTCGTCATTCACCTGTCCTCCGTCTTCGTCATACACCTGTCCTCTGTCCTCGTCATACACCTGTCCTCTGTCCTCATCATTCACCTGTCCTCTGTCCTCATCATACACCTGTCCTCTGTCCTCATCATTCACCTGTCCTCTGTCTTCATCATACACCTGTCCTCTGTCCTCATCATTCACCTGTCCTCTGTCCTCATCATACACCTGTCCTCTGTCCTCATCATTCACCTGTCCTCTGTCCTCG
>NC_139815.1:897500-932500 GCF_963457635.1 Microchirus variegatus | reverse complement strand
GTAAAGCACTCACTCTCCAACACCAAAGTCCATAGAGCGTTGGTTCTCAAAGTGCAGCCCGGGGGCCAATGACGGCCCGCAGAAACATTTCTGGCGGCTCGCAATGAATTACAGTTGATAGTTTTAATCCAGGAGCTACTAAGCTTGTTAAATGTTTATTGGACATTACTGGATACAGACCAATAAGTGTAAACAAAAATACTGGGTATTTATCTAGTTTCTATATGGTGAATTTTAGTGTATTATTGGGTTATAAGCTGGTAATAAGCAGGTAGCTACAGCCCCCAATTACTAGCTATTTACCCAGTAAATATATGGTAACAGAAATGTGTTACTTGGTATTAACCTGTAATTAGAAGGTAAGAACAATGGCCAAAATACTGGGTAATTACCCAGTAAATTATAAAGAGTTATTATATTAATGCTTAAATTACATTATATTTTTTTTCCTTTGGCGACCCTCAGTCCAATGTTGGGTTCCTAAATTGGCCTCAGGTATCAACACTTTGAGAACCCCTGCCATAGAGAAAAATCAGTGATTTTAGCTCACGGGGACACAGGAGCTGCTGGTCTACTGCTGCCTCGTGTGGTCACTTTGTGTCACTGAGGTCAATCTGAGCAAAGGATTTTATATGCTGAACTGTACAAATAAGACATTTGAACTCAGTGATGGAGGAAACAGTGCATCAACAACTCCTGTGTGCTGTGATGTTAAAATCACTGATTTTCTCTGTGGGGTTTGTTGTGTCATCAAACATCAGATTTTAACCAGCTAACAGCACATTTTTAGCTGATTTTAGCTCACAGGGACACAGGAGCTGCTCGTCTAGATCCAAACCCGAGCAGTTCTGTTCTGGTCCCTGAAGTCTGGGCTCAGTCTGCCCCGGTGAAGGGCAGAGAAACTCTTCCTCCTCTTTGTCGCCTGGCAACAGGCTTAACAGACAAGTTTTGTTGCGGTTTCCATGACAGCGCAGATCTGGGCCTGTTGCTAAGAGGAGAATGAGAATGTTTGGTGCCGAGAACAAATTGTGTGCTGGTACGGAAATAAGTGTCAGAGAGAGAGAGAGAGAGAGAGAGAGAGAGAGAGAGAGAGACCACCACACACAGATGAGGTCAACAGTCTCACATTAATCCTGATTCAAATCAGATTTGAAAATATGCTTGAATGTGAACATTCATGTGATTATTATCTTCTGAAATTACACTCACATCGTACAATACTAGACTGTGTATAACCAGGAAAACTCTCCTGAATCTTTGAAACTATGACACATTCAGACACAGATGATGAGGTTTATGTCCTTATACTGATGTCACAAACTCCAGCTTCTGATACTCAGTCATTTTAGAGCTTTTATGAACGTATGAAGCTGTTAACAACACATTTGTGCTGAGTCATCAGAGACATCATTATCTGTGTTACAAATATAGATCTCCCCAAAAAGAGGAGGGGGGGGGGGCAGCCCAAACATGACTCAGCTTAAATGGCCGATACTGAGACTGAAACTAACCAAGACTGACTGATACTGACACTAACCAATACTGACTGATACTGACCAATACTGACTGATACTGAGCGATACTGACACTAACCAATACTGACACTAACCAATACTGACTGATACTGACACTAACCAATACTGATACTGACCAATACTGACACTAACCAATACTGATTCTGACCAATACTGACACTAACCAATATTGATACTGACGATACTGACAGTAACCAATATTGACACTAACCAATACTGACAGATACTGATACTGAGTGATACTGACCAATACCGACACTGACCAATACTGACCAATACTGATACTGTCCAATACTGACACTAACCAATATTGATACTGACACTAACCAATACTGACACTGACCAATACTGACACTAACCAATATTGATACTGACGATACTGACAGTAACCAATACTGACACTAACCAATACTGACAGATACTGATACTGAGTGATACTGACCAATACCGACACTGACCGACACTGACCGATACTGACAGTAACTAATACCGATACTGACCGATACTGAAACTGACCGATACTGACTGATAGTGACCGATACTGATACTAACCAATGCTGATTGATACTGACAGTAATCTATACTGGCACTAACCAATACCGACAGATACTGATACTGATTGATACTGACCAATACTGACACTAACCAATAGTGACCGATACTGAAACTAACTAATACTAACACTGACCGATACTGACAGATACTGATACTGACTAATATCAATACTGATACCAACACTGACTAATACCGATACCCGTCCCTGCCCTTTAACACCAAGCGTATAACACAGATGACACACACATTGCATCACCGTTATCACGCAGCAGTTTGTGTCATCGGAAAACATTCCGGCGGTTTGTGATAAAGCTAAGAAGTCGCACGCCAAAGCCAACGTGTGGTTATTATTACGCTAACTTCACTCACTGTAGCAGGAAGCTGGAGAATCAGTGGAAAAATACACATTGTATGTAAGTTTGCCTGTTTATGGACATTGTGACCAAGTTCTATTCAATGTATTATACTGAAGGGTGAGTCTCTGAATACAACTTCATTCATTTTACGCTGTTAAAGCACCATTCTAACACGCAGTGAACAATAAATATCTGAGTATGGATTATTTTGACAACCACAGCACACAAATGTGTCAAATCAACAGAAACACAAACACACACACACACACACACAGGGGAAATACAGTAGTCTTCCTGTCTCTCTCTCTCTGCCTCAGGCATGTTCAGTTTTTCCCACCACTGCATCTCCATGGCAACCTCCATCTTTAATCGTGCCGAGGGATTCGTCAGCGTCTGCCTCTTGTGTGTGTGTGTGTGTGTGTGTGTGTGTGTGTGTGTGTGTGTGTGTGTGTGTGTGTGTGTGTGTGTGTGTGTGTGTGTGTGTGTGTGTGTGTGTGTGTGTGTGTGTGTGTGTGTGTCCTCACTGCTGCGGTGACACAGCGACAGTGAGAGTGGACACTGAAGGACAGGGGGAGTTCCAGGCCAGAGGACGAGATTCAAACAGGAGACGAGACAGAGACAGAGACAGACTGCAGGAGGCGCTGCAGCGTCCTGACAGCTCTCTGTTCTCACAGACAGAATTATTCATGAGGCCTGGATTCACTGAAGAACCAGAGCGACTGAGACACTGTCAGTGGACAGAGAGACAGAGAGGGAAAGACTGAACCACACACACCACACACACACTGATCTTTGTAGTGTCTCAGCTGCCTCCACACGTGCTAACTACATACATAAAATGTCCCAGTTTGGACAAAATGTCCCCACAGAGCCGCTTTAACAGGAGTGTCCTCAGGTTACATCAGCTGATTTCTCCTTCTTTTAATCATAACAACAACAACAACAATATATGAAGTGGTCCACATTTGTCCCACAGGACTTTGATGCGGCAGAGTGAGTGGTTCACAACGTGACGTGGACATGCTGCGTCTCCCTGTCATAAAACATGATTTATAGTCAGATTAAGAAGCAGTGGACGTCACATTAACGGTTTGTTTTTATCTTTATCATCTTAGTGCAGATGAAAACATTTCACTGGCTCAGTAAATAAAGTGACAGAGGGATGAAATGTGTGAGCAGCGCTGAGTCACACACTGCAGTGGTCTAAATATAGCATTGTGGGTAATGTAGTCTGGCCATCGCACACAGGTCCTCCTGACCCCGACTGACAGATCGTTACTGAGAATCAGGAAAATGGAGCAGAAACACAAACATCCCATCATTGACTGATCATCCAGAGGAAATAATCCACACTTTAATCCACCATGAAAATCATCGTTAGCTGCAGCCACAAAAAGAATGTGACCTGATGTTTAGCTAAGAGGACGTGTTATTAATGTTGAATTAATCAGCAACTATTTTGATCATGAATAATAATAATAATAATAATAATAATAATAGTTTATTTATTAATTAAAATGTGTTTTTTCAGCTTCTTAAATGTGAATATTTTCTCATAAAAACAAAGAAATCATATAAATTGAATCATATTGTTTGACAACATCATCATTTCCAGGTTTGATGAATATTTTCTGACCTTTTATGAACCAAACAATATTGTTTTTTAAGGCTTTTTTATCTGTGGTTGATGACACGCATGTGCTTTTGCAGGAAAAATAACATTTAATGACAATTATGATAATAATGACAATGTGGAGGGAAGAAAAAGGGTTACACTGAAAAATCTATGTGTGTGTGTGTGTCACTGTTGCCATGGTAACACACCCAGTGGGAGAGCTGCAGCAGAGACGCAAGGGAGGATAAGGACAACACACACACACACACACACACACACACCTGAACACAACAAATACACACGGTGTGAGTCACGAAGGACGAATGGAAATGGAGTGTGATGCAAACAGACCATAATAATCATAATGACTCGACATGACACTGATGCACAATTTCTAACAAACCTTTTCATTCACGATGAGCCAAAACTGCGACGGAGTATTAGGGTCACACAGAGGAACAGTGACGAGAATAAAGTTGAAATATCATGTCGACTTTATTCTCGACCTTAATTTCAACTTTATTCTCAACATTTTGAGGTTAATGTCGGCTTTAATCTAAAATCTAATCTATAAAAATACAGAGGTGGCGCCACATGCCAAAACAATGATTTCAAAACATAAACATGATTTGCAGTCTGCAAAATGTTTTTTAATGCAAATATTTTGTCTGGACTGTTGTTGTTGGTGAGTTCAGTTTGTTATATGAACATTATTCCTGAGTCTCTGTGACATATTAGGAGGATTTTATCATTTATTACATAATTCACCTTTAAATTCTACTCAAAGTCATTTTCTGCTAACATCTGTGACTTTTGACCCTGATCTGATCATTCCTATAGAGCCACACACACACACACACACACACACACACACACACACACACACACACACAGACACACCCCCCCACACACACACACACACAGACACACACCCCCCCCCCACACACACACACACCCAGACACACAGACCACACACACAGACACACACAGACACACGCACGTCAGCCTCTCATTTAAACCAGTGAGACTCATTGAGCTCAGATTCCCATGCTTATTGAGTGGGTGCTGTGTGAAGTGTGAGTGTGAGTGTGAGTGTGAGTGTGAGTGTGTGTCTGTGTCTGTGTCTGTGTGTGTGTGTGTGTGTGTGTGTGTGTGTGTGTGTGTGTGTGTGTGTGTGTGTGTGTGTGTGTGTGTGTGAGCACAGGACAGAGCATGTCTTGTGTTGTTGACCTCTGGGACAATGCTGCACTGTGAAATCAGGAAATGTCCTCAGAGAAGCTGCCAGAGACGGACGGAGAGAAGGATGGAGGGAAGCAGGAGGAGGAGGGGGAGGAGGAGGACGAGGAGGAGGAGGAACGGTGGGAGCTGATGGGAGAAACGTGTTGGAAGTGAGTGAGAATGAGCAGAAGGAGCAGAGTGGGAAAAAGAGGAGGGAACAGGGCAAGTGTGTTTGGGTGAGGCACAGGACGAGAGGAGAGAGAGAGGAAAGCTTTGTGGAGGAGGGAGGGAAAGAGAGAGGGAAAGAGATGGACACTGTGGTTAAGGCTTAATTAAAGACAATAATGTTGTTTTTGTCACACTTCACCACAACAGGCCTCTCAGCAAATGGCCTACTTATGGAGAGAGAGAGAGAGAGAGAGAGAGAGAGAGAGAGAGAGAGAGAGAGAGAGAGAGAGAGAGAGAGAGAGAGAGAGAGAGAGAGAGAGAGAGAGAGAGAGAGAGAGACAGAGAGAGAGAGAGAGACAGAGACAGAGAGAGAGAGAGAGAGAGAGAGAGAGAGAGAGAGAGAGAGAGAGGGAGAGAGAGACAGAGAGAGAGAGAGTCTGTCCAACACTGTGATAAAGATGTGAACATGTGACCGTAGACTCAAATTGATGTAGATGTCTTTAATTTGCCAATAGACAGACTTTTCCAACAGGAAACTGAAGTTTGTAAACCACTCACTCTCCCACACCAAAGCCCATAGAGAAAATCAGTGATTTTAGCTCACATGGACACAGGAGCTGCTGGTCTACTGCTGCCTCGTGTGGTCACTTTGTGTCACTGAGGTCAATCTGAACAAAGGATTTCAAACACTGAAGTGACAAAATAACACATTTGAACTCAGTGATGGAGGCAACAGTGGATCAACAACTCCTGTGTGCTGTGATGTTAAAATCACTGGTTTTCTCTATGGACTTTGGTGTGGGAGAGAAACTTCAGTTTCCTGTTTCCAGACCAAATAGACCAAGGACAACAGAGACATTTTGATCCAGGACGAGATAGAAATGACAGATATAGGTAATGGAAGAGTTGTCTGACTCCACAAGAGGGCAGTGCAGCAACATCAGGGACGCTAGCTGCCATTAAACTCCATAGAACATTGGTTCTCAAAGTGCAGCCCAGGGGCCAATGGCGGCCCACGGAAACATTTGTGGCGGCCCCGCAATGAATTACAGTTGATAGTTTTAATCCAGGAGTTACTAAGCTTGTTAAATGTTTATTGGACATTACTGGATACAGACCAATAAGTGTAAACAAAAATACTGGGTATTTATCTAGTTTCTATATGGTGAATTTTAGTGTATTATTGAGTTATAAGCTGGTAATAAGTAGGTCGCTAATAAATATAACAGAAATGTGTTACTTGGTATTAACCTGTAATTAGAAGGTAAGAAACTGGGTAATTACCCAGTAAATTATAAAGCGTTATTATAATAATGCTTAAATTACATTATATTAACGCTTATATTAGTTAATGCTAAACTGTAGAACTGAAATCTGGTCATTAAAATGATTACAAATAGGATTTCTTTCTGGTTTTTTTTCCTTTGGCGGCCCTCAGTCCAATGTTGGGTTCCTAAATTGGCCTCAGGTATCAACACTTTGAGAACCCTGACATAGAAGAAGAAATGTGGTTATGATTGTGGATGAACTCTCCTGTGATCATCCTGTCGTCATGTGATCATCTCAATACCGCAACTCCCAGACCGTCTGTGATATCTCATCTATCTGACCATAAACAATCACTCAGTGATCATTTTCTGACAATTCTACAGCCATGAAATCTAACAACATTCTGGTGGTCATGAGAGGGTTAAAGGACGACACACACACACACACACACACACACACTCTTGTACTTGCTGCATACTGAGGACCAGCATTTCCACTTTATAAATCAACACAATTACAAATATCTACTTCATGAATGACATCTACAAAGAACTACTGGTTGCAGTACCATAAAATATCAGCAGGTGGAGCCCCAGAGCAAAAAGGGCTGGAAAACTTTTTCGATTTTTTTTTTTTTGGGTCCAAAAATGTACAAAAACGTCACACAATACTATGTCGACCAAAATTTAAAAAAAAGATTTGACCAAAAATGTTTGGTCCAAAATTTGGCAAAAACGTCATACTATACTATGTCGTCCAAAATTTGAAAAAAAAATTGAAAAAAAAAATTTGGTCCAAAATTAGATTTTTTTTTTGACAAATTGAGTATAGCATGTTATAGCAACTTAAGGAATTGATTTCAATGAAAACAAAGTGAGGACCGGCCAAAATGTCCTCACTCCGTAAAAAGGACCTCACTTTGTTGGTTAAAAACCCTCACTGGTCCTCAGTATGCCACAAGTACAAGAACACACACACACACACACTGTCCATCACTGTGATCACATGATCAACTGCATCACATCATGTGACCGTGAAAAGCTGTGAAACATCATTAAAGCGTCTCACTCAGATCCCTCTCTCTCTCCTTCTGTCTCTCACTCTTTCCTTGTTGCCTGGCAACCGTGTTCATAAATGTGCTCCCGCCTCAGTGTGATTGGCAGAAAGGACGACGACGACGAACGAGATCCACGTCAGAGAGAGAGGAAATACACCGAAACTGACGATAACAATACTGGAAACAATTATTATCTGAAGTCTAAATATTATTATTACCGTTATTTAAGAGCAATATATATAAAAAAAAATATATTAAAAGACTGACTTCAGATTTCAGACACACACACACACACACACACAGGTACCTCTGGTGTTGGTTGCCATGTCTGCCACCTTCTGAAAGGCATCCAGAAAAGCCACAGCAGCCAGAACGGTGGTTCTACATGAGCAGAGGACAGCGATTAGTTTAATTATGTCTTTGAGGATTGTTAATATCGTTAATATGATATTATTATTATTATTATGGAATAAACAGTAATATATTAGGTATATACAGAGAGAGAGAGAACTTACCGGAGCTGAGAATGAAGCTTTGTGGCCTTGGCACTGAAATCCTCCCACACTGGATACGAGCACTGGCAACAAACACAATCATGTTTTAATTTTTAAATCAAAACAACATACAGGAAGAAATAAGAGTTTGAGTCAGGAGCAGGGCCGCGCCAAGCCTTTATGGGGCCCCAAGCCTGAGTTGGAGCTCAGAGTAGGCGGAGCCTGACAGTGATTGATGCAAATGTAAGATTCGAAAATTGGATTAATCTTCGTTTTATTTACATCAAACCAGTGTTAGAGGGCAGTGGAGGGCAGAACCTGCAGTACGAGGTTCAGCTGAGCCGGTACTAACATGTGACGTCAACAGACTGCCGGCCTCTGATTGGTCAGAGAGTGTCGTCACTGAAGAGCCATGAGGGCGACAGCCAACAATTTGTACAACTGTAGAATAAAGTTAAAACGACTTAAAAATCTACTTAGAATTCCGAAATCCACTTGTGACTAAAGTCACAGGAAATTATTATTGCTAATAATCATGATAACAATAATAATAATAATAATAATAATAATAGTGTATTATTGGGATGAGCTGATACAACACTGAGCATCAGTGTCGAATAAACATCAGCAAATGCGTTTTTTGCCGAGTCATGTTGCGGAGGAGTCAGATGTGACCGTCACCGGCGTCACCGTAGAACCGTGTGACTTGAAATATCACAGCGACCGAGGGGCAAATACATGAGCATGTGAGAGCAGGAGACACTGTGTGTGTGTGTGTGTGTGTGTGTGTGTGTGTGTGTGTGTGTGTGTGTGTAAACGCTCCGGGATTGTTCATAATTACGTCACCACTTCCTGTCACAGGAAAACTCAGCAGGACATTTTTACGACAGTGTAATAAAATCGAAGTGCGTTTGAGTCGACGATATCTTTGATATATCTATGTCTTTATCTCACCGTTAGACAGACTTTTCCTTGTATGATCTGCAGCTTGTAAACCACTCACTCTCCCACACCAAAGTCCATAGAGAAAATCAGTGATTATAGCAGAGCCGGACAGTAACGGAGTACATTTACTAGTAGTAAAGTACTTTAGTACAATTTTCAGGGATCTGTACTTTACCCGAGTATCATTTTTGGGGAGTACTCGTGATTTTACTCAAGAACATTTGAGAGGCAAATATTGTACAAGTTAATGATAGTGTTCACTTCAAGTGTTTGCTGTGTTCACCAAAACAAAACTTCATCACCGCCTACAACAATTCATCTTCCAACTTGCGGAAGCAAGTCAATGTGCGTACATTGAAATAAACTTCCTTACATTTCAAAGCTAGATTCTAGCTACAGAAAAACATACTAAATGATTGTCTAGCTGCAATAATGCAGCTTTCTACATTCTCAGTTACATTTGTCTTTCATTAAATAAGACATTTGAACTTAGTGATGGAGGCAACAGTGGATCAACAACTCCTGTGTGCTATTTTCTCTATGGACTTTGGTGTGTGAGAGTGAGTGGTTTACAAACTTCAGTTTCCTGTTGGAAAAGTCTGTCTAACAGTGAGATATAGTTCAACTTTTATTTTGGTGAGTCTTTTTTTGTCACGTTCACATTCAGGTTGGAAACCACACCTTTAAATCTCAAGCATCTCTTTTACTTTTTAAATAACTGTTCTATAAGTTCCTTAAATTCTCCCTTTGAGGAAAAATAAAGTGTGAACTGAATAAAATGTAATTTAACAGAGTTCCAACTCTTTTAATTAAAGCAGCTGAGCTTCATCCTCGGTGTGATCCAGCAGAGATACTCTCACTCATCATCCCTCCATCCTCATCAGTATATTGAGCGTTTTCTTCCCTCCATTGTCCATCTCATGTGGACCAGACTGTGGACAACACTGTGCTGTGGCCTGGTTCTGGCTCTGACTGCTCCTCCACAGCCGAGGAGAAGCTTCTGTGTCCTCTCTCGCTCTTTTGTTCCCTTTGTTTTCACCACAGTGAGACAGAAAAACAGAGATAATCCAGCAGACAAGAGGGAGAGAGAGGGTGGAGCCGGGGGGGCAGGGGGCGGGGCTGTTTGGGCGTCAGGATTATCCAGATTTTTTTATGTGCATTATTCAAATGTCCTTATTATTATTATTTTTTTATCAAAATTATGTTTGGTTTGGATGTTTAATTCACACAGAGAAAAAGAAAAGCAATGTATTTCCTTCGTTTATGAATATATTCTCAATATACTTCAGGTTCCTTGAAAAGTCTGTCTAACAGTGAAATAAAGAACATGTTGTTAAAGGTGCATTATGTAATAAATCATAAAATCCTCCTAATATGTCACAGAGACTCAGGAATAATGTTCATATAACAAACTGAACTCACCAACAACAACAGTACAGACAAAATATTTGCATTAAAAAAAATATTTTGCAGACTGCAAATCATGCTTATGTTTTGAAATCATGTTTTGGCGTCATGTGGCGCCACCTACTGCCATCTACCAATCATTGCAGTCAGTAGAGTCTCAGCTCCGGAGCAACCACAGTTTGCCAGTTACGTCAGAAAAGGAAAACTAAAAGACTTCTGTATTTTGAATTTGAATGTAGTAACTGTTTTTGGCCACATTCTTACATATGGCACCTTTAAGATATTGTGTTCAGTAATATAACAATGAGGAAGTGCTCAGACAGGAAGTCATTAACACAGGAAGTGAGTAGAAAAATACCTTACATTTTTTCCAGGTACATTTTTAACATTTAAAGTAAGAGTATGAACAAGTGTGCTGTGTGCTGTCTGTTGTTTTCTCCATTAAATAATCTGATGTTTGGTTCATAAAATGTGCAAAAATATTGTTCATTGTTTGTCAAACCTGGAAATGATGATCAAATATTTGTCCACAAACAAAACAATGATTGAGTTTGAATGATTTCTTTGTTTTATGAAGCAAAGAAACCAGAAAATATTCACTTTGAAGAAGCTGCATGTGTGAAATGCACAATAAATGTAATATATACTTTTGTGGCTCATAATAAATAAAGCTTCTATTCACTAATGTCTCACTTTTAAATAAAGAGTCTGTCTGATCCCACAAACATGAACACATGAAAGAAGACGTGATATTTAGAGCATGAAATTCTTTCAGTCGCTTCTGTTTGGAAACAAACAGATTATTGATCCGACGACCTCGTCTCTACAAACATGTTAAAGTAAAGACTACGGTGGCCCTGAAGGTCAAAACACATGAGTCTTTTTCCCTTAACATCCGTGTGTTTTCCTTTACATCAATGGTTTTCCCTCAAAGTCCATATTTTTCTTTATGTCGATGTTTTTCCCTTAACATCTGTTTTCCTTGCCATCCATGTTTTTCCCTTAACTTAAGTTTGACCCTGTGTCATTTTCCCCCCTTAACATCAATGTTTGTGCCCGATCGGTCATGTTTTTCCCTTAACGTCCCTGTTTTTCTCTTAACATCCTTGTTTTTCCCTTAACATCCATGCTTTTCCCTTAATATCCTTGTTTTTCCCTCAACTTCCTTGGTTTTCTCTTTAAATTTTTTCCCCTTAATGTTCTTTTTTCAACCCTTAACTTCTATGTTTTCCCTTAACATCCATGTGTTTCCCTAAACTACCTTGTTTTTCTTTCAACGTCCTTGTTTTCCACTTAACATCCATGTTTTTCCCTTGACATCCACACTTTCCCCTTAACTTCCATGTGTTTCTCGACTTCCTTAGTTTTCTCTTCACATTTTCTCCCTTAATGTTACCCCTTCAACTTCCATGTTTTTCATTCAACATCCATGTTTTCCCTTAACACTTTTTTCCTTTAATATTCTTTTCCACTCAACTTCCATGTTATGTCTTAAAAGCGCCATATGTAAGAATGTGGCCAAAAACTGTTACTACATTCAAATTCAAAATAACGAGGTCTTTTAGGTTTCTTTTTCAGACATAACTGGCAACCCGTGGTTGCTCAGCAGCTGAGACTCTACTGACTGCAATGATTGGTAGACAGCGGTAGGTGGCGCCACATGACGCCAAAACATGATTTCAAAACATAAACATGATTTACAGTCTGCTAAAAAAAAAATTTATGCAAATAGTTTGTCTGTACTGTTGTTGTTGGTGAGTTCAGTTTGTTATATGAACATTATTCCTGAGTCTCTGTGACATATTAGGAGGATTTTATGGACAGTTGCTTTAGATTTATTACATAATTCACCTTTAACAACCATGTCTATCGCATAATGGCCATGCTTTTCCCTGAACGCCTTAAGATCCATGCATTTCCCTTCATTTCCATGTTTTTCCCTTAATATCTGTTTTCTTTTTAACATCCATGTTTTCCTGAACACCATTTTTTCCCCTTAATGTCAATGCAAGTGGCTAAAATTGGTCTATCCTTTAAGAATACATGAGACTCAAGTATTTGTAATACCGTCTCTCTGCTCCACAGGTCCAAGACCAGCTGAGTGCGATGGTGACCTCTGCCTCTAATTGCATTGGTCCAGTGTGATCTGTGTGTGTAAGGTTGACTCACTAATTCTTCACATGCACACAAAGACACTCAGGGAGTGACCAGTGGCCTCAGGTCAAGGATCTGCTGAGCAGAGAAAGAGGAAGGGAGGAGCTGAGGAGGAAGAGGAAGACGACGGGATAAGAGGAAGAAAAAGTGCTGCGTAAACAGTGAGGAGCGAAATCTGCAGCCAGGCGTCATTTAGCTCAGTGTGGTTTGATTTTAAAATGCTGCCACAGCTAAACAGTTATAGCGTTTTTATTCAGTCTGATACTAATAGGATAGTTATGGGGTTTTATTTTGAGTGTGGTTGTATGAGGCAGTGAATGGGTCATGTCATCATAAATATATATATGTATATTACATGAGACAAGATCTAAGACTTTTCCCAGTTTTAAAGGCTGTTGCATTGATAATCATCATATTTGTCATTGAATAAATGACTGAAATACACTATGGGTTAGGAAAATACATGGAAGTTAAGGAAAAGCATGGATGTTAAGAAAATGTTTAGGGAAAAAACCTTATATATAGATGTTGAGGGGTAAAAGGGACACCAAGGGTAAAACATGTGAGCTAAATGAAAAACACTGAGGACAAGGAAAATAGATGTTAAGGGAAAAGCTGGACATTATATCATCGTCATCTTCATGTTGCGTGTGTGTTTATTTAGATTATAAATATCATCATCAATGTGTCTGATAATGGATGCATTGACATTTCACAGAAAGAAACAGAGGACACACACACACACAGTCTAGTTTCCATGACCTCAGAGGACATTACATTGACTTACACAAATGTTTGCCCTAACCCTAAATTTTTGCGCGTTCATGTGTAGAGGGGGGTAAGGGGAAGAGCCATTTTTGCTCTGATAATCAACTCTCAAAATGTTAGCTCTGATGCAGGCTTAAAATCAAGTGGAAGATTAAATTACCCATGATGCTTTTCAAAGTCAGCAAATTTTTCAACAAAGATGGCGCCCAAATCGATCAATTTTGTTACAATGTCGAAAAAACGAAATGTGTTGTAATATGTTGGTTTGACATACATCCAAAGGACCGTTGAGCTTTGAACACTAACGTCAGAAAACAACTGAGAATTTATGAAAGCAGCTAGCTCACTAGCTAGCCATCTAGCCAGTGGCTATTTGCAGAGTGCTTTGGGAGAGTATGCCCATCATGGAGAGCTGCATGGTGGGCAAACGCTCTCGAAGCACTCAGCAAATAGACGCTAGCTAGCTAGCTAGCTCGGTTACATCTGGGTAGTTTTGTCAGTGTTTTGGATGGGGACCGTACCTATGTTCCCCGGGTCCTATGTTCCCCGTTTTTCCCAAAAAAGGTCCACTTTGTATGTGACCGGGGAACATAGGACCCTTTCTCTAACCCTAATCCTAACCCTACCCTTTTTCAAAAAAAGGGTCCTATGTTCCCCTGTCACATACAAAGTGGACCTTTTTTGGGAAAAACGGGGAACATAGGACCCGGGGAACATAGGTACAACCCCTTTGGATGTGTGTACCGGCGTTCACTTGAACACGAATAACCTGGACTTGTCAGATTTCAATCACATTCGTGATATGACGATTAGAGCTGAAAAGATTAATCGGTGAATCGATTATTAATCGGTTACTAAATTAATAGCCAACTATTTTGATAATCGATAATCTGTTTGAAGCTTTTTTTCATGATTAAAACAAGATTTCTGATTGTTTCAGCTTCTTAAATGTGAATATTTTCTTGGTTTCTTTGCTCTACATAACAAAGAAATCATTAAAACTGAATCATTTTGGTTTGTGGACAAAACAAGACGTTCGAGAACATCATAATTTACAGCTTTGACAAACACTAATCAACGTTTTTTTTAAATGTTTGGACATTTTATGAACCAAACGATTAATCGATTAATCGAGAAAATAATCGACAGATTAATCGATTACGAAAATAATCGTTAGCTGCAGCTCTAATAACGATATATATATATATGTAAAGACAGCGGTGAGAAAAACAAACACAGCCAAATGAAAATAGTAGCACACTCCACCAGTAGAACTGTAAACATGTGACGTAGGTTAGCACGTACTGTTAGGGATGTGTAGCAATGGTTGGATCCAAATGCAAGAGACAGGAATCAGGATGAATGAATGAATGACGGTGAGGCTTTTATTTCTCCTCTAACAATACGAGATAACAATACATGAGATCAAGAAAAACAAAAACCTATTCTCACTTGAGTTATCAAAAAAAAAACTTGCGATTAGACTTGAGCAAGGATTTCTCTGTGGAGCATAAACGACGCACTGACACTGACTGAGGGAAGTGAGGACGTTATAAAGGGAAGAGGAAAATCAAGGGCAGGTGTGTGTGATTACTGAGGATCACCAGGTGCAGCATGAGGGAATTAAGGGAAGGTGTGTCAAGGTGGATGCAGTGTCAGAGCGACAGGAAGCGTGAGTGTTTACCAAAATAAAAGGGCAAGTGAACCTAAACCAACACCAAAACATGACGTGAACTAAAAAACGCGACTTGAAACGTAAACTAAAACATTAACTAAACAACAAAACATTAGCAGATCTGCCTCCTCGTGACACGTACGTTACGTTCAATACACTCATTTGCATATACGAGGGGAATTTACGCTTGAGGGCGACTCCAAACCAAGTGGAAATTTAAAGGGGGAGAAATGGGACGGGGCCTTATTCTGCACTTAACCATAACTACTACTACTAACCTGAACCTGAACCTTAATCTCGTCCCAACAATTCTACCTGTCTTCACTTTATGGGAACAGATTTAGGTCCCCACAACATGAGTAATACCTGAAAACACACACATATACTAAATGCCTATACCTTACCTTAACCTTAACCTAATTCTAGCCCTTAAAACCAAGTCTGAACCCTGAAAAAGCCCTTTAATGTTAAATAGGGTTGAATGAATATTGGTCCTCACAGTCACTGTAGACCCACACACACACTTGTTTTTCTGTCTTAGTGAGGACATCTCATAGACATAATTAAGAAAAAAGCCATTTAAAGTTGTGAGGAACAGACAAAATGTCCTCACAAAGATATACATACAACACTCTGACTATAACCACTTAATGGCTAATATTAACCTTAACCTTAACTACAATTCAAATCTTAGTCCTAAACTCCAACCAGGTCCTCAGAAATGAGGTTCTGCCTCATTAGGACCAGGTTTTGGTCTCTATGAGGACGACTGGGACTGATGAGGTCAGGGTTTGAGACAGACGGATGGTCCTCAAGAGGCCAGTCATACAAGAACATGTGTATGTGACACAGCATGAATTACAATAATGTAATGTAGTGTGTGTGTGTGTGTATATGTGTGAGTGTGAGTGTTTGTTTTGATATCTTAGTGAGGACACTAAGCTATAAGATGTCTGTGTGTGTGTGCTTGTATTTATGTCTTTGTGAGGTCCAAAACGTACAAACCTATCATTGTGAGGACATTTTGACCTTGTGAGGACATTTTGTCTGTTCCTCTCAACTTTAAAGAGCTCCTTTAGGGGCTAAGACCTGGATTTAGGGCTAGAATTTGGTTTTGTGCATTATGTCTATGTGGTGTCCTCACTAAGACATAAAAACAAGTGTGTGCGTGCGTGCGTGTGTGTGTGTGTGTGACTGTCATGTTACTCTGTCTGTTACTGATCCTCTGTAAGGTCACACACACACACACACACACACACAGAATGAGCCGGTGAATCAGAGCAGGGTTCGTGCTGCTGCTGGAGGAGGATTTACCTTCATGTCGTTGACGATGGCCTGGAACAGGCCCCCGAGGGCCCCGCACTCCCGCTCCACCGTCTCCATGTTCGCCAAATCCACCATTCACCGGAATGTGCAGGGGCAGCGCGCGCTTCACTGCGCGCTACCGACGACAACCGGGAGAGAAAAGAGGAGGAAGAAGAAAAAAATATAAAGGTATATTCCCACGAAATCCGAAAAAAATCTGACTCCGCTGTTTGTTTGTTTTTCCTTTAAAGGACGAGGAGATGAAGAGGAGGAGGAGGAGGAGGAGGAGGAGGAGGAGGAGGAGGAGGAGGAGGAGATAAACGGCTCCTGCTGCGGTTTGTACCGAGCGAAGAGAAGATGTGACAGAGGAGAGATGCTCTCTCTCTCTCTCTCACTCACTCTCTCTCTCTCTCTCTCACTCACTCTCTCTCTCTCTCTCTCCCTCAGCTGTGTGTCGGGGTGAACATGTTTGGCGCAGACAGAAGCGCAGACGCATGTGAGAGATGCGGAGAGCCGTGGATACTGACTGTGTGCGTGTGTGTATGTGCGTGCGTGTGTGTGTGTGTGTGTGTGTGTGTGAAGGAAGGCTGTGATTGGTGCAGGGGCGGTGGACTCAGTTCAGCGGTGCAGACAGTAACACGATCCATGCAACTGCAGAGGGAGGCTGGAGACACACACACACATATTAATCTAAATACACATATACATGTAAATACACACACTAACACATGCACATACTAGACACACACTCACACACACACACACACACACACACACACACACACACACATACTTAACCCTGAACCTAAACCCAAGCCCTCACAAAGGTACATATACAAGAACACACGCACGCATACGCACACACACACACACATTAATCTAAATACACATATAAATGTAAATACACACAAACTAACACATGCACATATACAGACACACACTCACACACACACACACTCTCTCACACACACACACACTCTCTCTCACATACACACACTCTCTCACACACACACTCTCTCTCACATACACACACACACACACACACACTCTCTCTCTCACACACATACTTAACCCTGAACCTAAACCCAAGCACTCACAAAGGTACACATACAAGAACACACACACACACACATTAATCTAAATACACATATAAATATAAATAATACACACATACACAAACAAACACACACACACACATATATTAACCTTAACCCTGAACCTAAACCCAAGCCCTCACAAAGGGACACACACATACACAAACAAACACACACACACGTTCTCATACAGCATCCCCAGCTCACCATCACTACTGAGACAATCCACACGGAACAAAACGTCAGAAATGTCGCACTTCCTGTCCTTTAGAAAACGTTTTCTTCATCCACACGAAAATGACTCCAAACGCTGCAGTACACGTGTCCGGCCTGTACGTGGCGCTGTGGCGCTGCTGCACCAAAGCTGGAGAATACAACACACTGTGAGTACATGCTTTTGAAGAAGTAAACTACGTAAAGGATCAGAGAGAATGAAGAGGAAAGAGACGACAACAATGAAACATTTCTGACAAATAAAAACAATTAGTGACCTAAAGGGTTTTTCCTGCTTCATAAGCTCTTGATTCAGGTGTTTTGTGTTTTTTACACATGTATTAGTTTTATTGTAGAGTTTATTGTTCATATAATACAGTGTATTATATTGTACTTTCATGCTTTCTGCTCATTTGTCGACTCATGTCAACACATCACTGTGTGTGAGTGCTGCCACCTAGTGGTTAACGTATGTCCATGCACCCAGAAGCAGAGGCGTCACACCATACACACAAATAATCAAATATGGTGTGTGTGTGTGTGTGTGTGTGTATTAAATGTGTAAGGTGGACACACAAAAACATTACTGAAATATGAATTAATGCAGCTTTACTCAGTTGATCATTCACCGTCTCGTGCGTGCGCGCGTGGGTGTTATCCTCCTGTGAGGAGCTTGTGGCTCCAGTTTGTCTCAGCCAATCAGCGGCCAGCGTCAGGTCACAGCCCCGCCCTCGCACGGACGCCATTGGCTGAGTTGTAATATGTAATGGGGTTATGGGCGGAGTCAGAGATGCCACGGTGATGAGGTGAGTTTCCTCCTCCTCCACTGATGTGATGGTGAAGTGCAGCAGCAGCAGAACCTGATCCTGATCCAGAACCTGATCCAGAACCAGAACCAGCAGGTAAGCGAGCGTCGGTTTAATCGGCGCTAAAACCCCGTACTTTTGTTTGTTTACCGGAACTTCCGTACGTAATATGCGTACGTTTTAGTTGCGTAAAGTGATATAAAGATATAACATTCATAGGAAACACCGTTGAAACACTTGCGAGACTTACTTTGAATCATAAAAACGTGAAAAACCAGCTCCGACCTCGTTTTCATCTTAAACAGCTGGAGAAACTACGTTGATGTTGATGTGCGGTCCACAGTGACGTCATCAGTATGACCGGAGCGCAGGGACCGTCGACAAAGTGCAACACCCGAAAAATAATTGAAATAAAAAATATTCCATAATCATAACTAAAGTAATAATTGTCAATAACTTCACCGTGATATTTATTACCAATATCTTCTCCGCTCTAAAATGTATCGATTAGTAATTAGTAACTAAAATAGTTGCCTCGAATTTTGATAACTGATATAGATTTGGGTGATTTTTAATAATAATGAAAAAGAAAATAAATAAATCATTAAAGCTGATACAAGTTTGTGGACATTTAAGATGTAAGAACATCATTTCCAGAGTTTGATCTATATTTTTCAAAATTTTCTGACCTTTTTTTAACCAAAGAACTTATTAATTAATTATTATTATGAAAAAAATCCGCTATTGTAGCCACATTCTATCATTGTCAGTGAAATGTCAACAACATATGTGCGTTTTATTCTGAAAAACCACAGTTTCCACATCTGCTTGTATTGTTTACATATCTTATCATAAAGGGGCAACGAAGCGAGAGCAAAACACAACATATTTATCATAAATCATTTCCAGGTGGGTTCCATTTTATGGATTATTTACCTGTGCTTTTATTGATATATTTTTTTAACCGTGGTGTGTGTGTGTGTGTGTGTGTGTGGCACCGTGCTGAAGTACAAAGTGCAGTCGGCCACTGCACAGCCCAGCTGATAACTTTAATCCTTCACCAGAGATGAACGGTGCAGCAGAGGCGGCCGCCATGGAGACGACCAGGAGACGAAACCAGCCCGGCACCGGTAACGGGAAAGCCAGCGAGCAGAAGGAGGAGCCAGCACACTGGGGCAGAGCATGGTGGGTCGTCACGCCACAGAAATGTTTGTGAAGTACAGTGAAGATTTCAGGTCATCAAATGATAGTCTTGACAAGGAAAAACTGATTTTAACCACTTAACAAAAGAATGGTCTCAGTCTACGATCTTCTGAAGAAAATGTTCACCGTTAGACAGACTTTTCCAACAGGAAACTGAAGTTTGTAAACCACTCACTCTCCCAATCCAAAGTCCATAGAGAAAATCAGTGATTTTAACATCACAGCACACAGGAGTTGTTGATCCACTGCTGCCTCCATCACTAAGTTCAAATGTCTTATTTTGTCAAATTTCAGCATGTGAACATGAACAAGAATCCAGAAAAAGAAAACCTGGTTTGACTAGTTCAAAACCACCTAATGATCCCTGTTACATAAGACATGGGAGGTGTGTGTGTGTGTGCGTGTGGGTGTGCGTGTGCGTGTGCGTGTGCGTGTGCGTGTGTGTGTTAGTTACCAGCAGGAGTTCATGCTCCGTCCTGAACTCCACCTGCGTAGCCAGGAATCAACTTATTGACGACATCAGGTACACACACACACCTGAGGGACAAACACAACCAGTTTGAGCTTGTTTACATTCCTTTTACAGCCCAAAGACAACAGTGGCTTTTCACGGCCGTTAAACACCCCCCCCCCCCCACCCTCGCCCCCCAGCTCCTGTGTCCCCGCGAGCTAAAACCGATCACCGATTTTCTCTATGGACTTTACATAACTTCTCTGAATTAAACAAGTCATACTTTTAGGTTCATTTTGGTTTGGATGCAGGTTGGTTTGGTTTAAAAAACTTTAAAGGTACTTGGTTTCTTGTGATGTTCTTCTCAGGGAGGTGGACTGGTTCTCCCTGATTTCCGTGATCGGTCTCCTGTGCTTCGCCCCCTTCATCGTCTTCTACTTTGTGATGGCGTGCGATCAGTACCAGTGCTCCGTCACCCAGCCTCTCTTTGACCTCGCCCAAGGAAAGGCCACGCTGCTCTCCATCTGGGCCCGGGCTCCCTCCTTCACCTGGTCGGCTGCGAAGATCTACGCCATCTGGGTGACCTTCCAGGTGAGAAACATAGGGAAGAGGAAGCCCCGAGGGGTGAGGCGCGAGGGGGGGGGGGTGTTCAATGGCCGTGAAAAGCCATGGTTGTCTTTGGGCTGTAAAAGGAATGTCAAACTGGTTGTTTGTCCCTCAGGTGTTCCTGTACATGTGTGTACCTGATGTCGTCCATAAGTTGATTCCTGGCTACGCAGGTGGAGTTCAGGACGGAGCACGAACTCCTGCTGGTAACACACACACACACACACACACACACACACACACACACACACACACACACACACACACACACACACACACACACACACACACACACACACACCACACACACACACACACACACCACACACACACACACACACACACACACACACACACACACAAACCTCCCATGTCTTGTGTAACAGAGATCATTAGATGTATTTGAACTTGTCAAACCAGGTTTTCTTTTGCGGATTCTTGTTCATGTTCAAATAAAAAAAGGCATCGTTTGAGTCCTATTTCTGCACAAAGGTCCACGATGCTCACTTACTATCACCATTACAGCTGAAATGATCTCTGTATTCAACTTGTTTGACAACACACGTTTACCTTTAGCTTTAGCGCTTATCAGGAAGGCTGAGTCTTGACACACCTGATAACATTTATGACAGTTTAACAAGTCGAAGATATCTTCAGAACATGTTCACGTCTTTATTTCACTGTTAGACAGACCAACAGGAATCTGAAGTTTGTAAAACACTCACTCTCCCACACCAAACCCCATAGAGAAAATCAGTGATTTTAGCTCACTCGGGGACACAGGAGCTGCTGGTCTACTGCTGCCTCGTGTGGTCACTTTGTGTCACTGAGATCAATCTGACTTTTTAAAGCTGAAGTCACAAAAATAAGACATTTGAAGTTAGTGATGGAGTCAGCAGTGGATCAACAACTCCTGTGTGCTGTGATGTTAAATCGAGGATTTTGTCTATGTGGTTTGGAAAGTGACATATACTTGAGTTTCCAGGCAGAAAATCTGTCCAACAGTTAGATAAAGAGGTAGAAGAAGAAAGAAAATAGCAAGAAAAAAAACCCCTGAACTCATAGAGTGGTGGTGTGAAAACTCTGGTGTGCGTCGTTTCCCTGTCTCTTAGGTCTGATTAACAAGTATGAGATCAACGGGCTGCAGTGCTGGATCATCACTCACGTCCTGTGGGCGGTTAACGCTCACATATTCCACTGGTTTTCTCCCACTATCATCTTTGACAACTGGATTCCTCTGATGTGGTGTGCCAACATCCTGGGCTACGCCGTTTCCATCTTTGCTTTCATTAAGGCCCATTATTTCCCCACCAACGCCGAGGACTGGTGAGTTTCAGAGACGCTCACCAATGTGGACAATGTGGACAGAAGAAAAATATCATGTCCCGTTGTTTAAGCTGAGGAGTGACATTCCTGATATATGTTTCAGTATTTACATGTCCAACGATGACCAAACTGTCCTGACTTTGACAAAATGTCCTCATTTTAACAAGACCTCCTCGCTTTCACGCAATGTCCTCGCTTTTACAAAGTGTACTGCTTAAACATGATGTCCTCCCTTTGACAAAATGTCCTTGATACGACCAAATGTCCTCGCTTTGACAGGATGTCTTCACTTTGACAAGATGTCCTCAGTGTTACAAAATGTCCTTACTTTGCCAAGATGTCTTCACATTGACAAAGTGTCCTCGCTTTGACAAAATGTCATTCCTTTATTAATAGATGAACAGCAGATGAATCATTCGTCTCTAGGATCACGTGACTTGTCGCCCTTGTGCTTCTTCTGCAGTAAGTTCACAGGAAACATCTCCTACAACTTCATGATGGGCATCGAGTTCAACCCTCGCGTCGGAAAGTGGTTCGACTTCAAGCTGTTCTTTAACGGCCGTCCCGGCATCGTGGCCTGGACCCTCATCAATCTGTCCTACATGGCCAAGCAGCAAGAGCTGTACGGACAAGTCACCAACTCCATGATCCTGGTCAACGTCCTGCAGGTGAGGACCAAAAACCACGGGACTTCAGGTTCAGGTGGACATTTTAGCCGTGTTTCCACCCAGTGGGACGGTTCAGGACGGTTCACATTGTTCCATAGTGTTTCCATTAGAAAAGAACCAAAATAGCCAGCCCCAGACTTTGTCCTCACTTTGACAAAATGTCCTCACTTTACCATTCCAAACTGTACAGTGATGGAAACATACCGTAAGACTTAACAGAGGACAATTTGGGCCAATTCCAATTCCTATCTTAACCCTTAATCTTAACTGGCCTCAAAACCAAGTGTTGAGGGTTATTTTGTCACTTAGAAATGGGACACCCCTTAAATGCAGATACATCTTCAGACTGCGGGGGGCAGAATAACGCGGAAGCTGCGTCCAGTCTGTCAACTCCAAAAAAGAAGAAGAAGAAGAAGACATTTACGTCACGATTATTCATTTATTATTTTATTTTAGTCAAGTTATTAGGTTGTCAGTTAGTTATAAGATGATACTCATACAAATACCACAACCACGGACATATTCAGCTGACAGTTACCACACACCACGACTTATTGAAGGGTAAACCATAACCCTATTGACAAAAGATCATAAATCAAAATAAATGTTAGGCAACAATGACGTCAGTAATCCATAATATGGGCCTAAACTAAGATCATTTTTATATCTCTATTAACAAAGAAAATACTTCATTTGTATCGCACTCGCTTCGCTGCTTTCGACGCCATCTTTCTTATGTGAAAACACGCAATGCATTCTGGGTAGCCCTTGCTCCCAAGGGTGGTCCCATGAAATCTCAATATTGAGGGCGATACAGCCCTTAAACTTGACCCTCAACTTAATTTTTCTGAGAATCGGGACAGAACTTGCACTAGAGGGAGAACATTTTTGAGATTGAGGGTTAAGCAAGGAATTGGAATTCACCCTTTGTCTTCATGAAAAGGAAATAAATGTGTTTGTGCCTTTTTTTTGCCTTTGAGGCCCTTTATGTGCTGGACTTCTTCTGGAATGAAGCGTGGTACCTGAAGACCATCGACATCTGTCATGACCACTTTGGCTGGTACCTGGGCTGGGGAGACTGTGTGTGGCTGCCGTACCTGTACACGCTGCAGGTAACACAGTTGTTTGTGAAGTGTCTTCTTGTGTCTCTGCTGGCAGCCATTTTGTTTTCCCTGAGTGCAAATGCAAACTGTCCAAAACCTTTGAAAAAAAGAGAAAACAACGTGTTTTAAAGTTGTCATACATCAAAAACGGTTCAAGATAGAGATTGAATGTTTGGTTCGTGAGCGGCAGGAAGCTTTCGCGAGCTCCTACATTAAAGGTGCCATATGTAAGAATGTGGCCAAAAACTGTTACTACATTCAAATTCAAAATACCAAGGACTTTTAGGTTTCGTTTTTTTTGACGTAACTGGCAACCCGTGGTTGCTCGGCAGCTGAGACTCTACTGACTGACGGCGGTAGGTGGCGCCACATGCCAAAACATGATTTCAAAACATAAACATGATTTGCAGTCTGCAAAATATTTTTTTTAGTGCAAATATTTAGTCTGTACTGTTGTTGTTGTTGAGTTCAGTTTGTTAAATGAACATTATTCCTGAGTCTCTGTGACATATTAGGAGGATTTTGTGGCCAGTTGATTTAGATTTATTACGTAATGCACCTTTAAGTTTGCGAAAAACGGATGTGAATTGACAGAGAAATTGCCGTTTTCATTATATTTAAAAAAAACTCCAGAGCAGAGTTTTAACATGGGGGTCAATGGGAGGTTTGAGCAGAACTCTCTGTGCCTTTAGGTGTTTTTAAGAAAAACTGCAGGTCATATGAAAATGAACACATCACACAGGGTTAGACAACCCTTTTGAAACCTTTTGAGATTTTCATGGACCTCAGCTCGAGTGTGAGTGACATCATCACTCTAGCCTCTCTCTCACCAAAAAAAGTACAAAACTTCAACTGCGATTGTTTAAAAACCGCAATGTGTATCAAAACGTTGACTTCGGTGAGAAAAGTCTCCCGTCTTTGGACATGTTTAAGTTTCAACCACGTCTCTACGTTAAAGTATGACGACACTGTGAGGCTCCAAGTTGGGCTTGTTTCCTGAACCATTTTCCATTCACGTGGATGTGGAAAATCGAAATTTTTGGCGGTTTCTGTCGTCATGGTTACTTGAAGCACTTCATACGCGTTAGCCGTTTATGGCTCGTAGCAGCAGACAGCAGTCATTTGAGGCAATGTTCGTTAGCATGTTTGCTAACATTGTTTGTATCGCTCGAGGTTTAACTGCAGGTTAAACTTCATGCAAATCAGACAATCGGACTGTTTCGTGTAAGAAAGTATTCGAAGATGCATTTAGCAACACAAGTAATTCCAACCAACTCTAAGTTCTCATTGTGTGTTTGGTTCTGCAGGGTCTGTACCTGGTGTATCACCCGGTCCAGCTCACCAACATCCAGGCTCTGGCCGTCCTGTCGCTCAGCCTCGTCGGTTATTACATCTTCCGCTCCACCAACCGCCAGAAGGACTTGTTCCGCCGCACCGACGGCGTCTGCTCCATCTGGGGCCGCAAGCCGACGTACATCGAGTGCTCGTACCGCTCCAGCAACGGCGCCATTCACCACAGCAAGCTCATGACGTCGGGCTTCTGGGGCGTCGCCCGACACTTCAACTACACCGGCGACCTGATGGGCTCCCTGGCCTACTGCGCCGCCTGCGGCTTTGGACACGCGCTGCCGTACTTCTACATCGTTTACATGACCATCCTGCTGGTGCACCGCTGCGTGCGCGACGAACACCGCTGCAGCAGCAAGTACGGCAAAGACTGGACGCGCTACACAGACGCTGTACCGTACCGGCTGATTCCTGGACTGTTCTGAGACCAGTCTTAGGAGATTAGAAAGTTCTAGCAAGATAAACATTCACTGTGTGTTTTTCACATCTTCCCATAGCTACATATCTACAGGATCAGCAGTTTATTATTATTATTATTATTATTCCACTACGCTGCTTTCTTTGTGACCATAATTCTCAATATTTAAAGCACCAGAAATGGAGCGAGTTCTGAAGTGGACTGACGAGTTTCCACATTTTGTCCTCACTTTGACACCGAATGTCTTTGCTTTAATAAAAAGTCCTCACTTTCACCGAATGTCCTTGCTTTGGCAAAATGCAAAAAAGTCAAAAATGTACATGAAATCAGTCGATACTGATTATTTTTGTGGCTTAAACCTTTACAAATATCAGCCCACTTAGTCATTTATTGGTGGACTGAACCTTTATAATGGTGAGCACTTGGACAAAGAAGTATTTTTGTGGAATTACCTTTTAAAACGTGTGTGGCACCATTACAAATACAGAGAAAACAGCCCTGATGCACTGTGCAAACAACTCCGTGTAAAATTGAAAAACTGAGCATATTGTGAGCTTCCTGAGAGTTTCCTCAACAACCGGGTGCTTCGGTAGTTGTGTGTGCGTATGTTTAAAAATGTGGCCACTATGAGGCGCCGATTGTAAAGTTGCGCATGCTAAATTAAACAGCAACTTTTTGCCACATTTAGCAAAATAACATGTATAAAAAAACATGAATTTTTTATGTTAGTTTTGACCAGATTTACAGCAATATTTGTGAATTTTGTGATATTTACTTCTCTTGTGAAAATATAATTTCAATGTTTAATCTGATTTAAAAATCTAAATCTAAATGTTAAATATAAATATAAATTTAAATATAAATGCTAAATATAAATGTTTCGTTTGAAACTAAATGTTTAGCTAATATGCAAATTCACACTGTCGGTAACCGAATGTACCAAAATAAAAGCTTGAGGAGGTCAGGCTGTGTTTATACAATCAAATAATAAACCACCCTAGCGGGGGAAATAAACTTGAACATACTATCGTGATAATAACTACCTAAACTATGTAAAAAAAAAAAAACTGTCAGGTCAAAACGTTTACATTAAAAACAAAATAACGTTTAACATTTAGATTTAGATTGAAATTATATTTTCACAAGACAAGTAAATATCACAAAATCCACAGATATTGCTGTAAATCTGGTCAAAGCTAACATTTTTTAAAAATTCACATGTTTTTTATACATTTTATATAATTTTTTATACTTTTTTTTTTGCTAAATGTGGCAAAGTTGCTGTTTATTTTAGCATGCGCAACTTTACAATCGGCGCCTCATAGTGTACACACACTTATCCAGGATTGGTTTCACCTGGCTCGGTCTTTGTGTAGCCAACTGAGCCTGGACATCCTTGATTTGGATTCGTTGAACCAGGCTCAGTCATTCATCCTGGATATCTGAATCCTACGTTTGTGAAACGGGCCCCAGGTTGTTGCACTTGTTTGACGTTGAATACACACTCGTTTAAACTTTTGACACTTCCGCTGACCTGCCTGCTAGACAAGACAGGGGGCATAGCGTCCCTAATGCACCCGCGATCCTTTTTTAACTTTTTCTCATCACATAAACTTCACAAAACACATCCACATGACCGGAATACACATCCCGCAGACACATATACATCTTATGGTTCAGAAACACCATTTCTTTCTCAAGCACTGACCTGTTAAAACAGATATATTGCAGCGACAATGAAGACACGGAGTGTGGTGTGGGCGGACGTCCCCACCTGAGACCACCCGGACCGAAACAGCTCCGGCCACAAAGGTTCCGCTTGCAACCTTTTCCATCTATCTCGTCAGATATATGTACATACATTTAACTGTGACACATTAGTATTCAACAAGGGAATAAACCCGACCCTTCAAAAATAAAAATAAAAGTTATTTTGCCCCATTCAGTAAAATAAATTCAAATAAATGTGGTGACACTACAACTGAGTCATTATTTAATATTAAATAAAACAAAGCTGTAAACTCACATTCCAACCTGTCCCCTTTCTTATGTGCTTTTTAGTATTCACCACTAGGGGGCAGCAGATAACAGTTACTTCCAACGAGTATTTGTGATAAGTGGTTGAATGAACTAATGAATATGAAGAGTTTATTAGAACACCTACAGAAATATTATTTAAATAACGTCCAACATCATCTTCATGAACATGAACTCTGAACGATTAAATAAACAATCAGAATGTCCTCACTTTAAAAAAAAAAAACATTATATTTTATTAAACTTTACTGTCATTCTTAAAGAGATTAAAACATTTCTGCTTTATTTCTCGATTTATTAATTTCTTTTTTTATTTTTTTATTTTATTTTTAATCTGCTGAAACTCTTGTTGATTCGTGGGATTAAATGAGATCCTGGAACGAAAACAAAAACAAGCGGCTTCATTTATTGACTTTATTTATTAAATTTAGGAAAGTTTTGGTTTGGTTTTTTCATCAGATTCATTTCAACTAATGAACATCAATGACTTTGTTTCGCTTAAATCTCACATGTTTAAAAAAGAAAAGAACATATGGTCTCCTCACTGATTATGATGACACTCATTACTGTTTATATATAAAAACACATCGGTCATTAGTAAATGTACATTGATTCACTGCCACTACTGACACTACTACTAATACTAATACTACTACAAATCAGTGGCGGATGATGAATGATTAAGGTGACCCATACAATAGGTGCATAAAGAAAGACAGGATCAATGTGTTAGATGATTAACAGAGTCCTTCTTGTGTCCAATAGATGGCAACTTCCATCCATCCATCCATTATCTACCACTTTATCCTCCACCAGAGGGTGGCGGAGGAAGGAAAGTGCAGAATTGGATCTTTAGATGTTGTTGCTAAATGCATCTTAGAATACTTTCTTACACGAAACAGTCCGATTGTCTGATTTTCATGAAGTTTAACCTGCAGTTAAATACTACTAATACTACTACTACCACCACCACTAATGATACTTCTACTACTACTACTAAAAACAAAAATCACTGAATTGCAAATGTACATTGATTATTGGTAGTAGTCTACTACCAATACTGCTCCTGAAAGAACTCACGTCTATTTGAGTTTACACAACTCAGCTGTGGCTCCAGGTGAAGAAAAATAATAATAAAAACAGACTCCAGCGACGAGAGGCTGAGTGAACGTGGTCTGGACTCTGTGGATCAGAGTCATGGTGTCAGAGACTCTGTAGAAGGACAGAAGACCTGCTCTGTGGTCCAGGTAAACTCCTACTCTGGAGGACAAACCTTCTGAGACTTTAGTCCAGATTCTGTTGTGACCAAACTGACACCTGTCTTGGTGACAATATAAACTCCAAGATTTATCATCGTATCCAAATTCACATTCATGTGAACCTGATCTGCTGATGTTCTTGTACGTCACTGCTACATAAACTCTTCCTCCTGTCCACTCCACCTCCCAGTAACAACGTCCAGTCAGACTCTCTTTACTCAGGACCTGACGATAACCAGTGAATCTGTCTGTGTGATCAGGATAAGACTGATCTTTATTCATCACTGTCACTTTCCTGTTTCCCTCAGATAATAACAGATGTTTGTGTACTGTGTTTGGATCCAGTGTGATTTCCTGTGAATATCTGAAGAATTCAGCTCTGGTCTTTGGTTCAGGTTCTGTCAGTAAAACATCTACTTCAGCCACAGCCAGTGAGATGTTTGTCCACGTCTCGGTCAGGACGTCCTTCAGTTGACCTCTGAGCTTTGCCACAGTCTCGGTCACGTCCTCAAAGTGTCTCAGAGGACGGACGTTGATGGAGTGTGTAGATGGAGTGAGTGCTGACAGTGAGCCGTAGTTGAGGAGAAACTGGTTGTGATCGTGTGTGAGTGAGAGCTGCTTCAGTTCAGCTTCTCTCTTCTTCAGCTCAGTCTTCTCCTGCTGAAGTTTCTCCTCAACGTCTCTGACTCGACTCACCTCGGTTTCCAGCTGGGATCTGATCTGATGCTTCACGTCAGAGCTTCTCTTCTGCACGAGACGCGATATCTCAGTGAAGATCTCGTCTGTGTCGTCCTCAGCTTTATCAGCAGAGACAGTGAGGTCCTCCACCTCCTGTTGAAGCACCTTCACGTCTCTGTCTATGTCCCGGACTCTCTGCTGGATTTCTTCTCGACTCAGCTCCAGCTCTCTCTGCTTCTGCGTCCTCTCTGCTACAGCTGAGACTGTGTCGTGGTCTTTGTGTTGGTCCACAGAGCAGAGATAACAGATACTCTGCTGATCAGTGCGGCAGAACATGTCCATCATCTTATCATGAAGAGGGCAGATGTTCTCCTGGAGGTTCTTGGAGGGCTTCACCAGCGTGTGTTTCTTTAATGGAGGTGATTGATAATGAGGCTGGAGATGTTCCTCACAGTAAGAGGCCAAACAAACCAAACAGGACTTGAGAGCTTTCAGTTTCCTGCCAGTGCAGACATCACAGGCCACATCTTCAGCTCCAGCATAGCAGTGATCAGCAGGAGCAGCGTGAGGTCCAGTCTTCTTCAGCTCCTCCACTAAATCTGCTAACATGATGTTCTTCACCAGTTTAGGCCTCCGTTTGAAAGTCTCTCTACACTGAGGGCAGCTGTAGATCCTCTTCTCCTCCTCTTTGTCCCAGTGGTTTTTAATACACTTCATGCAGTAGCTGTGTCCACAGAGAATAGTCACCGGAACCTTCAGTAGATCCAGACAGATGGAACAGCAGAATCTGTCTCGGTCCAGCTGATTTCTTCGCTGCGCCATTTCACCTCCTGATAACGACAGTCAAAGTTTCAGATGTGAGCAGAAAAACAGGAAGATTCACTGTGACTCAGGAAGAGGAGGCTCTTAAAGTGACAGCGTAAGGTTTAATTGTTGAGACACATTAAACACAAAGTCTGTGTAATAATCATCATTAGAACATTATTAGTCACCAGTGAACATTTACTGACAATTGAGTCACGTCCAGACGGAAACGGCACGGAACATAAACAATCTTTTTTGCCATTTTCACAAAATATCTCCATCCAGCGGCCCTGGCAGCCGCCGGGTGAGCTCTGGACTTTGTGTTGATGTGTTGTGGTCAGGTCTCTTATCTCATGTCCACCAGAAACAGGGGGCGCTTCCCCCCGTGGATTATTTGACATGTTTGGTTGCCTAGGAGACTGGTGTGTGCGTGCGTGTGTGCGGGTGTGTGTGTGTGCGTGTGCGTGTGCGTGTGTGTGTGTGTGTGTGTGTGTGTGTGTGTGTGTGTGTGTGTGTGTGTGAACCAGTTGTTCAGTGATGAAGGACCATGCTGAAGAATGTTAACTGACACAGGAGTTGTCCAAGTGGGTGCAGCGTCATCATGGGCCTCACCCTCCTCCACAATCTGAGTTATGATCCAACGACAGTTGAGCAACACCAACATGTGGATTGTTCAAAGTCCAGTCACAGTTTATAAAAAAGCATTTCCAGGGAGCAGTTACTGTAGAGCATTGGTTCTCAAAGTGCGGCCCGGGGGCCAATGGCGGCCCGTAGAAACATTTCTGGCGGCCCTGCAGTGAATTACAGTTGATAGTTTTAATCCAGGAGCTACTAAGCTTGTTAAATGTTTATTGGACATTAATGGATACAGACCAATAAGTGTAAACTGTAGAACTGCAATCTGGTCATTAAAATTATTACAAATAGGATTTATTTCTGTTTTATTTCGATTTTTTTTCCTAAACTGGCCCTCAGGTATCAAAACGTTGAGGACTGCTGCTGTAGAGGCTTGCAGTTACAGTAGAAGTTAGCAACTACTGTAGAAGTTAGCAGTTACAGTAGAAGTTAGCAGTTAGCAGTTATCGTAGAAGTTAGCAGTTATCGTAGAAGTTAGCAGTTACAGTAGAAGTTAGCAACTACTGTAGAAGTTAGCAGTTACAGTAGAAGTTAGCAGTTAAGTTAGCAGTTATCGTAGAAGTTAGCAGTTACAGTAGAAGTTAGCAACTACTGTAGAAGTTAGCAGTTACAGTAGAAGTTAGCAGTTAAGTTAGCAGTTATCGTAGAAGTTAGCAGTTACAGTAGAAGTTAGCAACTACTGTAGAAGTTAGCAGTTACAGTAGAAGTTAGCTGCTACAGGAGCTGGCAGTTACAGTAGATGTTATCAGATACTATAGAAGGTAGCAGATACAGTTGAAGTTAGCAGTTACAGTAGATGTTAGCAGGCTTATTTATTTTCTCAAAGCTTTATTTTTAAGTTAGCAGTTATCGTAGAAGTTAGCAATTACAGTAGAAGTTAGCAGTTACAGTAGATGTTAGCAGGCTTATTTATTTTCTCAAAGCTTTATTTTTAAGTTAGCAGTTACAGTAGAAGTTAGCAGTTATAGTAGATGTTAACAGGCTTATTTATTTTCTTAAAGCTTTATTTTTATATGGAAAACAATAGCATGTTTTCTGTGCAATTGAATAGTTTTATTCATTTACATATTTTTTTTTTAACAGACAAAACGTTTTAACGTTTGTTTAAATGTCGTTCAGACATGAATATCTCAGTGACATGTTTATGTCAGATGGTAACAGCAGGTAAAGTTGTGTACAGATCAACATGTAAACACTTCCCTGCTACGTCGACGTCTGTGCTCTTGCTTTTTCAATCTTGCGATGAGACGACCATGCCTGTCTTTAGCTAGGTCTGTCTGCAGTGGGCCAGCAGGGGGCGCACACCGCTCACTCAGTGTTGTGTCAGGACCTCATACAACCCTAAACTATCTCTTTAAGTGAAGTTTGAATCAGACAGTAAATCTGCAGCAGATCCGAGGCTGCTGTTCTGTAACGACCTCTGACTGGAGCATAAATAAGACGAGTGAACATCCAAGACTTTTAAATGTGGACTGAAGACGAAGAAGAAGAAGCTGAGCCCGTGTTCTTCCTCCTCACTAATTAGCTGACTGGCCTGAAGTGGATCTAATGATGATTGAAGCTGCAGCAGAGCCTCACGCGGCTACTAATAGCTTTCTGTTCAATAAATCACAAGAGCCAATCAGTCTTCCATTACCTTCAATCACACTCACTACAACCACGGAGCACTGAAACGCTGCTCTGTGTGCAGACCATACACGACCACAACAACCCAGTGTGTGTGTGTGTGTGTGTGTGTGTGTGTGGTCCTGAGGTCAAATGTCACACGTTTGTGCTTCATCGCTGCTAAATATTCCCTTTTGCTGTCTTGGGTTATGCCTTTAATACACACACACATATATATATACTGTATGTATATATATATATATATATATATATACATACATATATCCTCCACTGGTTACGTTCATGCTGAGCTCAGTTGTTTCCTGCTGCATTATTAACTTTGACCTTTGCATGTCGGTTCCTGCGCTGACACCGAGCCAAAGAACCGGAGCCAGAAATAAAGTCATAACACATGTTGCATTTTATGAACAGCACACACACACACGCACACACACACACACACACACACACACACACACACACACACACACACACACACACACACACACACACAGGGACAGCTAAAACACGCAAAGCTTCTCCACACACGGGGAACCCCCTGTATTGACAGTACTTAAACTTAAAACTGTCAATCTCCAAACAACAGTCTGGTTTTCCTAAAGTAACATATTCTCTTGTCTCCATGGAAACGCGAGGCCGGCGTTTTTTTCTTTTGATGTTCTCTCTCTGGGAAGCGTTTTCAATAAACTTCACTAAGACGCCGTCTCCGTGTGGACGGGCCCTGAATGAACTATCTGACCCACAGGTTCTTTTTCATTTCATCAGCACTTCCTTTCTCCACTTCCTGTTTCCTGTCTGGCCAGTGTCAGAATAAAGGCACAGTCTTCCTCTGTTATACACTGAATAAAAAAAATAAAAAAACTGTGTGTGTTTACACGTCACTTCCTCTGTGGTTGAAAACTGTGTGTGTTTGTAGTGACATTAAAGGGATAGTTCAGTTTATTTGTAGCCATGATGTTAAAATCACTGATTTTCTCTATGGACTGGTGTGAAATTCTTTGATTCAGAAAAGGCTGCTCTGGAAAATGTTGTCATGTTTTGTTTTCCTGTGCCCGGAGAACGTCGTCAGTGTTGTGATGTTGTTTTTCGTAGCGGACTCCGTTCACCCTCATGATTCACTGTTCATATTTGTAATGTGTGTGTGTACACAACTTATACTCTCATTATTTGTACTGGCACAGCTGTGGCCACCAATTTATGTTTTCACAGTCGCTTTAGTCTGAGTCTTGGCTTAAAGGCAGGATTTGTTTGTTATTGATCAATAACTCCACGCTGACCTTTTTATTTGTAGCATGGTGTAAATCCACGTCCAGCTCTTTCTTCTGCTCGTTAAAGTCACATTTCTGCACTTTTGTCACAGACGTCGGACGAAGAAAACTCTCCTGCAAACACACAGTGTGATACTGTACATTAACGCCAAACATTAGACTTTGTTGCTGCTGTTATATTATCTCCTTATTACCTACACTAATACTGTTGTTTTCATCATCCACGAATAGTAAAAATCGTAAAAAAAAAAAAAATCCTAATAAAATATAATTAAAGAGAAAAAAAAAACTATTTCAATTGAAACTCATATATACATGTATTTTATTTTATTTATTTATTTTAAGCTTTATGAGAACTTAAATTAAACACAATCATTAGCTCATTCAAACTTTTGTCCAAACTATTAATGAATAACGAGCAGTTAAATTAATGATTTCTGTTAATTTGGGGGTAAAATTTGCGTTTGTATTGGTTTGATATAGCCCCTCCCACTCTCCAGCCCAACCCCTTATTTCCCCCTGGGCCCCCACACTCCCTGGACACGCCCCTGCAGCAGCAGCAGCAGCAGCAGTGACTTTGATCAAGGACATGTCCCCGTTGGTGCTTTTTGTCCCTCGTCCAAATTTCTACACTTGAGAGCGTAAGTGGAACTAAATCAGCGTCGGTGTGAGATAGTAAGAGAACAAGAACAAACTCATTCATTACTGTGGGGGCGGACTCATCATTCGTCATCTCTAAGCCCCGCCCACCACCACACACACACACACACACACACACACACCTCACTCTGACTCCACCCACACACACACACAGTCTCCATGTTCATGTCACAGAAACCTGCTTGTTCAGCCAAAACCACGCATGTGTCTGCACATCTGTCCATCCATCCAGTCATCCATCTGTCCATCCTTTCCTCCATCCATCATCTCTGCCCC
>NC_139815.1:832500-895000 GCF_963457635.1 Microchirus variegatus | reverse complement strand
CCACACCAAACCTCATAGAGAAAATCAGTGATTTTAGCTCGCGGGGACACAGGAGCTGCTGGTCTACTGCTGCCTCGTGTGGTCACTTTGTGTCACTGAAGTCAATCTGAACAAAGGTTTTGAAATACCGAACTGTGAAAATAACACATTTGAACTTAGTGATGGAGGCAACAGTGGATCAACAACTCCTGTGTGCTGTGATGTTAAAATCACTGATTTTCTCTATGGGGTTTTGTATTGAAGACAATGAAGTTTATTCACTTCACAAAAGACTTAAATAACAAAAGTCTACGATATCTACGTCACATCTTTATCTCACTGTTAGACAGACTTTTGCAACAGGAAACAGAATTTTGCAAATCGCTCACTCTCCCACACCAGAGTCCAAAAACTGAATATATAAAAAAAAAGTTAAACTTGGATAAATAAACATTTACTGGACGTCACTGTGGTGTTCCATGCTTTCCAGGACTTCACATTATCATAATCATGTGGGAAATGGTGGATAAGATGATGACTAACGTGATTACAAAGCATCCTGTTCCTCACACACACACACACACACACACACACACACACACACACACACACACACACACACCTCCACCACGTCTCTCCGTCTTCCCCGACTAAAAGGTCTGTACTTGCGTAAAGGAAAGTGCCTCCGCCCACGACGTCACTTAAAACCACGTCAAACTGATAACACGACCAGATCTTTATGGAAAGGGAAAGAAAGAAAGGAAGGAAGGAAGGAAGGTATTAAGTGAAACACTGAATGTGCAAACCAGTAAAGAGGGAAATGAACGGTGATGGCAAGAAAAGCAGGTGGAGCTTTTAGAGAAGCAATTAAAGCATCGACTGGAGTGAAAACTCATGTTATCAGGAGTTGACATTTCCTACTGAATTACTCCATCATTTGTGGCTATGATGAATTGCTACGACCTGTGACCTCCATCAGAAAACGTGCTGCCGAAGCCGAGTTGGGAATGCTCATGAGGACGTCTGCCACCTAACGTCAGTGAGCGGCTGAAACCATGTGGAAAGGAAAAAAAAGCTTCGTTACACCATGAAAAGAAAACGATTGCAGCGTCAGCAAAGAGAAAAGAAAGTGATATTAGACCTTTAAAAAATACAATAAATTGTCACCTGATAAAAACCTACATCATGTCTTAAGAGCGTGTTCACGTCTTTATCTTCACTGTTAGACAGACTTTTCCAACAGGAAACTGAAGTTTGTAAAACCGCTCACTCTCCCACACCAAAGTCCATAGAGAAAATCAGTGATTTTAGCTCGTGGGGACACAGGAGCTGCTGGTCTACTGCTGCCTCGTGTGGTCACTTTGTGTCACTGAGGTCAATCTGAACAAAGGTGACCACACGAGGCAGCAGTTAGACCAGCAGCTCCTGTGTCCCTGTGAGCTAAAATCACTGAGTTTCTCTATGGACTTTGGTGTAGGAGAGTGAGTGGTTTACAAACTTTAGTTTCCTGTTAAAAAAAAAAAAAAAAAAAGTCTGTCTAACAGTGAGATAAAGACATGAACATGTGACGTTGATATCATATTCGTATTCAGTGAGTCTTTTGTTTGGTGGCAGCTTTTCCTCGTCCACAGAGGGAGCTTCTGTGTCAGTAACTCATACAACACACACACACACACACACACACACACACACACACACACACACACACACACACACACACACACAGTACAGTACACACCCATGAGCAGTCCAAGTGCACAAAAGCAGACACGCCTTTTTGACCTTTGGGTGAACTGTGGTGTTGTTAACCACACGACTGTGTGGGTCCAACACAGAGACATCATTACCACAGTGAAACACAACAGCAGAGTGGACACAATCTGATCAAGACATGAAAGAACAAAGTGACATGTGTGTGTGTGCGTGTGTGTGCGTGTGTGTGTGTGTGAAAGAGAAACACACTGTTGTTGCAGGTGTTTGCACCACAGGAGATGTTCCGTGGAAACACAGCTAAACTTTAAAAGATGTTCACGCTCACGTTCTGGAGACAAGACGCCAAAGACCAGAGGAGAATTTAAAGACACGCTACGTCACTTCAGCCTCAAGGTGTCTCTCAGTTACAACAATAAATACCAGGGCTGGGTCCACTCAACCCCCCCCACACATGTCAGTGTGTGACCGCATGTGGCCACTGTGTGGCGCTATAGAGAGAGAGAGAGAGAGAGAGAGCGGTGACCAGAGTACAGCAAATGTAGACCACATCCTGAAAGCTCCATAATTCATCTTAATGGTATCATCCATGTTTGAGACTGTGCTGTTGTTGTTGTTGTTGTTGTTGGTTTAATGTTTCCTCCCCGGAGACTCTTCACTCTCATCGCCATAAATATGACGGGTATATTAACGAGCATCACAACGGCGTCTGGTCGTCGGGTTTTTGCGGCTGCTGCAAGAAGAAGCTCCATCAGGAACCACAGGAACACACACACACACACACACACACTTCAGTCTGTGGTCCAAAACCAGTTGACCGTGTTTTTAATAAACCTCATAACTCCATTACACAAACGGCCCGACCACACACACACACAACACTCCCCTCTGCGCGGCTTAGTTCGGTTTCCATTACTATAGCACCTCCCTCCTCAATGTGGGCGGAGTCATCACAGTAAGGTGAATAATAGCCAATTCACACGGGATAAGAAATCTCAGTAAAACAAACAACAATGACAAGAACAACCACGAGAAGAAGAAGAAGACACACAGCAAAGGTCAGGATCCAGACACACATCAGCCTCTTATAGAATCATCTCCATGGAAACACAGACAGACTGAAGCATGAGCAGAGGACAACATCACATTATCTCCAACAAACACAAACCACTGTCAACAACAACAACAACAACAATAGAGTCCACGTCCTGAGGGAAAGACCATTTGACTCCACGTCCTCAGACCTGAGGCTCATTCTCAACATTCCTCAGTCTCCTCCTCTGTTTACTTTAACACCAAGAAAACCAGGAACACAACACACACATCAGTGTGTAGTGAAGTAATCAAAGTTAAACTTTAATTGAAATGACTAACGGAGGTTAATTAGTTACCAAGTTATGAGTCTGATCAGAGTCCAGTGAACAAAAATGCAGTTTAAACAAGAACAGTAATAATGTATCGATTAAAGCAAACACAAGTAAATGAACACAAATATGTTTCAGTTTAATCTTCAACAAAAACATTCAAATATGATTATTTTAATTACAGTTATTTAGTCTTTTTCCAAAGTTAAGTCACACATTTAAGGATCTTAACTCACCTCTGCCTCTGCTCATTTGTTTCAACAACTCAGTGCTTACAGAAAATGCTAACATGCTAACAAAGGGACTAAATGGCTAACACAAAATGCTACCAAGCTGACAAAAACAGAAATGGCTCATTATGATAACAACTAAATGCCTAACAGGTTAATAAAACATGCGAATTAAAAAGCTAACTGGCCAACTGAAATAGCTAACATGCCAACAAAGAAAAGGCTAACTGGCTAAAAGGTGACAAACAGGTTAACAGGTAAAAAAAAGAAAAAAAACAGAGAAGAAGCTAACATGCTGTCATACTAAAGGCTAACTGGCTAACAGAAAATGCTAAATAGTGAAAGGTTAAGTGTCTCAAAGAAGATGTTAACTTGCTAACAGACTCACTGATGACTCGGGGAAATGATGGGGATGTTGTGGGTTCAGACTTCTGAGTGACATGAGACACCAGGATGTGTACACATACTAAGAGGAAGTGACCTCACTTGACCCGGAAGTAGCTTCCGGTGTTTCTTTTGTGTATTTATATATAAATATATATGTGTATATATATATTTTAAAGAATCATCTCTTTATTAGATATCTTAAGAACATGTTCATGTCTTTATCTCACTTTGTTCAGATTGACCTCAGTGACACAAAGTGACCGCACGAGGCAGCGGCAGACCAGCAGCTGTCTGTGTCCCTGTGAGATAAAATCACTGATTTTCTCTGTGGCCTTTGGTGTGGGAGAGTGAGTGGTTTACAAAACGTGTTGCATGTTGTGTCACAGTGAGATAAAGATGTGAACATGTGACACAGACATCGTAGACTTTAACTGGTGAGGACTTTATCAGGTCAAGTGGTTAAAAGTCAGTTGTTTCCTTGTGTCCCTGCTGCAGCCATGTTTGTCAGAGTGTCTGTGTTTTGCAAATACCTCATTTGTTTGCTCATAAAGTCGTTACAGAGCAGTCGAGACGACACCTGGGTCATAAAAGGTTCTCATTTCCTCACAGAGACTCACATGCAGACACACATGATTCACATGCACCTGTACGTCTCACATTCCTTCTCTCAACATCCACATCTGCAAACATCTCCAGTGTCCTGCAGTGTGTGTGTGTGTGTGTGTGTGTGTGTGTGTGTGTGTGTGTGTGTGTGTGTGTGTGTGTGCTGTATTTCTATATTATTAGGTATATTTGATGATGTCAAATAAACATACAATAAACGGTTTTAAACCGAGACCAAGAGCTTAGCCCCACACACACACACATCCACACACACCCCCCCCCCCACACACACACACACAAACAAACACACACACACACACACACACAAACACACAAACACACACACACACACAAACACACACACACACACACACACACACACAAACACAAACACACACACACAAACACACACACACACAAACACACACACACACAAACACACACACAAACACACACACACACACACACACACACACATCACATCACGTTGCTCATTAACTTTATTACATCCCATCAGTTTATGATCTTTCTCACCCGTTGTTGTGATAATGGTTTTAACATCAGTGTGAATCCAGGTGCAGCTGCATGTGTGAACACACACACACACACACACACACACACACACAGGGATGGCCAGTATTTCTCATTCTCTTTACAATGACAAAGTATTATTTTGACCACACGAGGCAGCAGCAGACCAGCAGCTCCTGTCTATGGACTTTTTGGTTTCCATAGATTCTTCTGTTTAAAGGCCACCTTGTGTTTTTCTTCATATTTAATATTGGAAACATCCCTTTAATCGTGTTGCATTTGTATTTTTTCATGCTTGTTGCCGGAGGTTTTTATCTTAATTATGATTTATTTTTATTTTTATGAGGTTTCATTCTTTAGAGTGCGTCTCCTCGCTATTGTCTCTCCTCTCTCCTGGGTCTGTGGAGGTCAAAGGGTCAAAACACAAGGGATTGTGGGAAGTGAAGAGGGTCATTATCGCTCAGATGTGGAGACCATGAGACCAGAGATTTGTCTCTGGGAAAAAAAAGACATGGAGCAGCAGAAAATGGACAAAACTGCACACACACACACACCCCTACACACACACACTAATACACACAATACAATAACGATGTACCTTTTTGTTAAACAGGTGGTTAATTTTACACATCCTGTGAGTAATTAACTTAACTGTGTGTGTGTGTGTGTGTGTGTGTGTGTGTGTGTGTGTGTGTGTGTGTGTGTGTGTGTGTGTGTGTGTGTGTGTGTGTGTGTGTGTGTGTGTGTGTGTGTGTGTGTGTAAATGCTCAGACGTGTCTGCAGGTCATTATGAAGCGCTGCAGGTGAACCTGGTGATAACTGGAGTAAATGGATTTAACGAGAGCAGTGATGGAGGCCAAACGCACACACACACACACACACACACACACACACATGTGAACACACACACACACGTGTGACACACACGCAGCTGCTTGTAAACACAGTTCACACAGGTGGCTTTACTTGTCATGTAAACACGTTAGTCCGACTAAAGTACAGCTCGTCCTAGTCAGACTAACATACCTTGATAATGTGATTCATAGTCTGATTACTGACGTGATGTACACACTACTGGAGTCAGACTTCTGCACCGAAACGTCCTCCCGAAAAGTGCAGGAAAACCTGGCACCGGATTAATGAAAGACACATATAGACGAGCAGATGCAGGAATTGGACTCACAAGCTTCTAGTTGACAACTGGCCGTACCACTGAGCCACCGTGGCTCAACCTTATCCTAGAAAATGACTTTTGATACCCAAGTACAGTAAATGTCATAAACTTTAAGACTTTTACTTAAGTGATATTATAATACTTGCATGATACTTGTACTCTAAAAGTATCACTTCAAAATATACTTCATACGATTTCCTCCAGACGCTAAAACGCTGCGTGCTAACTTCCTCACGTGTCATGTGACTTCCTGGCAACCGGCCAGACTCTCAGGCCGGCCGTGTCCCATGTGAGGCAGGAAACGAGGCCCAGAGGACGGCGAGCTCAGCACAGGAAGAGAGTACAGTGTGTGTGTGTGTGTGTGAAAAATACAGCTCAATAATGACAAAAAATCACTGTGTTGACTTTTATCAGAGCAGTTTTTTTTAATGTGTACATACATGTCCAGCATGGCTTGTTAACACACTCAACTAGAGGTGAACACACAACAACAACAACAACAACAACACATATGTATAAAATCTGACTTTTTCTACAGAAAAACAAACACCCGCTAGCAACCAAATCCAAATCAAATCCAAAAAAAACCACAAAAACTAAACTGGAATGTTATTAACAAACAAAAACACACACATTTTCATTGATTCACTTTCTCTCGTGATGGCAGGTTAGGTTTTTTTTATTTTGTCGTCATACGTGATATGACAAATATGTGCAGCGTTAAAATGACCGAGTCAGGGTTCTGTTCTGGTCATGTACCGTAGAGACGAGCGGTCAGTGAACGCATCGTCACTCATCTGCTCTTAGAACCGTCACAAAGGTCACGGCATGGAGGAGTGTCATCAGCTTCATCATGAGGCCTTCAGGTGTAGCTGGTGAATGGGAAAAACCAGTCTTATTATCTACAAATATCATCGCTCCACTGATTCAAGGACTTTGATCACATGACTGTCCAACTGTTCTCACGTAAATCACAGACTTAGACAATAATTCACTTTTCTGAACGAAACATGAACTCTTTAGTCCAACTAATAATCCAGCTCGCCTGTTGAAGTGAGATTTGTGTCACGTGAACGCAGCATTAGTTGGACTAACACACCTGGATCGTGTGATTCATAGTCCGATTACACCTGCACGTTCGTCGGGAAAATCACGTCGTCTGCGATCCTCGGCTTCGCGTGAACTCTGCGAAGTCTTCTCAAAACCCGTAACGACCGTGGGACTGGAGTCAGACTTGCGGTTCTGCACACACACACACACACAAGCGCATGTCCTCCCTGGTCTTTGACAATCTGTGTATCATTCGCTTGCTTTTTTTCCAAAATGACAACAAAACCAGACAGCGAACTGTTAGTTCATTTCATTTTCCAAATAAAATGCAAAAGATGATTCCATCGAACTCAGGTTACGTGACCTGGAATTGAAGAGAAAACAGTCCGACTGCGGCTAAAATCAGATTTGTAAACCTGTCCGATCAGAATCTGATCTTCCTAAACGACTGTTTACATTATAAGAGACGCTACGTGACAGGAAGACACTTTGAAATCCTATCTGTCTCCTAACCCCCGAAAGTTCAAGGCGACTGAGTGTGAGATTCAGAAGACGATGGAAAACAGTTTTCTTGTCGACCATCTGCAAAACCAGATGCTCTCTGGTTTCATGGGGACGAGTGTCCACAACCCTTTGTCTCACGATGGGAAAACGACCACGAGCCAAATCAAAGTTTTCAGTCATTTCAGTAAAACCTGGAACACTCTGGACACAAGTACTCGGACACACTGGCTTTGTCTCCACTGAAGGACAATCTTAAGAAGACATTTTGGACAATGCCATGCTTCCAACTTTACGTCAACACTTTGAGGAAGGTCCTTTTCTGTTCCAGCATGACTGTGTCCACAGTGGAGACAAAGCAAGGACTATAAAAGACATGGTTTGACCTTTGGGACGAACTGGAGCAGAGACAGTGAGTCAAACCTCATCAATGACACAGTTCACATAGAAAGACTTCAAGAACTTGAGGAGAGTTCTGAAACCAAGTCCTTTTGTCCATGGAGTGCATATTTTGAATTGACTAATGAATAATTAATTAATTTGTATAATAAATGTTCTTTAAAAGATAAACAAATAAATCATAGTTAAAAGGGGTAAAAAAAATAAAAATCTCTCGCGACACATCTGTGGGTCCCGGGCCCAGAGTTTGGGAACCACAGGAGCTGCTGTCAGAATCCACAAAGCTGACAGGAAACAGTCTCAACTTGTATTGATTTTGTTTTCCTTTGAGTGTGACGCAACCACACTCTGACGTGTGAGGAGAGTGAGCTGCAGCGACACATGGACCCTTGCTTTCATCGACATCAGCCTCAGTCTACGATATCTCACTGTTAGAGAGTCATTTCTGACAGGAAACTGACGTTTGTAAACCACTCACTCTCCCACACCAAAGTCCATAGAGAAAATCAGTGATTTTAACATCACAGCACACAGGAGTTGTTGATCCACTGTTGCCTCCATCACTAAGTTCAAATATCTTATTTTGTCACTTCAGTGTCCTTTGTTCAGATTGACCTCAGTGACACAAAGTGACCACACGAGGCAGCAGTAGACCAGCAGCTCCTGTGCCCCGTGAGCTAAAATCACTGATTTTCTCTACGGACTTTGGTGTGGGAGAGTGGGTAGTTTTACAAACTTCAGTTTCCTGTTTACAAAAACATATTTAAAGGTGCCATATGTAAGAATGTGGCCAAAAAACGATTCAAATTCAAAATACCTTTTAGGTTTCGTTTTCTAACGTAACTGGCAGCCCGTGGTTGCTCGGCAGCTGAGACTCTACTGACTGCAATGATTGGTAAACGGCGGTAGGTGGCGCCACATGACGCCAAAACATGATTTCAAAACATAAACATGATTTGCAGTCTGCAAAATATATTTTTTAATGCAAATATTTTGTCTGTACTGTTGTTGTTGGTGAGTTCAGTTTGTTATATGAACATTATTCCCGAGTCTCTGTGACATATTAGGAGGATTTTATGATTTATTACATAATGCACCTTTAAATATAGTAGTCGTGTCGTTATGAGGCGAGTGTGACGTCTCCTTGTTCAGACTTAAACTGATAAACCTGCCAGACACTGTTTTAATGTTTTCTGTTGCTGATCCAGAAGGAAGGAAGGAGAGGGGGAAGACAGACAATAATGTGTTTGTGTGAGTGTAAGAGGGAGAGAAAAAGGGGGGGAGGAGAAAGAGAGAGAGAGAGAGAGAGAGAGAGAGAGAGAGAGAGAGAGAGAAAGAGATAAAGATAGAGAGGGAAATAGAGAGAGAGGGCCATTGTTGTTGTTATGATCCCCTCGGGCGTCGAGGGCCGGGCTGAGTATGCAGAGGGTGGAGATGAAGACAGTGTGGGAAATTTACAGTCAGAAAACACACACACACACACACACACACACACACACACACACACACACACACACACACACACACACACACACACACACACACACACACACACACACACACACACACACACACACACACACACACACACACACACACACACACACACACACACACACACACACACACACACACACACACACACACACACACACACACACACACACACACACACACACACACACACAGTCCTGGATTCACTCCAAGTCAGCGTCACCTTTCACAGAATCACTCAGAAGTGCTGACTCTGACGGGTTTTTGTCAAACTCAGGTGAACTCCGCTATTTCCGGCCCGTGACACTGAGCAGGTGGAGGTGACCGAGGAGAAAAGGAGCTTTGAGCACTTTTGTTCCTGAGCCTGTCCAAACACGATCTGATGTGTCTGCAGGACGAGCAGGAGAGGGAGGAAGAAGACAAGGGCGTGGGGACGGGGGGACGGGGGGGGGGACAAGCTTTTAACGCTGATTAGCTGAGTCCGCCAACCATCCCCCACCCTCCTCCTCAGCAGACCCTGGTGATGAGGAGGTGAGCGATGGACACAGGACACTGTTTCCTGGCAACGTCCATCGACGGAGGCCACAGATCAATCTCCAGACTTCTGCTTCCTTTTCCTTCCTTTGAGCACAAGTGTCCTGTCAGCGGCGACTCTGGCTGCGTCCACACACACACGCTTCAGTTAGGTTTCAAAAGCATCGACTGGGCTCCGTTTTCAGGCATTGACAACAGTGTGGACGGCAGGGCGTGTCCCTAAAGGAGTTGGTGTGGGTTGTTTTTTATTCTAAATATGTTAGAAAATAATAAAAAGCAACAACTCTGCTGTGGATCCCCTGAAGTCGGATTTCAAACTCAGAAAGTTTTGCTGCATTTAACCCTAACCCATCTGAAGTCGGAACTGGGAGTCAACTTCCAGCTGAGAAAAGTAGTTCCGGTTGCAGTCGGAAAACAAAGCAGAAGTAGGTCTGAAAAACCAGAAAAAGGTGTTTTTATTCGCAGGCCAAGGAAGCAGCAGTCTTAGCCACAAAAAAATCAACTGATAATGTCACAAAAAAATTTCCGATTGAGAAAAATGGATGTCATTTTTAGGATTCAGCCGTGCAAAATGGTCCTCATTCAGTTGAAAAGACAGACAACTTACAAAAAAAAAAAATTGTCACCCAGTGTAATGGTATCGTCCAAGGATATTGGTATCTTCCAAGGATGATTGTATCGTCCAAGGATGATGGTATCGTCCAAGGATGATGGTATCGTCCAACAGGAGCCTGGTAGCAGCAGTTTAATCTTAAATCTTAAAGTTTCACAATAACGGGAGTTTGTCTAAAATATATATTATACAGTAAATTAAATATTATAATCAGGTCTTTGCATTTGCCAATCAAATGCCGATTAATTGTGACTTTGCTTTCGAGTGCGTGAATCGACGTGACGGCTCATTTACGGTCGTCTTTAACAAGTTTCTTCTCCTCTGACCCAGCGCTGTGTTTGAGCTCGCACCGAGAATGTGGGTCACATGAGCTGTTGGCAGAGGGATCGAGCCATCAAAGCCCCCCCAAGGGAGGGGGGGAGGAGGTCAGTCTAACCACCCACCCCCCCGACCCTTGTCTCAGCTGCAGGAAATCCATTCTCTCCTCACCACATGTGTGTAACCTGAGCCTGTGAGTGCGGCAGCGAAACTAACGCTACCTCAGATAAGCTTTAGATCCACACACACAAAAACTTTAAAATATTGAATATATTAAAAAGATTTTACGGTGATTTATGGAAGAATTGTAGCCTCAGTGATAGCATCTCTACATCGTGCATTTCCGAGTTCCGAGTCGAAAGCTTCAACTGGAACGCCCAACCGGTCGGATTTCTCAAACTCGGAGAGTTGCTGCGTTCCGTTTACATCGGAGGTTGGAACTGGGAGTGACATCACCTCCAATTATTCCAATCATAACAATTATATAAAGTAACTTGTTGGAATGTCTACTTCCTGTCAGCAGGCAGCTACCTAAGCCCCGCCCATGGTCAGAAAAAGAAAAACCCAGGGAGCGCAAAAAAGAAATCTTTAGAGCGAAATTCCGATCATTTCAAACAAATAAAATACAATGATTTTCAAATTTTAAATCGAAATTTTACTTACTGATTAAACCAACACACTCCTCATCTTTTCTCTGCTGGTCAGAGATGAAACGAGACAGTTTTGATCGTCAGGGTTCAAGGTTTAGTTTAGGGGTCGTGTGGAGGGTTAAGAGCATTTGCGCACACCTGCTGTTTTTTAATGAAGAGGATTAGTGTGTTTGATCACATGATCCTGTGAGGGCCGAGCCCACCCTGACGCCGACTCCTCAACAAAAAAAACCCCACAGATCGTTTAAAAAAAAAAAAACGCTGAGCCGTCCTCCGTCTCGTCTGGAGGAGAAATAAAAACGTCTCATTGTTGACAGGACAGTGTCTCTGTGAGACTGAGCCACATCAATGACCGTTAAAGGGAGAGGCTCCGTTCTAACGTCTCTGTTTACCTTTGGCATTCAAAGGCTCTTTAAATGGTTTCCAAGAAAGGAAAGAGAAGAAGAAGAAGAAAAGAAGAAGAAGGTGGAACTATTGTCTGACTATGTGGGCACAGGAATCACAGGATAATTATGATGACACAAGGGGTTTTGTTATTGTACGACCGTTAGTCACAATTTTAGAGAAATAATTTGACAACTTGGGGAAACTGTATCAGACTGTATCTGTCTCAGGCTAAAATTTGTGATTTTTAAATTTTTTAAAAGCCATTTAATCTGTACATTACTGCTGAAGTCTGAGTGGCCACAAAAACTGTCCCACTCACTCTCCCACACCAAACCCCATAGAGAAAATCAGTGATTTTAGCTCGCGGGGACACAGGAGCTGCTGGTCTACTGCTGCCTCGTGTGGTCACTTTGTGTCACTGAGGTCAATCTGAACAAAAGATTTCAAACACAGAAGTGACAAAATCAGACATTTGAACTCAGTGATGGAGGCAACAGTGGATCAACAACTCCTGTGTGCTGTGATGTTAAAATCACTGATTTTCTCTATGGACTTTGGTGTAAGACTTGTTATTGTTTCTTGTGTCCCTGCTAACAGCTAACATGTTTTCACTCACTTCAGAGCAAGTGTCCATGTGTCCGCCGTCATTACGCACTTCAACCACGCTTTAGAAGACCTGAACTTTCCCCTTTAGCGACAAACTAACCCTCAATCCTTCGCAGCTGCAGAAATAGGTGAAGAGAGAGAGAGAGAGAGAGAGAGAGAGAGAGGGATTCCTGGTAACAAAATAACAATAATAAAAACAATCTTAAAATAAAATTTAAAAAAGCACACAAAATTAATCCCAACAAAAATGACAATGTGCAAACTTCTCTCATATAAATAGACCACAGTCAATGCATCGTAGAGCACCATGGGAGATGGGAGGTTAGTGTGTGTGTGTGTGTGTGTGTGTGTGTGTGTGTGTGTGTGTGTGTGTGCGTGCGCGCAGTATCTGCATGGATCTACTACCACATGTTCTAAGAGTTTGCAGAGCACACTGGAGACAAATGGAGGAGACGTGTGTGTGTGTGTGTGTGTGTGTGTGTGTGTGTGTGTGTGTGTGTGTGTGTGTGTGGACCAGAGGAGGCAGGGTCTCAGGTCCAGTTCCGGTTCTCAGTTCAGCGTCCTCCTCACTCACGTCCAGGGTCAGACCCAGTCCTGCAGCGAGCGCTTGCAGTGCACCAGCAGCCGCGGCGCCCCTTTGCTCTGCAGCGTGTTGATGATGGCGTAGATCAGTCCCAGGATGCACAGCACCAGGACCAGCGGGATGGTCACCATCAGGATGTTCATGGTCCGCTCCTCGCTGTCGTCCACCTTCAGCACCACGTCCACCTCGTTGGCGTCCTCCTCGCGACCCTCCCGGTAGTCTTCGTCTTTGTCGCCGTCCGATCCTTTGCCCGCGTCCTTGTCGGTTCCTCCGCCGCCGCCGCGATCTGTCCCACCGCCGTCTTTGCCCTGATCGCCGTCGCGTCCCGCATCCGGGTCGAACGGTGGACGGTTCACGTCGGGGTGTTTGCGCTCAGGGTCCGTGTCCGCGTCTCTGTCCGGGTCCAGGTCCACACTGCAGCCCATGAAGTCTCGGAGTATGGACTTGGGGTAGCCTGGCTCACTCTTCATGCGGTGGTTGTCAAACTTCCAGTATTTAGACCCTTTGTAGAAGAAGGTGTACGCTGGAGGAGACGAGGAGACAAGGAGACAAGGAGATGTCTAAGTATCTTCAATTCTACATTTGTGGTGATCTGAGGTACTGACACAATAATCAGAAAACCAGAAAAAACTGATTTTATCTACATCAGTTTAAGTCTACGATATTTACGTCACATTTTGACGTCTTTATCTCGCTGTTAGACAGACTTTTCCAACAGGTTGTAAACTTTTCACTCTCCCACACCAAAGTCACTCACTCTCCCACACCAAAGTCCATAGAGAAAATCAGTGATTTTAACATCACAGCACACAGGAGTTGTTGATCCACTGCTGCCTCCATCACTAAGTTCAAATGTCTTATTTTGGAAATTCGGCATGTGAACGCCTTTGTTCAGATTGACCTCAGTGACACAAAGTGACCACAAGGGGCAGCAGTAGACCAGCAGCTCCTGCGTGCTGGGATGTTAAAATCACTCATTTTCTCTATGGGGTTTGGTGTGGGAGAGTGAGTGGGACAAACTTTCTGCAGATTCACATACATGTCGTCATTGTGATGACATCATGACCACACCCTAATTCTGCATTTAACCCCTCCTTACCATCATCACACACACACGCACGCACACACACACACACACACCTCCATCATCACTGAGGAAGGTCCCCTTGGGACTGGACGGCACTGACGACCCCCAGACGCTGATCTGTTTTGGGTAACCTCTGTCAGCTGAGCGCGACTGCTCGTTGAAGCGCCAGTACCTGCAGGGGGCGAGAGTGAGCAGAGGAGAAGATGCAGCTGGCTGTTTATTACAGCGACATAAACAAGGACACCGCGTGTTTACTGTTAACGTCACAACTGTGTACACGGAACTTCCAGATGATGTGACCTTCAGTGTCGGGAGTTTACAACAAACACTCGATATTCTAGTGCTTTAGAGGTAAAATAATAAAACAATACCTTTCTCTTTTTTAAATGGTTGCCAGAATGGACCGAACATGCAGCTGACCACAGCTAACGTGGCTAAACGTGGCTGTATTTGTTGCTAATGTTTTAAAAGATCGACTGTCCCAAAAATTTCGATTAAAAGTAGTGCTGGGGGCACGTTAACGACGGTTAACGACATCAACGCTAACGCACGTTGGCGCATGACGCGTTTCCATGACGACTGAGCGGAAAAAGACGCGTGTGACGTCATGTTTACGCGCCGCGGCACCTGAGCAAGGTGATGTTTACCAGTTAGCTCCGTTAGCTTTAGCCTACAGTGGAACTGGAGCGGTGTTTGTTAAAGGAAAAGAGCAGCGCTACAAATAAAGTTTAGCGTTACTTTAGAGACTCATTTTAACAATCAGGAATCACGTAAACATGACGTCACGCGGATATTTTTCGGTCAGTCGTCATGGAAACGCGTCATTCGCGCTGTTAACCGCCGTTAACGTGCCCAGCACTAATTAAAAGTCAAATCAAACTAATCCACGAGCACACTGGACAGCAGGTTCAGGCTCAGTTACCAGTCTCCTTGGAAGAGGTAAGTGTAGCCGGACGGCTCCCACCAGATCGCTGCGTCTATCCGGTCGTATGGAATATCCCGACCAAAATCTGTCAGCTCCTGTGGATAGCCGGGTTCCAGATTAGCCTCCCTGAAGAGCCAGAATTTATTTCCTGAGGAGAGGAAAGGATAAGTCTGATTACCCGTGGGTCAACATACACATTTATGTCAGGTTAAGTCTACGATATCTACGTCATACATGTTCTTTATCTCATTGTTTGACAGACTTTTCCAACAGGAAACTGACGTTTGTAAACCTCTCACTCTCCCACACCAAAGTCCATAGAGAAAATCAGTGATTTTAGCTTGCGGGGACACAGGAGCTGCTGGTCTACTGCTGCCTCGTGTGGTCACTTTGTGTCACTGAGGTCAATGAACAAAGGATTAGTGACAAAATAAGACATTTGAACTTAGTGGTGGAGGCAGCAGTGGATCAGTGTCCCGCTGATTTTGTCTCTGAACTTTGGTGTGGGGAGAGTTAGCTGCAAAGTCAGCAAAGAGAGCTGAACTATCCCTTTACCACACACAATCAGACAGGCACAGACATGCTTATGTGCACACATTTCATTTCCTGGCACAGAGAATGTTGAATAATTGGAATTGAATGAGGAATAAAAAGTGAACAACATGAAACAAAACAAAACAAACCCACACTTGTGAATGAAATGAGTATAATAACGATTTGTTGGCAGGAAAACAAAAAGCTCAGCATTGCTGAGTGAGAAGTTTGTGTTTGGCTTGTAATTAACTGCTCAGAGTGACTCTCTTGAGTCAGGTTCTCTATTCTTTCTCCTGCTGTTTGTCCACATCAGGACCAGCATCCAGACCGGCTCACTGTCAAACGGCGCTTTTCCACTACATCATACCAGCATGGCTCAACTCTACAGGGTTTGGTCTGGTTTTCCAACAATGTAGCTCCTCCAATTTTCAAACTGTGGGTCGATTTTGGTAACTATTTTGGAGCCATGAGTAGACTTTGATCACTTTAAAGAGGCCAACACTTGTTGTTATTGTTGTTGTCAGTTCTTTGCTCCCTGTGTAACGTGAACGTTGGAGACTCAACATCTGTAGAGAACAGGACGTTGCTGCAGTATTTCCTGCGGTTTTGAATCCCATGACTTATGGTGTGACTGCTGCTCAGCGTGACACCAGAGAGCTGCAGGGATTCCTTCCTGCTGTGTCACTGTTGTTTGTCTGAAGGTGTAAACAGTGCGGGATAAAAAAACAGCTGTGATACAACGATGCCTGCTCTGTTTTACTGTAACGTTATCTCATGTTCTCTCCACATCTGCACTACACCTTTACTTTTATTGCTAATAAATACATTCAGCCCTGGTATTTCTCAACATATAGAGTATATAGCAGTGACCGCCCACTTTAAGACCGTCTATGGTTGTGGAAGTAAATTTACCACCAATTATTTTATATATTGATATTTTCGGAAAATCCATACATAAAAAGATTTTTTTTACAAGAGTTCCAAGATGAATCATGACCATAAAAGAGCAGAAAATGACTGTGTACATAGATATTCTGAGAGCAGAGGAACAAGGGTCAAATTGTTTTTTTTTGCACAACTCCTGCTCCAGATCAACGGCATTTGAACGCAACATATTTATTTACAGCGACACTCAAACGCAACAGACTGAGGCTCACTGACCACTTCAGTCACTTCAGTACTTTACTGTATATTCACAGAGGTAATATACATCTCCTGATATCTCGTGAGGCCGTGTGTTACACATCGGACCTTTAAATTGAAAAGAGCGGTTGCGTGAGCCAGAAAACGTAAAAACAGATTTTTATTGCCGACACAGCATATGCACAGGGTTGATATTTGGCACGTGGAAGCAAGGCGTCGTCACTCCTCGCGAAGGGAACGGGCGAGCTGACCACAGCGGGGAGTCAGGACTCGTGAGAATAATCTCTACTAGAGCTGTGGTTTCTGATGTTTGCTGCCATCACTGCTGATGGATGTGGAACATAACCCAGGACACGTCGTCTCCACCATCAATCACACAAAACGCAAACAAATCACACTTGGCAAAGTGGGCGAAACGCAAACGTGCGACAGAAAAGCACAGCGACGGCAGTGGTTTGACGTCTTCCACTCTAACCCTGGACCTGACAGAGTCCTGGTCCTGGATCAGAACCAGTTTGTCCAGAACATTATCTCCACTTAACCTCAACAGAACAAACTATAGAGTAAGATATCATATATATTAACCTAACCCAGTATATCAACAAGATCTGGTCTCAGATGTTCATGATAATGATAATAATAATAATAATAGTAATAATAATAATAATATCCATCATGCTGCTTTCAAATCACATTTATTATATTGAATAAACGTGTGAAACACACTAAATATGAAATATATATATAATAAAAAACATGGAATTCACAAAATTATATATATATTTTTTAAAAGTCACTGTTTTTTTGTGATGTAGCAGTGAATTTTCAACGTATTTACAGTGGATTTTACACTATATTTACAGTGTATTTACAATGTATTTTACAGTGAATTTACGATGTATTTTACAGTATATTTACAGCGTATTTACGATGTATTTTACAGTGTATTTTAGTGATTTACACTGTAATTACAGTGTATTTTACAGTGTATTTACGATGTATTTTCAACATATTTTACAGTGTTTTTACAGTGTACACTCTCTCACACATACACTTACACACTCTCTTGCTCACACACACACACTATCACACACTCACTCGCTCACACCCTCACATACACACACACTCTCTCGCTCACAGACCCTCACATACACTCTCTCTCTCAAACACACACACTATCACACACTCACACACATACACTCTCTCGCTCACACACTCTCACATACACTCTCTCTCTCTCTCTCTCTCTCTCAAACACACACACACACTCCTTCCTCTTCCTTTCTCTAGTTCTTTCCGTGTGTGAACATTTTCTTCTCAGCTCAGTGTCACAGTGAGCAACAATGACATCATCCTCCTCCTCCTCCTCCTCCTCCTCCTCAACAGCTGCCCCTAAAGCCGGTGCTTTCCCCGCTTCACGCTGCGTTAAAAGCCCTTTGCTTCTTTTCCTTTTTTCAAACTTCACCTCTCCATTGTTTAAAGCTCTCAGCGACTCACAGCAGAAATAACGAGCCGTGCTAAAGGAGATTTATGCTCCGCATGTAGAAAACATTAAGTGCCGCCGCGTTCTTAAAGGCTGCACATACGCGATGTACGTCTCCAGTGTTCTGTGCAGACGATGGATTAAAAGTGCATTAAAAAAAAAGTGACAGAGTGAAGACGTAGCAGTTTGGTGATATGAACCTCGCACACTTTGAAACGTGTCGACAAAGATGGAACGAGTATTTTTGCAACTTAAAGCTGCGACAAATGTGAGTGGGTGTGAGTGAACGTTGTGACTCCACAGATCTAAATCAAGCCCTGTTTTAACACAAGTCGTAAATATCTCTGCTTCTCTACCAACGTCATCCAAACACTGACGATGCTATTTATTCTATTTATCTACGTTTGGAAGCGTGGCTGTACACATGAAGCACTAACAGATCATCAGTCATGGTCCAAAGCCTTGACACCAGGATGCAGACAAATAGTTTATTTCCCCCATGAAATAGATTGAATTGACTTGATTTCAGCCAATTAAAAAACAACTTAAGCAATAAAATCTCCGTCAGTTTAAGTCTACGATATCTATGTCACATGTTCATGTCTTTATCTCACTGTTAGACAGACTTTTCCAACAGGAAAGTGAAGTTTGTAAACCACTCACTTTCCCACACCAAAGTCCATAGAGAAAATCAGTGATTTTAACATCACAGCACACAGGAGTTGTTGATCCACTGTTGCCTCCATCACTAAGTTCAAATGTCTTATTTTGTCACTTCAGCGTTTGAAATCCTTTGTTCAGATTGACCTCAGTGACACAAAGTGACCACACGAGGCAGCAGTAGACCAGCAGCTCCTGTGTCCCCGCGAGCTAAAATCACTGATTTTCTCTATGGGGTTTGGTGTGTGAGAGTGAGTGGTTTACAAACTTCCTTTACACTGAGTTTGTATTGCTGTCACTTTATAAACAGTACCATAATATAACAATCATGTATTTTCTGAAAGGTTGTCCTGCTCCCAAAACAGGTGAGCGTGCACAAACTTACCTTTAAAGAAGACGAACCTGCCGTCGTGTCTTTCATAAGCAGCATCTATGTCTCCAGGTAAGCCTCTCCAGAAGTGACCGATGGGCATGGGGTAGTTATCCAGAACCCTGTTCCTGCGGACCCGCCAGAACCAGCGGCCCTGAGGACAGAGAGGACAAAAAATAAGGAAAAAATAACTAAATAAAAGTGCTTTCGCTCCGTCTACAAGCTCACACACCTGAAAACTTCACACATGATTACATGATCTTTCACTCAACAGGAAGCGGATTCTAGAAGATTGTAGAACTTCTAGAAAACGATAGTAGAATTTGAAACTATAAGTAGAATTTGGAACTATAAGTAGAATTTGGAATTATAAGTAGAATTTGGAACTATAAGTAGAATTTGGAATTATAAGTAGAATTTGGAACTATAAGTAGAATTTGGAATTATAAGTAGAATTTGGAACTATAAGTAGAATTTGGAATTATAAGTAGAATTTGGAACTATAAGTAGAATTTGGAATTATAAGTAGAATTTGGAACTATAAGTAGAATTTGGAACTATAAGTAGAATTTGGAATTATAAGTAGAATTTGGAACTATAAGTAGAATTTGGAATTATAAGTAGAATTTGGAACTATAAGTAGAATTTGGAATTATAAGTAGAATTTGGAACTATAAGTAGAATTTGGAATTCTAAGTAGAATTTGGAACTTTAAGTAGAATTTGGAACTATAAGTAGATTTTAGAACTATAAGTAGAATTTAGAACTATAAGTAGAATTTGGAATTATAAGTAGAATTTGGAACTATAAGTAGAATTTGGAATTATAAGTAGAATTTGGAACTATAAGTAGAATTTGGAATTCTAAGTAGAATTTGGAATTCTAAGTAGAATTTGGAACTTTAAGTAGAATTTGGAACTATAAGTAGATTTTAGAACTATAAGTAGAATTTAGAACTATAAGCAGAATTTGGAATTATAAGTAGAATTTGGAACTATAAGTAGAATTTGGAACTATGAGTAGAATTTGGAATTATAAGTCCACAGTCCATGGAGAATGGAGTCAACAGTATTGTTTAAACTTTTCAGAGAAGAACATTCTGCATATGTGGACATACATGTGTGTTTTAAACACGTACATAGTAGTGTGGATGAAACCAGGGGAGTGTTCATGGGTCATTACCCCTGGAGAGAAAATATGTGGCCATTAACGCCCAAATATGGTTCCTCTGACACATTATACTGCCAATACTCCATATACACATACATCATATATTTTAATGGGCTTGTTTTACTGATTGAAAACGTGTGGTGAGTTAATAGTAACAATAATGAGAGTCATGCTTCTCATTAAGCTCACACAGTCTCTACAGAACTAATGAAGGGATAATTCAGGTTTAATGTGAGGTAGTGACATGAAGTCATTACAGGAGTGTGACGCCTGTGTCACACAATCACCCAGAACCAGCCCGAGACAACGTGGCTGCCACTCAAAACACAAGGACAATCTGAGTTTAGCCACTTAACAAAAGAGCGACCACATGGAATCCAAGAGGAAACTGAAGTTTGTTAACTTCACTCTCCCACACCAATGTCCATAGAGAAAATCAGTGATTTTGTCACTGAAGTAAATGAGAACACAGATTTTCAAATGCCGAATTTATTTAAAAAGACATTTGAACTTAGTGATGGAGGCAGCAGTGGATCAACAACTCCTGTGTGCTGTGATGTTAAAATCACTGATTTTCTCTATGGACTTTGGTGTGGGAGAGTGAGTGGTTTACAAACTTCAGTTTCCTGTAGGAAAGGTCTGTCTAACAGTGAGATAAAGACGTAAAGTGATCTTAAGATATTATAGATGTAAGTCACAAATTATTTTGGTTTCCAACCAAGTTTTCCCAACAGGAAACTGAAGTTTGTAAACCACTCACTCTCCCACACCAAAGTCCATAGAGAAAATCAGTGATTTTAACATCACAGCACACAGGAGTTGTTGATCCACTGTTGCCTCCATCACTGAGTTCAAATGTCTTATTTTGTCACTTCAGTGTTTAAAATCGATTGCTCAGATTGACCTCAGTGACACAAAGTGACCACACGAGGCAGCAGTAGACCAGCAGCTCCTGTGTCCTCCGCGAGCCAAAATCACTGATTTTCTCTATGGACTTTGGTGTGGGAGAGTGAGTGGTTTACAAACTTGACATGAACATGTGACGTAGATATCCTAGACTTAAACTGATGCAGATTTTTGTTGAAGACGATTAAAGTGCTGATGTGTCAGTACCTCATATATTCACACCTTAAACACTCAACTGTCCCTTTAATACGTGAAAACCATTAAAGGGACAGTTGTACCAAAAAAAAAGAATCACTTGACGACATTTATTATTCGGTTCTTATTTGTTAAATTGATTGAACTCTTCTCGTTTACTCAGTGCTGCCACCATGAGGGTGAATGGCAGGAAACGATAAACAAGAATCACTCGTGTCCCTTTGACAGCGTCACATTTTAACTCGCACACAGGGAGAAGCTTCTGCTCATCAACATTCACGTCGACGCGTGAAACGCCGAGTCCACGAGCCAGCAGACAGATTTACAGCAGACTCATTGAGAAGTGGTGAGTCAGGAGCTGCTCCTGGATAATGTAACAGTGAAGCTCTTCCGTCTGCTCAACACGCCCACTTTCGTCCTTCACGTGGAACAACGCGGTGGCAGACAGGGCGACGCGGAACAGAACGGAGATGAGTTTGTGTGAGAGTGCAGAGCGGCCACTTTGATTTGTTCTGTCTGACAGCTCATCAGATTAAGACTGAACTGACCATATTAGTCCTGACCAGAACACAGCAGACCTCAGTGTGGGAGGTTCAGCTCACTGAGCTCTGCTATCAAGTCTGATTATTACTGATCATTCTCATAGCAGCGCTAAAGTCAGACTTTTAAAAGTACATTTTAGAACTAGAAGTAGATTGTGGAATTATAAGTAAAATTTAGAATAATAAGTGGAATTTAGAATTATAAGTAAAATTTAGAATAATAAGTATTATCATATCAGTAGATTTTGGAATTATAAGTAAAATTAAGAATTATAAGTAAAATTTAGAATTATAAGTAAAATTTAGAATTATAAGTATTATCAGTAGAATTTAGAATTATAAGTAGATTTTGGGATTATAAGTAGAATTTGGAATTATAAATTGAATTTAGAATTATACGTAGAATTTGGGTTTATAAGTAGATTTCAGAACTATAAGTAGAATTTAGAATTATAAGTAGAATTTAGAATTATAAGTAGAATTTAGAATTATAAGTAGAATTTAGAATTATAAGTAGATTTCTGCTTAAAATAAAGCTTTATTTGAATAAGCATTCATTACAGTGTAAACAGAGACATAATAAATAAAGTCAGGACGACTGAAGAAAGAAAATTAAAGTTATCATGAAGAGAAACCTTCAAACTTCAGTTTCCTGTTAGAAAGCGTTGTCTTTGAGCGAAACAAAGATGTTAAAACTGAAAACTGAAAAGTAAACAGTCTCTGGGTAATTATATACGTTTATTTGTCCTAAAAATTAACCGACAGAGTAGTTTGTTAATTATTGTCTTTATATGCCTTCTCATTTACTTTGACACTCTATGTCTAAGCCTTTACGCACAGTTTTTCATTAGTCATTGTTGATAATGACATATACTTCCTAAAAGAACGTGGAGAAGCTTTAGCGTGAAGCCAAACTCTTTGATACATGTGGCAGATAAATGCACATCATTAAATAATCATTGTGCAAAAAAGGCTGCGGCTTAAAATACGACATGACAGAGGAACTGAATCACATTAAAGCGTATTCATTTCTGTTTTCGTCCACAGTGAATTAGATTGAGTGCTTTGTATTAGTTTAAAAATGACTGATAGGAATTGAAAAAGTGAATTCTGGATGCTGATTAATGCTGTCCAGACGAGCTGAGCGACTGTGGATGAAACCCGAGGAGGCTGGAATGAAATCTGCCTGCAGAGATGAGACTGTGTGAGCATGTGCAGCTGCAGGTCCAGTCTGAGAATCCAGTCTGAGAAGTGCTGCTCAGTGTCAGACGCACATCCAGGCCCAGATAAGAGATAATCAAAGACGTGTGTGTGTCAATATTATCAAATGACACTTTATGACTTGAGCAAAACAAAAATTAACCACAAAAATCTAAATACACAATTGCAGATAAAATATAGATTTTATAATATCTGTCTCAATTAAAGGGTGGAGTCTGTCTTAATGAAAGGGTGGAGACAGTCTAATTAAAAGGTGGAGACAGTCTAATTAAAGGGTGGAGTCTGTCAATTAAAGAGTGGAGTCTGTCTCAAATGGTGGAGTCTGTCTAATTAAAGGGTGGAGTCCGTCTCAATTAAAGGGTGGAGTCTGTGTCAATTACAGGATTGAGTCTTTCTAATTTAAGGGTGGAGTCTGTATCAATTACAGGGTGGAGTCCGTCTCAATTAAAGGGTGGAGTCTGTGTCAATTACAGGATTGAGTCTTTCTAATTTAAGGGTGGAGTCTGTATCAATTACAGGGTGGAGACTGTCTAATTAAAGGGTGGAGTCTGTCTAATTAAAGAGTGGAGTCTGTGTCAATTAAAGTATTGAGTCTGTCTAATTAAAAGGTGGAGTCTGTGTCAATTAAAGAGTGGAGTCTGTGTCAATTAAAGTATTGAGTCTGTCTAATTAAAAGGTGGAGTCTGTGTCAATTAAAGTATTGAGTCTGTCTAATTAAAAGGTGGAGTCTGTGTCAATTAAAGAGTGGAGTCTGTGTCAATTAAAGTATTGAGTCTGTCTAATTAAAAGGTGGAGTCTGTCTAATTAAAGGGTGGAGTCTGTCTCTCAGAAACTTTTTATGGCTGACAGGCTCCTCCTCCTCCTGGCTAAGCGAGCTATGAGTCTCTTTGTGTGTTGTTCAGCTGGTGGGCAGCCAGCCCACGGTCAAGTGGAAGGGAATCGGGCTTGTAACTAGAGGGTTGCCAGTTCAAATACTGGAACATGCCCCTGAGCAAGGCGCCCAACCCCTTTTTGCTCCCCGAGTGGAATGAGCCTTTAAAACTAAGTAGTATTAAGACATGAACAGAGAGAGTGAATGTGAAGCTCTTGTCTGCGTCATCTCTTCAGTGTCCAGCCCTGACAACGCCTCCTCTGACCTCTCCCACTGACACACATCATTAATTCTCTTTATAGAGCTGCTCTATGTATAGATGGACAGAGTCAGAGACGGAGGGCGATAAAATACCAGAGAAAATATTCTGTCTGAGCCGCTTCTTTCACGTCATTCACTTCTGATATCATCAGGAACACGACGGGTTAAACCTGTGTCACGATAAAGCCTTTAACAAAGTCAGTATTTCAATATCATTTTTAATTAATTGGTTCCAGACCCAGTGAGTCAGAGCTGACCGAGCGGTGAACATGAACACAAAAACTCATTTGAACCACTTAGTGAGACTCAGTTTAAAATCTACTTCACTTTAAGTTTGTAAACAACTCTCCCACACCAAAGTCCATAGAGAAAGTCAGTGATTTTAACATCACAGCACACAGGAGTTGTTGATCCACTGTTGCCTCCATCACTAAGTTCAAATGTCTTATTTTGTCACTTGAGTGTTTGAAATCCTTTGGTCAGATTGACCTCAGTGACAAAAAGTGACCACACGAGGCAGCAGTAGACCAGCAGCTCCTGTGTCCCTGTGAGCTAAAATCACTCCATTTTCTCAATGGACTTTGGTGTGGGAGAGTGAGTGGTTTACAAACTCCAGTTACCTGTTGGAAAAGTCTGTCTAATAATGAGATAAAGAAGATGACTTTATTATTAGGTGACACAGCCATGTTAGAGTGAGATTGCGTCACCTCAGCAATGATTATGTGTCAGGACGTCATGTGACCTCACATTAAAACCCTGACCTATCCCATTAAGTACATATGAATTTGAGCCTTTTTAGACAGAGCAGTGACTTTAACTTCACCCAAAGTCATTTTCCGGCGACTTCCTTTAAGTATCATTGTGTATTTGTGGTGTTGACCGTTATTGTTTTATTGCTCTGCCCTGAAGCAATCACAGCACATGACACAACAACAACGTCCAAGGTTCGATTCAGGACGATGACGACGAGTTTCCTGTCTGACTGTCAAATTAAAGATAAAAAAAGAAGCAATTAAATGAATAATAAAACTCTCCGCCCACCGCTCGCTGCTGAAGGGTCAGTGAGGGGAAAACACCTGAGAACGCCCTTTTTAACAGTCGTCTGTGTGGTAAAAAACATCTCACCCTGTTGCTTTACAGTCCAGCAGAATGTGATTGAAAACAGACGCCTCGCTGGCCGAGCTCACACCGTCTGTCTTAAACCAATTCTCCAGAAAAGTACAGCTAATTTATAGACGCTGTTAACGTGTCAGAGCAGCCGAGAAGCCGACTGAAGGACAAGTAAGGTCGTATAATAAACCATTATTACAGCAAACATCATGTACTTTTTTTGGGGGGGGACATTGTGCCCTCATTACTTCAGATCAGATAAAAAAAAAAAAAAGAATAGAAAAAAGTCTTTACCTTGAAGACAAACATCTCTCCTCGGAGGACGGCCACCGTGTCAAAGTTCCCCTCACAGATGTTGGGTCCGTAGTGGTCCGGTCTGTCCGTGGTTCTGGGTCGGTCGGGATGACGAGGCGGCGACTGAGGAGGTCGCGGTTCGGGCCGACGCGGAGTCACTGTGGGCAGAGCCTGGGTGGGGCCACTGTCCGGGCGACCTGAAGTGAACACACACCGAGAGTTAATCGTGTAAAAATAAACCGATAAAGCACCGTTTTGACGGAGTCAACCTGATCGAGTCTATGTCAGCTTAATCTACGCTGTCTGAAGAATTACGCTGAATTTATTTATCTCTTCATTAGACAGACTCCTCCTGTGAATCAGGAGTGAAATCTGTGTGCTGTGATTTTAACATCACAGCACACAGGAGTTGTTGATCCACTGCTGCCTCCATCACTAAGTTCAAATGTCTTATTTCGGCATTTGAAATCCTTCCTTCTCATTGACCTCAGTGACACAAAGTGACCACACGAGGCAGCTCCCGTGAGCTAAAACCACTGATTGTGTGATCATGTGTTTTGCGTGAGACCCGAGACTTAGCGAGAGACCTCCCGTTTCCGAGGACTCCGGGTCTGTGAATCTTGCGAGGCTGCTTTTACCGCTAACAGACAGTAGGGGGCATTGGGGGACAGCCTCCAGGTTCCCCACAACAAGACGTGAAAAAATGGACACAAGAGATGTGCATGACGTCATGTTTATGTGACTTCTGATTGTTTAAATGAGTCTCTAAAGTAACGCAGTTTTTCCAGGCACCGTTTACCAGCTAGCTCCGTTAGCTCCTTAAGCGCTGTTAGCACATCTAAAGTGGAACTGGAGCGGTCCGTTTATTAAACAAAAAGAGCAGCGCTACAAATAACCAGCGTACCCGTGTACTGCGTATGTGTGCCTCTGTTTTTTAAGTTTAGCGTTACTTTGGAGACTCATTTTAACAATCGGGATTCACGGAAACATGGCGTCCGAGCGTCTTTTTCTAGTCAGCCGTCATGAAAACACAAAGATGCTTTAAAACACAGCGACTCTCTACACTTTATTTTGCAAAAAGCTGCTGCAAAATCATCACACTTTGGGGCACGATCACAAAAACAGCCGGTGCACCCCGTTACGTCCGTCCTACCGTAGATCTGCTGGACGCCCCGCAGGTCGTCGTCCGGCAGCTGGAAATTCTCCGTCTCCATCCACTGGTAGAACGGAGCCATGATAGCCAGAGGGTTGTTGGAGTGTTCCAGACCCAGAGCGTGACCCAGCTCATGGATGGCCACCAGGAACAGGTCGTTACCTGCACGGAGAAGGAGGAGTTTATAAACAACGTTTATCGGTCCTCAGTACACTGCAACGAGACAACCTGAAACAATGATTTGTCAATTGCTGGTTCAGAAAATGACAGAAAAAATACTGATCAAAGCGAGAAATTATGATGTTCTCAAATGTCTTGTTTTTGAATCAATTCGAATGATTTCTTTGTTCTATGGAGCAAAGAAACCAGAAAATATTCACATTTAAGAAGCTGAAAAATCACAGAAACTAGTTAAATATATATATATATAAAAAAAAAAAACATATTTACAGGACGAGCATAGACAAAACAATAAATAACTACAATTTTCCAATATCTTCCAGCTCAAAGTGAAACACACACACACACACACACACACCATCTATAATTGAGTCACATGATTGTCGTCATGCTAAGCTAACGCTCACAGAAGAAGAACAAAACAGAGCTTTGTGACGTGACCGCAACGACCGACAAACTTCAAACATCCTGGCGAAGGTCAAAGGTCAGCTCATTTAGATGAAGCTGCAGGAGGATCCATCGTTGGCGACGTTAGCGACCACATCACCACGACAACCGGTTTACACTTAGAGGAACAGTTCAGTCACTTTACATCCGTATGTTTATAGATATTACGGGTGTGTGAATGAACTGATTTTGATTATTTACCCTAGATATAATTGCACCTCCACTCTGAGCATCAATAGCTCATTTAACCACACATCTGATTACATACATTAAAGGAACAATTCAGGGTTGCTGTTGTTGTTGTTATTTTGAAGGACAAAAGTCTGTGTGTTTCACAGCACAGTCACACACGACTGGCTGCACTTTGCTTTTAAGGTGTTTAAGTAGCGCAGTCTGCAGAGCTCCCCGAGTGGAACGCACTCCCACTTACTGTGGGATTCCAGAGTCTCTGTGATCTACTAACAGCACATCCCACTCACACACACACACACACACACTCTCGGCAATGTGTGCGTGTGTGTGTGTGTGGCGATAACAGGGCAGGAAAGCCATTTGTTGCTCTAAACCCCTGTGGTCAGCGAGGTTAATGGGTGCAGAGTGAGAAGAAGGAACTCTGCAGACTACTCAAAAATTAAGGTGTTCTCTTAACCCTCAGCTGAGTGGGGAATTACTTTTTCGTCACAGGAAGTGGTGTTAATGATCTTCAGACATCTTAAGAACATGTTCACGTCTTTATCTCACTGTTAGACAGAAGAGTTTTCCAACAGGAAACTGAAGTTTGTAAACCATTCAAATGTCTTATTTTGTCACTTCGCAACTAAATATCCTTTGTTCAGATTGACCTCGGTGACACAAAGTGACCACACGAGGCAGCAGTAGACCAGCAGCTCCTGTGTCCCCGTGAGCTAAAATTATTGATTTTCTTTATGGGCTTTGGTGTGGGAGAGTGAGTGGTTTACAAACAGTCATGGAAATCAGTTTCCTGTTAGAAAAGTACATCTCACAGTGAGATAAGGACGTGAACACGCTCTTAAGATCTCGGCGACTTTAACGGACGAACAGTGCTGTTGACACTGAATATTTAAGAAGAGGAAACAGACCGTGACAAATAAAGGACGATCTCGCTCGCTGAAACACGCCCGAGTCTTGCTGGGCGTGGAACAAAGCCACAGAGACAGCTGTTTGCAATCTATGACACAGATCCATGACAACCCACACAACATGACATCACTGTTACTGCTCACAGCTGAACACCTGCACACATGACCTGTGACCTGACAAGCCCCGGAGCCTCCATTTACACCTGTGAGACACACACACACACAGCTATTCTTCAAGGTCTTTACATTGACTTCCATTCATTTAGACGGACTAAAAAAAAACATAACCACAATTCAAATCACTCTCCCACACCAAACCCCATAGAGAAAATCAGTGATTTTAGCTCACAGGGACACAGGAGCTGCTGGTCTACTGCTGCCTCGTGTGGTCACTTTGTGTCACTGAGGTCAATCTGAACAAAGGATTTCAAAATAAGACATTTGAACTTGTGATGGAGGAAGCAGTGGATCAACAACTCCTGTGTGCTGTGATGTTAAAATCACTGATTTTCTCTATGGACTTTGGTGTGGGAGAGTGAGTGGTTTACAAACTTGAGTTTACACAAAGAAAACTCTGTCTAACAGTGAAGATAAAGACGTGAACATGTTCTGTTCGTGACTATTTACCATGTATGTTCTGGTTTCCTATGGTCCAAGGCTCATCTGAGTCAAAGTGTGTGTCTCCGCCCATTCCGGGTCCAGGGAAGTAGGCGTGGGCCAGGAAGCCTCCCTCTCCGTCAAACGGCGAGCTGTCACCATGGAAACCCGAGGCGAAGAAGATCATGATGTCGGGCTCCTTGCGGCGGCCATATTTGATCTCCTGGTAGGGGATTTCGTCAAAGGTCAGCGGGGTCACGCTCTCCCAGACTTTGAAGGCTCGTCTGATGGCTTCATAGGAGTTATATTCGCCGATCTTTGGAGTGTAGTTTTGGATACTGTCGGAACAAAGAGGGGGGAATAACACAAAGGCCAGGGAGTGATGTCACTTTTTAGAGAAACATATTATATTTCACTGCTGTGAGCAACTGAGAAAGATTAGGTTTCTTGAGTTGACCTCGTTAATCCAGTCGGGTAGAGAAAATCAAAAAAACAAATAAATCACAAATATATCACACAGGGATTTCATAGACTGCTGTGATTAGGGATGCATTCACCGAAAATCAGTTTAAGACTCTGGCTCTGTTTTTATGAGATTTGTTAATTTGTTAAAAACAGAACCCTCCCCCCCCCCCCGCCCAAAAAAAATATCGTAAAAAAAAAAAGACCCCCCAAAAAATACTTAAAACAAAACTTTTTTGCTTGTTTGTTTGTTTGTTTGTTTGTTTACCTGTACGTGAGGTGGCTCTTGCTCCATTTGTGTCCAGTGAGCGCGTAACGTTTCCGTCTCACGTTGGTTTTGATCTGACCTCCAAACTTGTCGGGAACTCCACAGCGAGGTCTCTTCATGGCACTGAAGGAGAAGGAAGACGTTCAAAGTGCCAGTGGGGGAAAGAAACACTGCGGGATCAACAAAGTCCAACAACAACAACAAAAAAACAAAAAAAACAAGTGTGTGCTGACCTGATGGTTTGAGGATCCATGTGACCTGTGACCTCCAGGCCGTAGAAGCGCTGCATGTCAGTGATGGAGTTGGACAGAATCTGAGCTGACCTCATGGTGGACATCTGTCTGCTGGACTGAGGCAGGTAACCATACGTCCTCAACCATGACTACACACACACACACAGGAAAAACTGAGAGTAAATAAACTGAAAATTCACCAATTTGCAGAAAAAATATTATTATTATTTGTTTCATGAATTTCACTGTGGCAAAGACACTTTTATAAAGACACACATTTAAGAAGCTGAAAAATCACAGAAACTAGAAAATATTCACATTTAAGAAGCTGGTTTTAACTTTATAAACAAAACCGATTGAATTTGTTATAAAAGAAATGCAGTCATTTTGAGAAATGTCGGAACTGTGTGGTGTGACGTGGCTGAGAAACCCAATGTGATTTAAACAGAAAGTTAATATAGAGATTTTTATTTTGTAAAAAAAAAAATCTGCTGCCGTCGTTTGATTTTGTTTAAAATCAGAACTGACGACAGAGTCTGAGCGTGTTCTGTCAGAGCAGAGACGTCAGGGACAAAACCTGATACTGGACACTAAGTCTGTCCCACCTGTCTCACAGAAACTCAATATATCACACACACACACACACACACACACACACACACACACACACACACATGGTATAATCTGAGATACACCCACACACTGACACTCCCTCTGCTGCTGAAAGAGCTGTGTGTGTGTGTGTGTGTGTGAACTGGACATGACCCTGACCCACCTCTGTCTTCTGATAAAAAGCTTAAAACACACACAAACACACACTCAAAAACAAACATGGACTTCCTGTAACTCTATCTCTTCCTCACACACACACACACACACGCACACACACACACAACACACACACCCACACCCACATACACAGGTGTCACTTCAGCGTGATTCAGGTGAAAGAGTTACCACTAAACTAACAACAACACTAGGTATTTAAATACAAACAACAGGAAGTTACACACACTAATAAAATCCACTTTAACTCGTTTCCCACTGAAGTCCTGTGGTTCTACATGAGGGCCACAGGGGGGCGCTGTGTCCATCTCAGCTGACATAGGGCAGAAAGGCGGAGTCACACCCAGGAACCATAGTTTGTGAATTTTCTATATATCACAGCACGGTCTAAGAGTTCCAACAATGAAACGAACAGCATCGGAAATTTAATTAGAGATTTAATCTGGTTTTTGATGACTGCGAATTTGTCTATATCAGCATTTAATCCCGGATTATCGCAGGTTTCTTAGCGTCTGCTGTGAATCACAATCAATCGTTAAGATGCAAGTGAACGCGATCATTTCTTCTTCTTCTTCTTTATTTTTTGCCAGTGGTGCAAATACACCGTTAGCCTTTGCTAATTTTAGCTTAGTTAGCAATATTAGACGAGATATAAAAGAGACTATACTATACTACTGCGATGTTATCTCCGATCTCCATGGTGATACTGTTGTGACGCCACAACGAAGCTAGCAATAACAATGTTTTGTGGTCGTCTCCGTTAAAACCCGCCTGCGACCTTAAACAACAACAACGTTAAGTCAATATACGCTTTGAAAAATCACCTTTACAAAGTGTTCCAGTGAAAGCTGCGGTCACCGAGCCGCCGCACAAACTTCAGTCTGGACACAATGTTCCTCATCAGCTGAGCAGAATATTAAACAACAGTGTGTGTGTGTGTGTGTGTGTGTGTAAACATATACTAGGCCTTGTCTATTAAATTGGCTTTCAAAGAGTCCTTGGGCTTACCTGCCAAAGCCAGACCCAGTAATATACGGAGTTGTAAAACCTGCCAGCACTGAGTGTGTGTGTGTGTGTCTGTGTGTGTGTGTGTGTGTGTGTGTGTGTGTGTGTGTGTGTGTGGCCACCACACAACAATGTCAGCCAAGATACTAACAGAGCTTTTATTCTGGCGCTTGGTCTGCTGCCATCTCTCGCCCCCCAGAGTCCGACACAAAGGATTTATACGTAAATGGCGAGAGAGAGAGAGAGAGAGAGAGAGAGAGAGAGAGAGAGAGAGAGAGAGAGAGAGAGAGAGAGAGAGAGAGAGAGAGAGAGAGAGAGAGAGAGAGAGTCTCATTGACATCAGACGTCCAGTTCCAAAAATCCCAAACACGGCTCACTCATTGTTAGCAGTACCGTCACGAAACGATGTCACAATCTCAAGCTCCGAAAAGTTAGCTCCTCCTACGAGCCCGAAGCTGCCGCCAACTTATCGTAACCATGGCAACTGCCGATTCGTCCGACACATCGACTCCACCTTGTGACAAACTCACTTCCTAAAAACTGGTGACCGTGTTTAAACGGTGGCAGCCATCTTGGAATCGCAACCCAGGGTAAGTTGCGGTTGGATGAGGCCCAGCAAAATGCTGCCACCTTGTGGTAATAGACGCACCAGATATTAGCCAATGCGTTTTTGACGAGTTTTTACGATTAACGCCAGTGGCAGCCATTTTGGAATCCTATGTTGGGGTTTGCGCGGGGGTTTGCTCCAGTTGGATATTGAAACTTCCAAACTGTGAGGGTGTGGCTTATCGAGAGAGAGAGAGAGAAACATTCAGATGGGGGAGGAGCTAATACAGGGTCTCTGCAGGTTTCAACAAGTCAAATTTAAGACTTTTTAAGACTTTTTTAAGACCATAATGAATACAATTTAAGACCCAAGAAAAAGTGGAGCCACAAATTGAAGTTGCACTTACCTATCTTATGCAAGCAATTTGGCTTCACTGTGGGCTTTCATTAAGTTTTCTCTTTTTTAAATCGAGACTAATTGATTTTTAAGACTTTTCAAAATTGTATTCAAGACCTTTTATGAGATTTTAGGGCCTTATTAAAAATTAAATTATTGGATTTAAGACTTTTTAAGACTTTTTAAGACCCCGCAGATACCCTGTAATAAAGCTGCTGTTCCAAACAACCAAGGTACTCTGAAATCCTGGACTGTGCCATCCGAGAGCAAACTCTGAATCTGTGTCACGGCAACAGACGTTGCTCATTTTCTCTCCGAGTGTTTACCTGATCATTCTAAGTGCTGGCTGTCATGGTAACGCCGGGGGGGGGGGGGGTTAGTGAAGAGACGACACGCTGCAGATTACACGTCCTTTTTCTCAACTAACCAAGTTTTCTATCCCAGTAGAAAAGTCTCTTCTCTTCAGACAAGAGACTCCATTGTTTTGTGTGTGTGTGTGTGTGTGTGTGTGTGTGTGTGTGAGTGTTTTTTGTCATAAACACTGACCTTGTTGGGACCAGTAGTCCTCATGGAGACCAAAACCTGGTCCGAATGAGGCCGAACCTCATTTCTGAGGGACTGGTAAAAGTTTAGGACTAAGAATTGAATTGTGATTATGGTTAAGTGTGTGTGTGTGTGTGTGTGTGTGTGTGTGTGTGTGTGTGTCAGTGAAAGAACAGCTGTCACATTCACCATCACATGCTGCACAGCTGAGAGTGACCACTGTTAACTTTCTCTTTCTTTCTCTTGCTCTACATTTTTCTACGGCTGATTTCATAATTTTTTCCACCATATGATAAAATGTCAGAAAATGTCGATCAGTGTTTGTCAAACCTGGAAATGCTGATGTTCTCAAATGTGTTGTTTTTGTCCACAAACCAAAATTGATTCAGTCTGAATGATTTCTTTGTTTTTAATGGAGCAAAAAAACCAGGAAATTCACATTTAAAAAACTGAAAAATCACAAAGACTAGAAAATGTTCACAGCAGATGACACAACACCAAACTGCTGAACCAAACTGGCCTGAACTGGACCAAACTGAACCAAACTGATGAACCAAACTGGCCTGAACTGGAACAAACTTAACCAAACTGAACCAAACTGGACCAGACTGGACCAAACTGAACCAAACTGATGAACCAAACTGGCCTGAACTGGACCAAACTTAACCAAACTGAACCAAACTGAACCAAACTGGACCAGACTGGACCAAACTGGCCAAAACTCGATCGAACTCGACCAAACTGCTGAACCAAACTGGCCTGCACTGGACCAAACTGCTGAACTGGACCCAACTGGACCAAACTGCTGAACCAATCTGGACCAAACTGGCCTGAACTGGACCAAACTGGACCAAGCTGCTGAACCAAACTAGACCAAACTGAACCAATCTGCTGAACCAACCTGGCCTGAACTGGACCAAACTGAACCAAACTGAACCAAACTGATGAACCGTACTGGACCAGACTGGACCAGACTGGCCAAAACTTGATCGAACTGGACCAAACTGCTGAACCAAACTGGCCTGAACTGGACCAAACTGCTGAACTGGACCAAACTGCTGAAGCAAACTGGCCTGAACTGGACCAAACTGAACCAAACTGGACCAAACTAGACCAAACTAGACCAAACTGCTGAACCAAACTGGCCTGAACTGGACCAAGCTGCTGAACCAAACTAGACCAAACTGAACCAAACTGGCCTGAACTGGCCTGAACTGGACCAAGCTGCTGAACCAAACTAGACCAAACTGAACCAAACTGGACCAAACTAGATCAAACTGCTGAACCAAACTGGCCTGAACTGGACCAAACTGAACCAAACTGGACCAAACTAGACCAAACTGCTGAACCAAACTGGCCTGAACTGGACCAAGCTGCTGAACCAAACTAGACCAAACTGAACCAAACTGCTGAACCAAACTGGCCTGAACTGGCCTGAACTGGACCAAGCTGCTGAACCAAACTAGACCAAACTGAACCAAACTGCTGAACCAACCTGGCCTGAACTGGACCAAACTGATGAACTGGCCTGAACAGGACCAAACTGCTGAACCAAAATGAACATAACTGAACCAAACTGGACCTAACTGGACCAAACGGAACCATTCCACACAGTGGAAACACAACTTTAATGTCTCTTCAAACAACCATGTTTTTCACAGTTTTTGTTAAAATGGTGGGATAAATATGGTCATGTTAGACTGTGAGATCTCAATAGTTACATTTCTACGAAAGAAAAATAAAGTTTCTCCAACTTTATAGGGTATATGTTTATATACACTATACAGAGAGAGTGTATGTGTGTGTGTGTGTTTCTTCTCTCTGTTCACACATTAAAACTTATATTAACACTTTTATGGCTGTTGTGGGCGAGAAACTCATTATCTTCATGGACTCCAGAGAAACTCACTCGTTCATCAGTGACCTCATTAAAGCTGCGTCTGCTGTAAACATCAGTGCTGGACCTTAAAGGCACAGTTCAGGTTTTCTTCATTCCTCAATAATCAGCATTAGCTAATTAAATTAGATGAGATTAGATCTGATGAGACTTTATCGATCCACACTTTTCACTTGTCACAGCGGCGAAAGGGTCAGAGGTCAACACCTGACAGATACAGAAATGGTGAATGGAATAGGTGTAATTTATGTGTTTATATGTGCGTGTCTGATTTTGTGTTTTCATGGTTCTGAAGTTTAAACTGTGACAAATATTTAAAGGTTGATGAATATGGGCTTGTCCAGAGTCCATATATACATTTCACACTAAATAATGTAATTGTGCATTAATAAATAACTTTGACGATCAAAAAAGATGATGATGATTCATTTAGTTAAAGATTAATGATCAGTTTTTCTGTTTATGACATGTTCAAACACAGCTGAACATCAACGTTATTCGTCAATCATTTACTACAGGGGCTATTGAGGCCACGCCCCCTACATGCACCTGTCACATGACATCACAGGTGCTTTCTACAAACCTATTTACTTTTTATTTAAACTTAACTATTGAAGTCTGTAAAGCACTCACTCTCCCACACCAAACCCCACAGAGAAAATCAGTGATTTTAGCTCACGGGGACACAGGAGCTGCTGGTCTACTGCTGCCTCGTGTGGTCACTGTGTGTCACTGAGGTCAATCAGAACAAAGGATTTCAAACACTGAAGTGACAAAATAAGACATTTGAACTTAGTGATGGAGGCAGCAGTGGATCAACAACTCCTGTGTGCTGTGATGTTAAAATCGCTGATTTTCTCTATGGACTTTGGTGTGGGAGAGTGAGTGGTTTATAAACTTCAGTTTCTTGTTGAAAAGTCTGTCTAACAGTGAAATAAAGACGTGGACATGTGACGTAGATATCGTAGACTTAAACTGACAAAAATGTATTTCAATACGTCTTTCGTAAGGGCCTAAAATTTGTTTTTCTTGGGTTAAACTAACATATACAAAACGCTCACTCTCCCACACCAAAGTCTACTAAGAAGGTCTCTTGATTATTTTACTTATTTTACTTTTGGGGTTTTTTATTTTTTGCAAATTGTAAAAAAAAGTTCAGTGAATTCAGGTTTTTAAATAATTTATCGAGATCAAATATCAAACTCGCTATATCGATATATCGTGACACTTTACTGGATCGATCTTAAAGATGTTACCTCTGCGTTAAAGCCGCCGTCCTCCTCGGCTGCACGCGCCCCGAGCGCACACAGCAACAGCGCGAGGACAGTCCGTCTCCACAGCAACCACACGCAGCGGTCCATGATTTCAAACAAAACGAAAACTGCACTCTCACTTATTCAAAACAAAAAAGAAACTTATTATTATAAACTCGTTACAAAGTCACGCTCCATACGTGCGCGCGGGTCGTCTTCACCCTCTCGCCTTCACTCACGCGCGCGCTCTCTCTGTGCACGTTGCCGCACTGACTTCACATCAAAGTGATTCACGTGCACTTTACAAAAAACAGCCACGAGAGAGAAACCCGCGTGTCCGCAAACTTCCTCGAGACAAAGTAACGATCATAATAACGAAACAATTCAACAATAATAATATTTAAAATAATAATATTAATAATAATAAATAAAAACAGCGCAGGTTTCCTTTTTACATCCACGGCACGTCCCGCGTGTTGCTGTTCCACGCGCGTCGTCTCTGCACGGGAGCAGGACTCTCTCTGGTCCGTGGACTGCGGCGTTTCTTTATCAAAAGCGCTTCACGAGTCACAGCAGCGCGAGGACGACAGATTCCTGTGCGCTGCTTCAAAATAAAAGCCGGACTCCAGTCATTCATGTTGAGACCTCCACTTGAAAAAAGTCCACTTTTATTTTGAAGGCAGACCTCGTTTCCGCTGTCATTTAACTGTGGCTAACTTGACATGAGTTAACCACAACAATGGCTTTATCCACACACACACACCTCAAATACTTTATAACGGTACAAAATTCACGTATGTGTACTTTACTTTATTTATATTCATAGCAACTTTTACTTCAGTACATTTAAATGGTGTAATGTTACGACATCTACATAAATGTTGTACTTTTACTACATTCCCTAAATAATTTGTGTACTTTTACTACATTCCCAACATAAATTGTGTACTTTTATGGCATCTCCTACATCAATTGTATACTTTTATGACATTTCCGACATAAATTGTGTACTTTTACGACATTTCCTACATAAATTGTGTACTTTTACGACGTTTCCTCTATCTTTGTTACTTGTTACAACCACCTAAAATCAGAAGAAAATGTCTCTGTTGTCCAGATTAAAATAAGAGACGACAAGTGTTTTCTCAAATAATTCAAACCAGTTCCTTTGATTTTTCAGCTTCTTAAATGTGAATATGTTCTGGTTTCTTTGCTCCATAAAACAAAGAAATCATTCAAACTCAATCATTTTGTGTTTGTGGACAAAAAAATTCAAATTTCCATTCTTGTATATAAAGGAGTAAATAAATCACAGCATAAATGGACAAATGAACATGGTTTCACTTGTTTTTTGTTTTGTTTTTTAATGTGCTAGCGCCCTCTGTTGACTTAACAGGTGAAGTGCAGCCATAAATAAAAGGCAGGTGCAAAAACGTCCAATAACAATGACAATTTATTTACTACTATAATTATTATTATTATTATTAGTGTGTTATTTTTATTTATTTTTAGTGTGTGTGTTTGTGTTGAAAATCGCTGCTTTACCGATTCAAGAATAACAGAATGTGTCGCAGTAAATGGCAGCAAAAAATATTCAGAAACATAAAATAATAGATGCATTTTGTTCCTGTTAAGCTGTTAGATACACTTTTGTTGTATCTAACGGCTCATCATCTTAAACAAGTGGGTCTGGATCATTTATGAAACCTGGAAATAATTATGATCTCAAATGTTTTTGTCCATACACCAATGATTCAGTCTGAATGATTTCTTTGCTTGATGGAGCAAAGAAAGCTGGAAAAAAAATCAAAGAAACTAGAAAATATTCACATTTAAGAAGCTAAAAAATCCCAGAAACTAGAAAATATTCACAAAGTTCAAAATCAACATTTAAATTGAACACCATACTACAAAAGTCTGTATTTAATATAAATAAACATTACATCTTTTCCTCTGAAATGTTATGTGTCTAAAATGAGGAGCACCCTTCACTCAAACACAAGCTCGACACAAAATGGCGCCCGGGCGGGAAAACACAACTACTTCTAAATCTTGTTTTAAGTGAATAAAACGCGTCAATCAGTCTTTAACTTCGTGCTAACCGTCCAGCTCAAACACGCTCCTGTGACAAAATAAACATTTAAGGTTAATTGTGTGTTTACTGACTTGTATTAAGCAGGAAAGAGATGTCGTCAGTTTCCTCAGCGATGATTCCCGCTGAGCGGAAGCGGAAGCAAACGCTTCCTAATTGGAGTGGAACATAAACGTACCGAGTCTCCGTGCTCACAACATACACGCGGGCCCTTTCTCAATACCCAAGTATGCCAGTATGTACTTGCTTACTTGGAAAGTACATACTTGAGAAGTACGACTGAAGTACATACTTGCCAAGTACGGGAGTACACGAGCACGATTCTTCAATTGGAACAGCAGTGTACTTCCTTGTTCTACTGTTTGAATGGCGCGTGGCGTGGAGCATTTACGCCTCATTACCGCCACCTACAGTGTTATATAAATAAATGTTTGTTTTCATTCAGCAGGTTCAACACAGATCCAGAAAGTTCTTCTGTAAACACAGGTGTTAAACAGTAATTAAGTCTTGACTGATCTGGTTTGTCATGTTTGTTGTTATATTACACCATTATTTCAGTATCTCCATTTATGTTTGATGTAAAAAAATAAAATAAAAAATATCAGAACTTTTGCTCTGTAATAGAAACAGAGCACACGTGTAACACACCAAAAAATACACACAAAATGAACCCTGTTCTTCATTTGTCACACATGAAACAGTCATGAAAGCTCAATGACTCTATATATATATATATATAGATTAATAATAATACATAATAATCATGAGTTGCAGTGATTTTCCACTTCAGTCTCACCTTCATGGTTCAGTTGGTTTTCAATAGCGCCCCCACAAAGTGGGCGGAGTCATCATAGAAACTGTGGTGACGTAGTTTTCTTGTAAAGCAGTTCTTTTGGGTGTAACTGAATCATTAGAATCAGTGGGTTAAAAAAGATTTGTTCACACAATCGTTCACTTTTTTTTAAATTATCTTTTATTTATTTTTTAGTAATTTCATCAGTTCTCAGTACTGACACATGCACTCTGGTAAGCTGCTCTGCTCTGCACCAACATTGCAGGCGGTGTCACAGGAGGTTTCACAGGAGGTTTGACAGGAGGTACCGCGGGGGGCTTTGCGCGAATTTTAACTTTCCTCGTGCACTGCACCGTCTGCAGAGTCTTTTTCAACACGTCGATCTCATGGATCTGTTCGTTGATTATTCTGATCAGTTGGCTTCGCTCCTTGTTGAAGTTGGAGAACATGATCTCCACCTTCTGCTCCAGGCGTTCTTTGGCGCGGCGAGTGTTCTGGTAGATCACTTCGGTTCCCGGCGACAGCGGCTTGGGTTTGCTCTTGCTCTGTTTCGCCATCATGGACTTCCTGTACGAATCCGGGAGCGCGTCGTTGATCTCGATGACTTTGGCCCTCAGCTCTTTGGGCTTGTCGATCACAGATATGCAGGAATCCAGATCTTCCATGACGCGCTTCATGAGTTTCTCCACCATGTTCTTGTGTCTTTTAAACTCGTGCTCGTTAAAGTGCACTTTACTCAGGAGCAGCTCCACCTCTCTGGTCATGAAGTTGTTGTTGTCCTGAACCTCCTGCATGGCAGTGGCAGTGTCCTCCTCTCTGATTGTCGCCTGCAGCTTCTCTCCCTCTAAACGAGCGTAGTCTTTGCACAGTTCTCCGGCTGCGGCGTGAAGCGTGGCCTTGGTGTCGGTTAAGCGGTGAACTTGCTCCTGCAGGTTCCTCACCGCTGGTATCAAATGATCCGCCTGCTGAATCTTACTTTGGAGCACCACGTTTTGCTCGTTGAGCTTCTGGTGCAGGTTGACCAACTCGTTGAACTTGTTGTGAGAAGCTCGAATGACCTCGGTGTCCTGAACGTGTTGATTTTGCAGGGCAACGATGGATTCCTCGCATTTGGCGCAGATTCTCATCTCTTTCTCAAGTTCCCGCTCTTTCTTGTCCATGTCGTGCACCAGCTCTTTGATGGACAGCTCGTTCATCACGATCGTCTTCTTCTGCTCCTCGATCTCGTGTTTGAGCGCCAACGCCTGCGTTTCCGCCCTGTCTTTCATGTTTATGTAGGACTTGTCCAGCTCCAACGCCTTCATTCTCCATTCGTCCAAATCTCTTTGAAGACTCTTCGCCGAATCCGTTAGCATTTCTGTTTCCATTAGCGCCTCCTGGAGCCCCTCATGAGTCTCTGCTAGCTGTTTTTTTAACTCCACTTGCAATTCGGAATATTTGAGGACGCTCGTCTCCAAGCGAGTTTTGGCATGAGTGAGTCTTTCAACCGTCTCTTTGCTGTCTTCTAACATCTCCTTCAGCTCCTCCTCCCTAATCTTGCCTTCTTTCGCAGCTTTCTGCAGGGACACAATCTTTTCCTCTAGAGTCTTTATGATTTGGTTCTTTTCGGAGACTCTGTTTCCCCACAGCTCGGTGCTGTACTCGTGTTGATGCCTCAGTTGGTCAAACTGCCACTTGATGTAGCAGAGAGACTCGGCGTCCTTGTTTCTCTCCGACATCGTAGACTCTCGATTTGCTCGTACGCAAAAAAAGAAAAGAAAAAACCGAAGAAACTCTCTGCGGTTGAACAATGTGTCGGTTTCCACACGTGTGTGTGTGTGTTTTGAAGTGACATCATGTCACTTTGTCCTTTCATGTCCTCGTCACATGATCCAACTTCCTTCTGCTGCAAAAACACCAGGATTCTGATGCGTCACAACAATGAAGGTTTCAGGTGTTTGGAGTAGCCGTGGCAACAAAGAATTCAAATCTTCACCCCGTCATTAAGGCAACTTTGGCAATTCTTCATGCAACTGGTCAGTATGTAAGAATATGGAGACTTTGTAATGCATCAATGCATCATAATGGACACTCTCAAAGGTTTTGCTATAAAAAGTCCTAGCGCAGATCTGTACACCTTGACAGTGAAGTTTTATAAATTTCCATCCTCGCTGGCAACCGTTTTGTGTTTGTTTCAACATACAAACACACTGCGAAAAGCACAACTATCCCTTTAATGACCAAATAACACCTCACACCAATCGACCTCTTTCTTCAAGAAAACTTTATTGACCTAATGATATTTTCTCAACAAACAAAAGATACAATCATGGCTGACATTTTACATATATGACATTTTTAAAACTTTAAGCTGTGATGCATTCAGGGACTAAAATGTGATGGAGGATCAACAGCAGGGTCAAGAACGTCTTCCTGATTCTTCCACTTTGGTTTTGTTTACTGCGCAGTGGTTTAAACCAGTGTTTGCCAAACTTTCTCTACCTGGGACCCATTCTTTAAAGATGGCTAACTGTCGTGACGAGAGCTGCAACGATTAATCAAACTATTTTGACTCATACGTTTGTTTGTGGACAAAAACAAGACATTTGACAAAAGCATCATCTCCAGGTTTGACAAACACTGACCAATATTTTCTGAAGCAAACGACTCATCGATTAATCACAAAAATAATTGATGGATTATGATTAAGTTAAAGCCCTGATTAAAACGGCATGTTATTTTAAAATAATGCCCACATAAATCTGAACTAAAAGGTAGGAAAAATCCTGCAGAAAATGCTCAATAATTATCAATGAAAAGTGGTGAAAAAGAAAAGACTCTTAAAAAGGTCAAACTCTGGACGTTTGAGTCACATTAAGTGTATTTTTTTAATCATATAATTTACTGTTTTATATAACTTTCAAGCATGAGCTATCCAGAAACACCTGCGCTGCAACAACCTGATTTATTGATTATTAATCAAGTGATTTTTTTGTGTATGTTATTGAATAACATGCAGAAAATACATTTTTAAATCATTTACCAAATGTTATTGACAAATCCTCAAGTCGGAGAAACTGGGAACTAAATCGCGAACATTCAACGTTTCTGAAAACAACAGCTGACTCACCTGTTAGCTTAGCGTTAGCTCCGCCTGAGAGAAGCCACGGCAGAGGCGGAGCCACAAGTGAACGCCCAGCATGACTGGTAGTGAATGTCATGATGAATAACGTTGTCGTGTTTGTGAGTTCAGGGGAAATATCTTTCACTAAATATCGATTCAGATTAGATTCCGGAGGAGTTTACAGTACGCAGCAGGAGTTAAACGTGGTTTAATCCCTTTAAGTCCGTCACAGATCCAGGTCTGCGCTGGTCTCCAGACTCTTCGGTTCTCTTTGGTTGGTTTCCTCTCACAGACCCTCACTGGTCCTGGTTCGGGTCTATAGGATGAGTTTCTGACCTAGGATCTTGCGGTTGATCTCGGCCAAAGCCACAGAAAACACAAAGGCTTTTTCATCGGAGAGACCGGCGTAAACATCCACCTCCTTCTCCTGTTTCTCTGAAAACACAAGGCAATACAACGAACAGTGCATCACACACAGACCTGTAGAAAGTACTTTAAAGAGTTACTTTCAGAGTAAAAGTACAAGTATGTGACCAGAAAATGACTCACTTTTTACAATATTACTTGCACTGCACCATTACTGCTCTTGGTGGCTGATTTTGGAACTTTCAATTTTGGAATTTTAAGCAGATTGTGGAATATTGAGTAGATTTTATAATTATGAGTAGATTTTGGAACTTAAAATTTGGGAATTTTAAGTAGATTTTAGAATTATGAGTAGATTTTGGTATTATAAGTAGATGTTTGGATTTTAGCTAGATTTTGGAAGTATAAGTAGATTTTGGAACTTTCAATTTTGGAATTTTAAGTAGATTTTATAATTATAAGTAGATTTTGGAATTATAAGTAGATTTTGGAACTTAAAATTCGGGAATTTTAAGTAGATTTTAGAATTATGAGTGGATTTTGGTATTATAAGTAGATGTTTGGATTTTAGCTAGATTTTGGAAGTATAAGTAGATTTTGGAACTTTCAATTTTGGAATTTTAAGATTTTATAATTGTAAGTAGATTTTGGAATTATAAGTAGATCTTTCGATTTGAAGTAGATTTTGGAATTATGAATAGATTTAGGAATTTTAAGGTTTTTTTTGAATTATAAGTAGATTTTGGAATTTTAAGTAGATTTTATAATTATGAGTAGATTTTGGAATTATAATGGATGTTTGGATTTAAAGTAGATTTTGGAATTTTAACTTTTTTCTTCTTTTTTTTTTACCTTTCTCTTCTTCCTGCTTCTTCAGGCCAGCTGATTTGGGTCTGCCCCGCCCCCTCCGGATAGGATCTGATTGGCTATTGGTGCGAGGTCTTCTTCTGTTCTCCATGTCACTGGTTAAAGGAGAGTCGATCCTCTCTCTGCGAATGCGCTCGGTTCTTCTCCGCTTTAAATCCAGTTTATCTTCACAAGAAAACAACAAAGCTCTTCATTCATAAAGAAATTCAATTAACAATAGAAATACAATAAGCGAACACAATACAAGCAAACACCAGACTATCTGAAGACGGTTTATGTGTGCGAGGACATCAAAGACATCGAGAGGCCCAGAGAAGGCGGAGCTTCACATGCTAATGTCTTCGTAGTTAGCTCTTGCGTTTCAGGCGTGACGAGTGATGCTTTACGTTTGACGTTAAAGCTATACTTACCAGTGCTGTGCAAAAGGTTAACGCGCGTTAACGCATGACACGTTTCCATGGCGACTGACCGGAAATTGATGCGCATGACGTCATGTTTACGTGCCGCGACACCAGAGTGTCGTACCTGTAACCAGCGTACCTGTGTACTGCGTATGTGTGCCTCTGTTTTTAAAGTTTAGCGTCACTTTAGAGACTCATTTCAACAATCGGGAGTCACGTAAACTTTTATTCAGTTCAAATGTTTTAATTGGTCATACTTTTATCATGATAATATGATAATTAAATGATGATGAGTTTCAAAACATGGTGGGTTTATCTTACGTTTTACAGTGCCATACGCTTATTAGGAGTGATTTAAGATTACAAAAGAAAAGTGTAAAAATGTAAGAAAGGTAAGTGTAGCTTTAACTCTCTTCAGAGGAAAGAAGTGAAAGTTACCTGCGATGGCGGGAGAGCGTTCGTTTAACTTGGCGTTGAGCAGTTTCCTGCTGATGAACACAAATCCACACGGACACGACTTGCAGGCAACTGGAATCTGGAGGGAAACAAAACGTGGAATGGACTTTTTCTCACTTCATTTTTTTTCTCATTTCATCCAGGATTGTGCTTTGTGCGTCTAAAAGTAGACAATCATACATTCTACATTATTTCTGCCAATAAATCTTCCCAGACATGATGTGTGTGTCTTTATGTCTCTGTGTGTGTCTTTCTCTCTGTGTGTGTGTCTCTCTCTGTCTGTGTGTGTGTCTTTATGTCTCTGTGTGTGTCTTTCTGTCTGTGTGTGTGTCTTTATGTCTCTGTGTGTGTCTTTCTCTCTGTGTGTGTGTCTCTCTCTGTCTGTGTGTGTGTTTTTATGTTTCTGTGTGTCTTTCTGTCTGTGTGTGTCTCTCTCTGTGTGTGTGTGTATGTGTCTCTCTGTCTGTGTGTGTCTCTGTCTGTGTATGTGTCTTTCTGTATGTGTGTGTATGTGTCTCTCTGTCTGTGTGTGTGTATGTGTCTTTCTGTCTGTGTGTGTGTATGTGTCTTTCTGTCTCTCTGTGTGTCTCTCTGTGTGTGTCTTTCTGTATGTGAGTGTATGTGTCTCTGTGTTTGTGTCTCTCTCTCTGTGTGTGTATGTGTCTCTCTCTGTGTGTGTATATGTGTCTCTCTCTGTGTGTGTATATGTGTCTTTCTGTCTGTCTGTGTGTCTCTCTGTGTGTGTGTCTTTCTGTCTGTGTGTGTGTCTTTCTGTATGTGAGTGTGTCTTTCTGTATGTGAGTGTATGTGTCTCTCTGTGTGTGTCTCTCTCTCCGTGTGTGTGTGTCTCTCTCTGTGTGTGTCTTTCTGTATGTGAGTGTGTCTTTCTGTATGTGAGTGTATGTGTCTCTGTGTGTGTGTCTCTCTCTCTCCGTGTGTGTGTCTTTCTGTATGTGTGTCTCTCTGTGTGTGTATGTGTCTTTCTGTATGTGTGTCTCTCTCTGTGTGTGTATGTGTCTTTATGTCTGTTTGTGTGTCTCTCTCTTTGTGTATGTGTCTTTCTGTATGTGAGTGTATGTGTCTCTGTGTGTGTGTGTGTGTCTCTCTCTGTGAGTGTATGTGTCTTTCTGTCTGTGTGTGTGTGTGTGTGTGTGTGTGTATGTGTCTTTCTGTCTTGTGTGTGTGTGTGTGTGTGTGTGTGTGTCTCTCACCTGTTGGTCACATTCAGGACAAGATTTCGTGGCCATTTTGACTTTCTTTGTTTTATTCGTCGACATAGTTGCTTTGGTCCAGACACACTTGTGTGTGTGTGTGTGTGTGTGTGTGAGTGTGTGAGCGACACTAACACATGTTCGACCGACGACGACACGCAACGCGACAACAAAATCCACAGTTACATGAAATTAAAAAAACACACACACACACAAAAATATAGTCCACGACACTGGAAATAACACTGTTGAGACTCGGCGCATGCGCAGACACTTCTCCTGCGGCGGTGAAGCGTCTTCTTCTTCGGTTGCTGACGGCAAACGTTACCGCCACCTCGTGGACTGGAGACCAAAGTCCATAGAGAAAACCAGTGATTTTAGTTGATCCACTGCTGCCTCCATCACTCAGTTCAAATGTCTTATTTTGGAAAATTCGCCTTTTGAAATACTTTGTTTATATTGACCTCAGTGACACAAAGTGACCACACGAGGCAGCAGTAGACCCACAGAAACATTTCTGGCGGCCCTGCAGTGAATTACAGTTGATAGTTTTAATCCAGGAGCTACTAATCTTGTTAAATGTTTATTGGACATTACTGGATACAGACCAATAAGTGTAAACAAAAATACTGGGTATTTACCTGGTTTCTATATGGTGAATTTTAGTGTATTATTGTGTTATAAGCTGGTAATAAGCAGGTAGCTACAGCCCCCAATTCTAGCTATTTACCCAGTAAATATATGGTAACAGAAATGTGTTACTTGGTATTAACCTGTAATTAGAAGGTAAGAACAATGGCCAAAATAATGGGTAATTACACAGTAAATTATAAAGCGTTTTTATATTAATGCTTAAATTACATTATATTAACGCTTATATTACTTAACGCTAAACTGTAGAACTGCAATATGGTCATTAAAATGATTACAAATGGGATTTATTTCTGTTTTTTTCCCTCAGTCCAATGTTGGGTTCATAAATTGGCCTCAGGTATCAACACTTTGAGAACCCCTGCTTTAGGGGATAAAATAAAGCTCTGAAACCAGATAACAACACCAGCCCATAATATATGACAGTCACTCTGTGGATTATAGTAATGATAAGATTTTATTATAGTCATACACTGTGTGTAAAAGTAACAGAAGGCAAACATTTCTTGTTAATTTCCGTTTTTATTTCAGTAAATGACAATGATATTTTTGCTATTTTCATCTGCGTCTTTATCTGATTTATCTTACAAGAGGGTTTGACACACGGACTCAAGAGCGGAGGGAAAAACCAATGAATGCACCTTTAACAAATAAGCCAAAAAAAAGAGAGAGAGAAACAGAGAGAGGTAAGCAGACACTGCAGAAAATTATTCCGATAAAATCATACACACAATCCTGAACACACACACACACACACAGTCTCACTGATCTACAAAGGGTGAAACATCGTCGTTTGTTGTAATCTTTCCAGACTAAATTAGGTCTTTTATGATACAAGCACAGAAAAACATGCAAACACATGCTGCTGCAGCTGCGTATGTGTACTCACTCACTCACTCTCAACAAAATGAGGAGAACACAAAGGAACACCAAGTGAAGTGAGATAGAGTCTGACACACGGGCTGTGAGCGCCCCCTGCTGCTGAGAGCCAGCTTGACACACGGAGGCCGATGCCACTTCCCATTCACGTCGCAATTTGCACGTCGGAAACGAGCAGCAGAGGAAAAAAATTATGGGCGCTGACGTATGAACCAGGCGGAGAACAACGCTCTCTGCGTGGTATTTTTGCACAAATACATCGCAGCAAGATAACAGACGACTGATTCACTGCGAAACAAATAAGACACGAGTGAAATTAAAAGCATGAGAAGCACAGTTTGTGAGGTTGCTGCTCCTCGCCGAGTTGGAAATCAGAGACATATCTGCGTCAGTTCAAGCCTACGATATCTACGTCACATGTTCACGTCTTTATCTCACTGTTAGACAGACTTTTCCCAACAGGAAAGTGAAGTTTGTAAACCACTCACTCTCACACACCAAAGTCCATAGAGAAAATCAGTGATTTTAGCTCGTGGGGACACAGGAGCTGCTGGTCTACTGCTGCCTCGTGTGGTCACTTTGTGTCACTGAGGTCAATCTGAACAAAGGATTTCAAACACTGAAGTGACAAAATAAGACATTTGAACTCAGTGATGGAGGCAACAGTGGATCAACAACTCCTGTGTGCTGTGATGTTAAAATCACTGATTTTCTCTATGGACTTTGGTGTGGGAGAGTGGGTGGTTTACAAACTTCACTTTAATGTTGGAAAACGTCCGTCTAACAGTGAGATAAAGACATGAACGTGTTCTTCAGACGTCGTGGACGTAGATTTTAACGAGCCGAGTCTTTAGTGTCCGCGTCTCAAGCTGGTTTCCAGCTCAGGAACCACACACGAACTGAACGTGTGCTTCCATTTGCCTGGACTTTAGTTTGGTCACAGTCTGACGACAGAACAGCAGAATTATTTGATCATCAGGTGTGAAAACAAGCTGCAACACCACAACAATATTCTGTGCACTTGAAGCTGATGTTTCTACACATTTGGTCGTGTGTGGATTCAGGAAAAGGAATGAAGTCTAAAGACCTGACGCGTGTTCTTCACATGTCACACGTCTGACCTGCAGCAGGAAACAGTTTCTGCTCATGAAGGACAGTGAAGAGGAAACAAATGATTTAAAATAATAAAAACAAACAAACATTACGGAGTTCATTTTATCATTTGTTGTTTATTTTCATTCCTCACCTTAATGTGTTTTTGTGAGTGTGTGTGTGTGTGTGTAGATTTATATTCTTAATATAGTGAAACATCTATGGGGACGAACATCACATCCTTCAGACCTGTGATGGTTTTAAAGGACCAGGCCCTCGTATGCCGGACCCTCAGACTCGGGGGACTCTCTCTGCAGGCGCAGATGCTCCAGTGTGTTGTGGAAGTGTTTGTTGATCTGCTCCGTTTCCTCACTCGCCTCCAGGTTGGGAAGATCTTCTCTGATCTTCTGGATCAGCTGGTTCAATACCTGCACCGTCACCTGGGCGATTAAAGACAGTGTCAGAGAGTTGTCTTCTTGGTTAATTTCATCCACAGAGAGAATGTCTGCATGTGCTGTGAGCGCCTGAATGAAACACTGACGTTTGCTCTCACTAAAAATGTCCATCAGTGGAGACACAGGGAAAAATTAGATTTTAGCCAGTGAACAAAGATTTGTGGAATGAAAATCTGCATCAGTTTAAGTCTACGATATCTACGTCACATGTTCACGTCTTTATCTCACTGTTAGAGAGTCATTCCTGACAGGAAACTGAAGTTTGTAAACCACTCACTCTCCCACACCAAAGTCCATAGAGAAAATCAGTGATTTTAACATCACAGCACACAGGAGTTGTTGATCCACTGCTGCCTCCATCACTAAGTTCAAATGTCTTATTTTGTCACTTCAGTGTTTGAAATCCTTTGTTCAGATTGACCTCAGTGACACAAAGTTACCACACGAGGCAGCAGTAGACCAGCAGCTCCTTTGTCCCCGCGAGCTAAAATCACAGAGTCAGAAGACACTGTCGCTCGTGAAACACCTCCACAACGGACGTTCTTCTTCTTCTTCTGCGGTTCAATGTACGCAACCGGATGTGCCCTGAGCAGGAGGATCTGCTGTTCAGGAGAAATGCTGTTTACGTAACAAGAACGCTTTTTTTCCGAAATCTTGCTGAGCCTGAGATTACAATAAAACACAGCGTTCTCAGCAGTGGTTGAACTGTGTGTTTTGAACCTTTAGGGCTTCATAAACAAGGTAATGACGCAGATACACTAAAAAAACAGCGTTAATTGGAACTGCCGGTCTAGGTCTGCTTTTCATTCAGATTGACCTCAGTGACACAAAGTGACCACACGAGGCAGCAGTAGACCAGCAGCTCCTGTGTCCTCATGAGCCAAAATCACTGATTTTCTCTATGGTGTTTGGTGTGGGAGTGTGAGTGGTTTACAAACTTCAAATTTCCTCTTGGAAAAGTCTGTCTAAACAGTGAGATAAAGACGTGAACATGTGACGTAGATATCGTAGAATTAAACCGACATAGATTTTATAGATTTTTAAGTCTTTTGTTTGGTGACTAAATTTCAGTGAGATTAACCCTCTGTGTCTCAGGCACAGGGGGCGCTCACAGCACAGTCAGCACTCATTAATGACTCATTAATAAAAGCACAGTTGTCTCCGTCTCGTGTTCTTACCGCGTCATTTTCTCTCTCGTAGAAGCAAACGTATCTGTTGAGGATTTCGATGAACAGCTGGACTTGCAGTGACGGGTCCATGCACTGGTTGGCGATCTTCAGAGCTTTCTTTAGACACTCCATCACACGCTTACCATCACGGATCTGACGACGCAACAAAACACCGGTTAGTAACCACACACAGAGGGTATGGGGATTTGTGAAAGACTAGCTTTGGAGTTTTTAAGGCGGTACCTTTCGTCGCAGACACTCACCTCGTCGCCGCTTTTGTCCGTGCTGCGCCCAGACCAGAAGAGATGAGCACAGATGCTGACGGCTCGACACTGGTCGGGTTTCTTCAGCAGTTTGGAGGCGGCCAGCGCACACTGAGTCCTCAGCGGCTCGTGGTTCTCCTCACTGAAACAACGCATTCGCTCAAAGGTCCCGATGATCAGCGTAATGGCCGCCAGCTGAGCTTTGGAGTCGCTGATCTCATCCTCGTACAGAGAGAAGGCCTGGGAGAACAAGGGGGGGGGGGACAGAAAGAGACAGAGAAACAGGAAACTGAAGTTTATAAACCACTCACTCTTCCACACCAAAGGCCATAGAGAAAATCTGTGATTTTAGCTCGTGGGGAAATAAGTGACAGTTTTGCTCTACCTGTGACATGAACTCGTATGCAACGGTCTCGTGGTTCTCAAAGCCGATCTCGCCCGCGGCCAGCGCCCCCTGCAGGAAGAGGCGGAGAGGCAGCTCGGCCAGCTCGGCCTTGATAAGTGCACTGATGGTCTGGTGGGCGAAGGAGAAGATCTTCTGACACTTCTTCTCCCACTTGTCGTCCTGATGGGAGACACGGAGGTTTAAAGACAGGACAACGACATGATGCTGCAGCAGCAGCAGCAGCGAGGTGCAGAGAAGAGCCAAGTCTGCTCACCACTGACGAGTTCTCCTTGTATCTGAAGGCCAGCTGATAGGCAGCGAACACCAGAGGAGGGAGTGTGTAACGAATCCTTTGGTTTCCACCGGCACCAAAGTGTTTTCTGGCCGTGTTCAGGATCTGACCACAAACCAGAGACGTTTGTTAACTTCAGCCCACGACAACAGAGACACTGAACACAGGGACCGCAATTTCAGTTCAATTCAACATAAAGGTGTTTGTTTAGACCTTGGTGACGCAGCATGAATCAATAAAGGGTATAAAAATGTATTGGGGGGCCCCATGTGGCCCGCAGGTTTGACACCTCGAAACAGGGCTACCACTAAATCAATCGATTACTCGTTCATTCATTTAATTAATTTTATAACCAAATAGTTTGAGTTTTTCGTCTTAAATCTCAATACTTTCTGGTTTCTGTGATTTTTTTTCCTTCTTAAATCTGAATATTTTCTGATTTCGATGCTCCATAAAACAAATAAATCATTCAAACTGACATTTTTTGGACCAAACAACTTATTGATTAACGGAGAAAATACTCAACAGACAGTCAAAGATTGAAATAATTGATAGTTGCAGCTCTACTGCTCCTGTAATGTTGAGGAAAGTACTCACGAGGTACTGCTGATCTGGGTCTTCAGAGTGGAGCAGGTGGATGAAACGACCTACGAGACTCTGCTCCTCAGCAAAGTCCTCAGGGTCAGGGTCATCGGCTGGCTGGTCAGGCTGGTCCTGGATCAGTGTTGACACCAAGCTCAAGATGGCGTCCACCTACAACAACCACGGAGGAAGACGCACCAGTCAAACTCATGTCAAGTCCAAGACTAGACTTAAAATGTCTCAGAAATAGTAACTGTGTATTTTTTGCAATGAAAAAGAAGAAGCATAGAAATAAGGCTTTTATAAAAACAATGATAATAAAAATTTTAAAAAACTACAGCTGGGCACATTAACGTCAACGTTAACGCATGATACTTTCCCATGACGACTGACCAGAAGAAGACGTGTGTGACGACGTGTTTGCGTGACTCCAGATTGTTAAAATGAGTCTCCAAAGTAACGCTAAACTTTAAAAACAGAGGCACATGTACGCAGTACACAGGTACGCTGGTTATTTGTAGCGTTGATCTTTTACTTTAATAAACAGACCACTGTAGGCGACGCTAACAGTGCTAAAGGAGCTAACACAGCAAACTGGTAAACAGTGTCTGGACTCCAAAACGGCGTTACTTTAGAAACTAATTTTAACAATCGGGAGTCACTTAAACATGACGTCACGCACGTCTTTTCTCGGTCATTCGTCATGGAAACGTCAAGTGTTAATGTTGACACACAATTCATTAATGCTAAATTAGGTTAAAAGTGAGTTAAAATAGAAGGTTCTGAGTGAAGAGCCGTTTGGGAGCCGAGCCAAAAGATCCTAATCTTTGAAAAGAGCCGAACTTCCCATCACTATTTGTCGCGAATAAACCCACGTCACGGCAGTTTCACGCTGCCGTGCTATGATGACTCCGCCCACACCGAGGAGGATCTATAGCACTGGAACTGTGTCGTGGAAAAGCTGAGACTCGTGACGAGTCCGAGTCCAGCCTCAGGTTTGTGTCCAAGTCTGGAACTGGACTTGTTATCTCTGTAAAAGTCCTCGTGTGTGAAACCCCAACCTGTTCCTGTGCCAAGATGGTGGTGTTGTACTCCAGCGTGTTGGTCAGCACGTAGCAGCTCATGCTCTTGCGTGACTCGTAGTCAAAATACTCGAACAGCGGCGGGAAGTGTTTGAGCTGCAGCACCGTCAGGATGTTGTTGTAGGTGTCCACGGGGATCTTCAGCAGTCGGGTCAACTCCTTTGACACGGCGCTGCTGGTCGCTATGCTGCAAGCAGTGGGAAAACAGGTCAACGTGGGACACATTTTTATCTTCTCCTTAAAGGGATAGTTCGGAACTTTGGACATAAGACCTATTTTCCAACTCAGCTGGTGTGATGGAGACGTCTGGAGACGTTTTCAAGAAATTTCATTCAGTTCTTCTAGTTGCCGAGTTCGCTTGTTAGCATAGCATTAAAAACACTCATACTGACTCCACAGTGCACCCGAGGCAAATTAATTGTAACGGCAGACTATCGATGTACATATCTGTGTTGATAGAATGTTTGAAATAAAACCAACCTTGCAATTTGAAGGATTTATGTCTCAGCAGCAGCAGCAGCGCTTCATACTTCCAGCAGCGGCGGACTGATGGACGTTAGTTTTGTTTCAAATATTATTCTATCAACACAGATATGTACATGGATAGTCTGCCGTTACAATTGATTTGCCTCGGGCGCACTGTGGAGTCGGTATGAGTGTTTTTAATGCCATGCTAACTTGTATCATTGACTTGCGCTAGCCATAGCATCAGCGAACTCGGCAACTAGAAGAACTGAATGAAATTTCTTGAAATCGTTTCCAGACATCTCCATCACACCGGCTGAGTTGGAAAATAGGTCTTATGTTCAAAATTCCGAACTATCCCTTTAAAAACAAACGAAAAGAAAAAAAGAAATGACTAAAAACACAGAAATATTGTCTAAATACACGGACCAAAGAAAAGAGGGACAGTATGGAGACGTACTGTTCTAGGTTGAGCTTGTTGAATATCTCCACTGTGCTCTCCAGGACCTTATCGACGTAGTCAACGCGATCAGGGTAACATTTCATGGCCAAATTGATGAGAGACACCTGGAGAGACACCACGTCTTCTGATGGCATGTCCTGGCGAGACTGATGGACAGAGAATCATACAGGTTAAATGAAATCAGAGTGGTCGGTCCAGTATATAAGATCAGGAAAACCAGCGTGAGTGGACATGTGACTTCACCTACTTGAATGACAGTGGCCACTTGTTGAGAGAAGATGTCAAACAGTTTGATCTCAGCCGGAATTCCAGGACCATCTTCTCGATGAGCAAACAGAGCCAGTCTGAAAGAAAATGGTTTCTTTTGTCAAAAACATTATATTCTAAAGCATCTTTCATCATCTATGTAACATTATATCTGCCTCCATCACTAAGTTCAAATGTCTTATTTTGTCACTTCAGTGTTTGAAATCCTTAGGGACACAAAGTGACCACACGAGGCAGCAGTAGATCAGCAGCTCCTCTGTCCCTGTGAGCTAAAATCACTGATTCTCTCTATGGGGTTTGGTGTGGGAGAGTGAGTGGTTTACAAACTTCAGTTTCCTGTTGGAAAAGTCTGTCTAACAGTGAGATAAAGACGTGAACATGTGACGTAAACATCATAGTGTCTTGTGTTTTGTTGTCTTCCCACTTGCAGCCATGTTTTCAGTGACACTGAGCCTGAACTCTGCGTTTGCTCGCTCACTTTTTGAAAACAAAAAGCTATTAACAGGCTTTGCATGGGCCGGTGTCTTTGGTGACCTACAGTGAGTCAGACTTGTACCTGTCAATGAGGGCGATGATGATGTTCTTGACGTTGACGTTTTGATGAAGCTCAGCGCAGGATCTCAGGAAAGGGTTCAGGGTCTGAAGGTGGAACTCATCCGGGAAAACCTGAAGAGTCAAGAACTTATATACTGTATGTTTGTTGAACAAACAAAGGTTGAATATTCAAACAACATGCACACTCTTGCAATATATTTAAATTTAATCAGCACTGTCTCTTGTTCAGACCTGGTATTAACATCCATCCTGAAAGATATGATCACAAGTGGACAGAGTTCAATTCAGGTGTCGACCGATGTGGGTTTTTCTATGGCTGATCCTGATCTTTTCTTCGCCCACATATCTTTTTTTTATTGATATTTATAGTATATAACAGGTTCACAAAAACAAAACAACCCCCCCCCCCCACCTCCCTATTGTAGGAAAATAAAGCATTCAAGACAAGCAAGTAATGAGTTTTACAGTAAACCTTATTAAAAAAAAAAGGAAAGAAAGAAAGAAAATAAAAGGTATTTTAGAGTAAGAAAACTGGTATTTTGGAGCAAAACTGGTATTTAGGAGAAAAACAATCTGTATTTTAGAGTAAAACTGGTACTTTAAAGTAAGAAAACTGGTATTTTGGAGTAAGAAAACTGTACTTTAGAGCAAAACTGGTATTTTTGATTAAAAAAACTTGTATTTTTTATTTAAAAAACCCTGTATTTTTGTATGTATTTTAGAATAAAACTGGTACTTCAGAGTAAGAAAACTGGTATTTTAGATTAAAAAAAAGAACCTGTATTTTACAGTAAAACTGGTATTTAAGAGTAAGAAAACTTGTATTTTGGAGCAAAACTGGTACTTGAAAGTTAGAAAATTGGTATTTTGGAGTAAAAAATAGGTTAACGAGTAACAGATCCCTCACTGCACCTGAATGATGCACTCCATGAGATACTCCTGAGCCAGCGGGTCTCTGCAGTTCACGACCTGCTCCAGTACACCGGGGAGAACAATCTGTGGTGAGGCAAACGCAAAGATTTCCCTGGTTTATTCCATGTCTCTCTCTATCTGTCACACACATAGACACACACACACACACATGCACGCTCACACACACACACAAACCTGTTTGTACTTGTCCACATTGACGCCTTCCAGCTGACTGAGGCGAACCAGGTTGGTTCCCACCAGAATCCTCAGCTCCTGTCGTTCCTTCTCCCTCTTCTCTCGGTCTCGGCTGTGACCCTGATGCTGCATTCGCACCCACAACTTGTTCATTTCTGCAAAGTTGAGCAGGACAAAGTCCATGGAGTCGTTGATGTCGCCGGTCATCTCCTCTGTACCCCTGCAGAGAAACACACAGCGTTAATATCGAGGAGGCACCATCAATGTCTTATTTTTCAATCCTCCATGTTATGTTCAGTTATGTTTATGTTTTTAAAATATTTCCCGGCATTATACATGGGAATTCACAGACATTTAGTTGTGTGCGTTGTTTGCATTTGTTACACCATGACGGTAAAACTCACTCGGGCTGCTCGCCATCATCTGGCAGGATGTTGCGCGTGCACTGCAGCAGGTAGTTCCTGAGGAAGAGGCCCCGCAGCGGGTGCTGGACACCACGACACATCTCCACCAGGTCCTTCAGGATGTCCTTACGAGACTGAGGGAAGGAGCGGACGTAGACCACGCCCACCGTGATCAGCAGATACCTGAAGAGACAATCGTCCAAGTGTAAAGCTCAGTTTGTAGACAGTGGGACAGTGGACAACAGACATTTTTACTACACAACTAAGAAACAATGTGTCACTTGAAAATAGGCTGTGAAGTCGAGTTGCGTTCCATTTACATCAGTTGACTGACTGTTGTGTCGCAGTCATCCGTTGTGTAGTTGTCTGTTGTGTCGTCTGTTGTGTTCTGTCGTGGGTTGTATGTTGGGTCATCCGTTGTGTCACTGTGGTCCGTCATCGTCTTTCGTTTTTTTGTGTTTTTGTGTAGTCGATGTCCGTTGTGTCATCCGCTGTGTTGTCGTGGTCCGTTGCTGTCTTTTGTTTCAGTGTCGCCGATATCCGTCGTGTCGTTGATGTCTGTTGTGTCGTCTGTTGTGTCGTCCGTTGTGTCGTCCGTTGTGTCGTCCGTTGTGTCGTCCGTTGTGTCGTTATGGGTTGCCTGTTATGTCACAGTGGTCCGTTATGTTGTCGTGGTCCGCTTGCGTTATGTGTCGTCCGTTGTGTCATGGTCCGTAGGCGTCTTTTCTTTTAGTGTCGTCGATATACGGTATGTCGTCGTTGTCCGCTGTGTCGTCGTCTTTTGTTTTAGTGTCATCGATGTCCGGTGTGCCACATTCCATGTCGTTCGTTGTCGTCGTACCAGTTAAATGTCACGCCACATGTACACGACACAGCCCACACCGTTCTCTGTGGAAACCGAAGCCTGACCGAGGCAAGAAAGGCAACGTATCCCGGGCTAGCCATTGTTAGCGACAGTAGTTGACAGTAGTCGCTCTTTAAAGGCAGTGTATTTGTTTAGCACATCCCTCGTGTGAAGACCTGTGAGGTGACTCCATGTGTGATGGTGGTCGGGGTCAGGTGATACTCACAGTCTGGGGATGATGTTTCCTGCGTACTGGACCAGCTCGTACAGATCGGCCACCTTGCGTCCTTTAGCGAACTCATCTGTCAGATAAACCTCCAGGTAGTGGAGTTCATCAGAAATGGCCATATCTAGAGATATTCTGTTAGGGAACAGTGCGAAATATCGACATAAAAACCAGTGTTAATTTTGGAAATGAAAACTATGACGAAAATTATCCTTTGTTCAGATTGACTTCAGTGACACAAAGTGACCACACGAGGCAGCAGTAGACCAGCAGCTCCTGTGTCCCAGTGAGCTAAAATCACTGATTTTCTCTATGGGGTTTGGTGTGGGAGAGTGAGTGGTTTACAAACTTCAGTTTCCCGTTGACTAACAGTGAGATAAAGACGTGAAAATGTCCTTAAACATATCGTAGACTTAAACTGAAAGATTTTATGTCACCAGTCCTTTTGTTAAGTCACTAAAATCATCTTTTTTCTTGTGTCCCTGCCGGCAGCCATGTTTCCCTGGAGTTCAGACTTCACAGAATGTGAATAATTATTATAAATTTGATCTCATTATCTGGAAATGGGTCAGCACTAGCTCACGTGTCTCTTAACCCACGACAACAAAGGATACAGAGCTCGTAGTAGCTCTTTGGAGAGAGCATGGAGGTCCTCAGCTCACCCAGCATGTTGGAGGCATGTTTCAGTGCATCCATCAGCTTGTTCTTGTCCTGCACAACACAAGACACATGAATGAGACCCGTGTCCACCGTAGAGCTGATAATACGAACAGATACCAAACCATCTTGAAGGTTAAAACAGAGTGAAGTCACTTTACCAGACATCTCTTCATCTGGAAAGACTGGACCTTGACAGCCTGAACAGCTTCATCCAGAAGCTTCTCCTGCTCATCCTGGGGAGACTGCTGTGTGGTCGGCTGAGGGAACAACAACAACAACAACACATCATCATTTTTATGATTGAATCAGCGTTTTATCCACAATGAAAGTGAGTTTTAGGAGCCAGAAAACGAGATGTTATTTTATTGTTTTAAATTGAGTGACCAAAACACCAGCATGAGTTCTTCTTTTTTTTTTTTAATAAACGCTTTCATACTTTAAAAAAAAAGTGAATTTCCAATACTCTTTGGTTGAATCAACAAAACAACAACAAAAATGGATGCTAAGACAACAAAGCTAATGTTAGGGTGGCTAATACACGTATACGTATATTTATGCATATAATGCATTATTATTATTATTATATACACTACCAGTCAAAAGTTTGGACACACCTTCCCATTTACTTGAATGAGACAGTGTCCAAACACACACACACACCGATATATGTCTGCGTCAGTTTAAGTCAACAATATATTTAATAACATTCATATATATATATATATATATATAGATAGATATGTACATGTATGCGTGTACATATACACACACTCGTATATACATATATTTATAATGTATACGTTCACAGAGCTTCTGTGTTGACTTCAGGTTCCGACACAGGAAAGAGGAAGACAAATGCTAAACGACAGCTAGCGTTTAGTAACGGGAATCTGACGAATCATAAACGGCACCGTATTCGAATCGAACCCTTGCGTGACAACGTGCACTTTTCGTGGAAGAACGCGAATTCAATGACAATTTAGTTTGTGAGAGCGCGCTGCTGCGCCCGCGTACATGAGCTGTTTGCCTGTTAGCTCTGCTAGCAACTGTCTGACGTTAGGCCATAGCAGCTACCCCACACACACACACTCACGGGGCCAATGTTAGCCTAGCCTCGCACATATACACGTAGAGTCCAGCAGCTCCACTGACACTGAAGTGAACACGGAGGAAAAACACGTTAATGCGGTGTTTTGTTTTTTAATAAAGACTCACCATGATGATTAGCTGTGGATCGGATCAGTCGCACAGGCTGTTTGACTGTCATGTGACTCGCATAGTGACGGTGGTGCGTTCACGGTAGTCATGTGTCGCTCGTGAACGAGCCGGTTCTCTGTAGCGAACGAGAAGAGCCGAATCTTGTGCCGCTCCTGCAGTCGGCAGAGGAGCTGGACTTTGTTTTGATGCACAATTTCAATTGCCCCCTGGGGACAAATAACGTTTTTTTGAATTTGAATTTGAATTTGAACACACCATGCGGCCAATGGCATGCGAGGACAGACTCGGGTCTATAAAGTACATTCTTTATTTTTTTTACTTTTTATAGTTTTGTTGTGAATATCTTTTGATAGTGTACTTTCTTGGAAATGCATGTTTATTATTGTTGCTATCTTTATTTTAACTGTCTTTGCTGCTGTGAAAACTGAAAATGTAAATGTCCCCACTGCAGTACAAATAATCGCAGTTAACTTATTTTATCTTATCTTATTTTACCTTATTTTATTTCATCTTATCTTGTCTTGCCATACCATTGTGTAAATTAAAGAAGTTTGTGAAAACTGAAAAAGGAGATATTAGAATACTTTATATTAAATAATTTTTTGTTAAAGGTGCCATATGTAAGAATGTGGCCAAAAACTACATTCAAATTCAAAATACCGAGGTCTTTTAGGTTTCGTTTTCTCACGTAACTGGCAACCCGTGGTTGCTCGGCAGCAGAGACTCTACTGACTGCAATGATTGGTTGACGGTGGTAGGTGGCGACACATGCCAAAACATGATTTCAAAACATAAACATGATTTGCAGTCTGCAAAATATTTTTTTTAATGCAAATATTTTGTCTGTACTGTTGTTGTTGGTGAGTTCAGTTTGTTATATGAACATTATTCCTGAGTCTCTGTGACATATTAGGAGGATTTTATGGCCAGTTGCTTAAGATTTATTGCTTTATTATATAATGCAGCTTTTAAAAAAAAGGTTTAATGAAAACACAAATTTTACTAATTTAACCAACTCACAAACATACACTTGAAGGTTCTGAGTGAGACTCAGTAAGAGCCGTAAGAGCCAGCTCTTCCAAGGGAGCCGATCCAAAAGAACCAAATCTTTGAAAAGAATCGGACTTCCCATCACTCGATAATGGTGCGTTCACGGTCCGCTTCAGAATCCGTACGTCACAGACAGGCGTGGCCAGGCAAGCACTCTGCTTGAGACGTGACAGGACTATCCACATCAAAACAAATACAATTCACGAAATGATTGTGCTAGTTGTAAATATACGCTGTCACGTGTGTTGTTTTGTAGCTTTAAATTGTATATATTTGTCCACTTTAAAAAAAACAAAAAACAAACTGATGATCCAGAGGAAACATAATCAACAACATTGCAACATCAAAACATTATGGAACAAAAACATAAACACTAACTAACAAAAGACTCACCTAACAAAAAATCAACATGTTCATGTCTCTAGACGACTGTTAGACATACTTTTCCAACAGGAAACTGAAGTTTGTAAAGCGCTCACTCTCCCACACCAAAGTCCATAGAGAAAATCAGTGATTTTAGCTCACAGGGACACAGCAGCTGCTGGTCTACTGCTGCCTCGTGTGGTCACTTTGTGTCACTGAGGTCAATCTGAATGAAGGATATTTAATGCCAAACTGTAAAAATAAGACATTTGAACTTCGTGATGGAGGCAGCAGTGGATCAACAACTCCTGTGTGCTTTGATGTTAAAATCACTAGCCCAAGTAGGAGTAAGGGGGAATGAAACTGCAGATAAATATGCTAAACAGGCAACAAAGCAAGACAACAATAATATCCAAGTAAAATATAGTAAAGCAGAAATTAAAAGCATTATTACAGCTAAAAATAAGAGTATATGGCGATATTTATAGGACAATGAAGAGACGGGCAGACATCTGTATAAATTACAAAAAAATGTGGTTTGGAGCAGAAATGCCAGCTTAGACAACAACTAGCAGAAGTAAAGATACATTTGAATATTACAGATATATTGCAGAGACATTCTGGAGAACAATGTTTTAGAAGTATTTTTTATTACTTGAAAACAATCGGGTTATTCCACAGAATTTAGTGTTGTAGAATTCAGACCCACACTCCTATTCAGAAGGTGGCGGTAATGCACCTACAAGCTGTTTGCCAGCCGCTATAAAAGAAGAAGAAGAAGACGAAGGCGGAAGTGACGGTGGGAAACATGGCGGTGCCCTGTTTTGACAAATTTGACACCGAAAGTTTTTCAGTGTCACCATTGACAGTTTGAACCTGAGGTATATTTTCATGACGGCAGCCGGTGTGAAAATGTGGCCGAGCAGCAAAACAGCAGCAGCGGCGGCTCTGCGGCTCCTGAAGCAGCAGCAGCTGCGGAGGAACAGCTCTGTGCGGCGGCTCTGCGGATCACTGTCACCCGCAGCTCCACCGTGGAGGCTGCTGTTCTTTGGCTCTGATCACTTTGCTCTGGAGTCTTTAAAACTGCTCACAGCCAACAACAGGTGCGACACACACACACACACACACACACACACACACACACACACACACACACACACACACACACACACACACACACACACACACACACACACACACACATTTCATAGTTAGTGATGGAGGCAGCAGTGGATCAACAACTCCTGTGTGCTGTCATGTTTAAATCACTGACTTTCTCTACGGACTTTGGTGTGGGAGAGTGAGTGGTTTACGAAGTGAGACAAAGACGTGTACATATCCTCTCTTTTGTTGCTTGTCAACACACACAGTGCACAGACTCAATAGTGCTTCCTTATATATAGATATTATATGTGATCATATCATAAGTTTACATACCCTGAGAGAATTTACAATTTCTTGGCCATTTCTCAGAGAATATGAATGATAACACAAAAACCTTTCTTTCACTCATGGTTAGTGGTTGGCTGAAGCCATTTATTGTCAAACGACTGTGTTTACTCTTTTTAAATCATAATCACAACACAAACTATCCAAATGACCCTGACATACCCCCGTTCTTAATGGCGTGTATTGGCCCCTTTAACATCAATGACAGTCTTGTGATAGTTGTGGATGAGGCTCTTTATCTTCTCAGATGGTAAAGCTGCCCATTCTTCCTGGCAAAAAGGTTTGAGGCTTGTCTCTGTGTTGTTTGGCGTATTGTAAGCGGGATAATTTGTGACATAATGGCTTTCTTCTGGAAACTCCACCATGCAGCCCATCTGTGTTCAAGTGCCTCCTCCTTGTGCATCTTGAAACAGCCACACCACATTTTTTCAGAGAGTCCTGTATTTCACCTGAAGTTATTTGTGGGTTTTTCTTTGCATCCCGAACAATTTTCCTGCCACTTGTGGCTGAAATCTTTGCTGGTCTACCTGACCGTGGT